>NW_025335568.1:50821917-51098590 GCF_004798865.1 Varanus komodoensis | reverse complement strand
AGAAGATAATAATATATGTAGATGATAGCACTCTTGTCTCATGCCTTTGGCTATAGGAAACCATTTTCTTTATTCTGTCCTAACAGTAGCTTCTAGTCCACAATACGTTACACTGCAGGACAGGCACACCCATTTCTTTCAACACCATCCATAGCTTCTCATAAGCTATATAGTCAGAGGCTTTGCTGTGGTATATAAAGCACAGACTGATCTTCTGAAATTCTTTGGTATGCTCAAGTAACCAAGTGATATGATCTCAAGTTCCCCCTTCCTATTCAGAATCCAGCCTGAACTTCAGGCATTTCTCACTCTGTACAGGGCAAAATTCTTTGCTGCTTCACCTTGAACATCATTTTGCTTGCATGGGAAATTAGTGCAGTGGTGCATAGGAACACATGAGAACAAATAATATTTTCATTTATATACCATTTACAAGTTCATTACAGGCACTTCAACATGCAGGCACGTCACAAATGAACCACAGTTCTCTTTCCCAGTTGTGGTGAGCAGCAGAAAGGATCCAAAGAGTCCATTCTTTGTAAGCAATAGATGCATGCACCAAATGTCTCACTCCAGTCCCTTTTTGATAGAGCAGCACTAAAATGTGCAGTACTTCTTTTCTGTGACAATGCAGACACCCTGTGGTATGGAATGCAATTGCAATGTTATCCTACATGGTCCTAATCACGGAGCAAAAGCTTATGTGAGCAATTCATTGATACGTAAGAAAGAGCTGAATCATCACTGGACAAACATGCACTAAAGTGAAGGTGGCAGCAATCAGACTCCAAAGCAACTTACATTAAGATCCCCTTTACTGGGACAGGGGATGCACTTTTGAACACACTTACCTGTGCGTAAGTTCCACTGAACACAGTAGCACCAGCTCCTAAATACAAATCGAGTGTGAATAATTCCAGTAACACTTACAGCTATTCTGCACCTAAGTCCTGAAAAATAAGTCCCACTGAGTTCAACAGGTCTTACATTCAGGTAAGTGTAGATGCTTTTGCAGGTGTAGGGCTCAGCCCTGGATTATGAGGCATGTGGGATCCAGTGGAGAATGGCAGGAGCAGCAGAGGCAATCTGCACCTCCCCACTTCTCCCACTCTGCATTTTCACTAGATGGCTTTTGGGGGCATTTAGTTGTGGTGCTTCAGAAGGGAAGTGAAGAAGCATGGAATAGCTACAGGACCTCCTATCCTGCCCCACACATTCCTCCCCTTCCCATCACTACAATCCATGCCTTTTACTCCTTTTTGTGGTCCTGTTTCTGGCCTCAAAGAGTGGCTGGTGCAGCTTTTTCTGTGTCTTCAGTGAGGGGTGGGGAAAGGGGACTGACACTCCAATTCCCAGCTCTAAAGGCAGAGCACTGGCTGACAGCTCCCTCCATTACTCTTCTGCATCTCTGGATCATGGCCAGCATGAGTTGGCTGCACAGACAGGAAACAGGATGATAATAAGGAACACATACATTGATCTTACATCATGGCATACTAGTGAGTCAAATAATTCAAATTAAAAATGGCAAAAGCTAATTGTAAGTAAAGGCACTATCCAGTTAAAGTTATGGCCTTTGTGATCTCATTCCTTTCACAGCCTTAACTGTCCTGTTGAAATGACTGGGTTGCAAATATCTGTACTTTGGAAGCAGCTGGGAGGGACAGGGACTGGAGTGTGCCAATATTTTATTTTATTTTATTTGATACAGTTCACTGCCCTACATACGAAAACAAAAACAAAAAAATTGCCTTGAAGCCATGCTTCTCCATGGCTCTCACTTAAAGCAAAACTGATTTCCCTTTCTTCTCACCGTACACATGTTGCTGCATGGTAAAAGTCCAGAAAGGCTCAGCAGCTGCATTTTGCTTCTGTTGTTGTTTTTAAAAAGAATGGCCTTAGGACATCTGTCTTCTAAAGCACCAGCATCTGTTTCAATCATCACCTCTCTTTTCATGTTATTCCTGTAAGTTTTGCTATTCCCATCATTAACTGTATGGACCTGGTTATATGGAAAACCTGTGTCAACTCTCTCTCTCTCTCTCTCTCTCATTCTCTCTCCCTCTCCAGATAGATTCACTCACAAGGAAACTGCAACAAAATGTTGCAGTGTGGTGTACTCCTGCCAGTCAGTCCGACATGCCTCCTCCATGATATTTCATTCCACTTCCCCTCCTACCCAGTTTTATAGCTCAGTCCCTGGTCAGTCAACCTGCTCTGTCTTCAGTGGGCTGAATCTTTCCCCTGTAATCTTCAGTGAGTATGAAATATACTGCTGAGAGAATGGATCACGGTCCAGAGAACATTGAGCGCAAGAGTGTCCCACCTCTTTTGGCCTGAGGGCAAATTCCATTTCAGACAAGCTCTTCCGATTTGCATGCCAGTGGCTGCTGCGGCTGAATGAGAAGTAGTGGAGCCACAGGCTCAAAGGGCAGGGCAAACATGCTGGCATTTTTAGTTTCGAGCTCTGACTGTTAGGTAGGTGGGTGAGCAAGCCATGGGCTCTGGCAGGCAGGGGGCATGGCAGTGGGCCCATCAGCACTATCATGCAAGGAGTTTTGTGCTGGCCCTGCCCCTCCGTCTGCTTAGGGACCAGAGGGTAAGGTCAGCAGGGGCTGCCTCGCTCCCCTCTGCATGCACGGGCCACATGCAATGCAAATGGACCAAAAGAGGATCTAGCAAAATAGAGGTAGGGACAAGAAAAACTGATTGGGGTGAGCTGTGGTGCTAGGTGAAGAAGAGATCCCCGAAAATGCAGCAGAGGCTCTTCTGTCCACAGGAGGCAGGCTGTGGATCCAACTCAATGTATTTTTGCTGCTAGAAAGGAAGATACACCCTGCTGAGATTTTCAAGAAATTTAAAAATTAAAACAAGTGCCTGTTAAACATGTTAAAGCTAGCAACATTAATTGCATGCTGTCAGGCTGCCATAAGGTCCTCAAATGTGCACTGAGCAGGGCACAAGGGTATTCATATGCGTTGCTGTCTGTATATCACCACAAAGACAAAGGGCAGAAGCCGCCGAAAAACCCCATTAGTTCTTGTTGCATCCATATGCAGTCCATTCAGTGATTTCCATACTTCCCAACTTTCATCAGACCCAGGTTCTAACTCCTCCGTTGGTTCCATCCAGTGTTGGTACTTTGTGGCTTTCCATAGGTCCACACTACTTTTAAAGTCTTCAATCTAAGGAAGCTTTTCCTAGATTTTAAGCTCTGATGAGCTGGTTGTAGACCACAGACAGGGTGTTCGGGGTGTTGCCTGGATATCGATGATTTAAGCCTCTCTCTGTGCAGTATGACGTGTGCGTACAGTGGGAGAAGGATGGTACATGCATGCTCTGACTTACCCAGGGGGCCAGTTGCCCTGCTCCATCCAGAGCTTAGTCCTGCTGGGGCTTACTTGTGAGCAAGCATGATGCTCATGCTTATTTCTAAGCAGATATCCAAAAGTTTGGTGTCTGGGAAACTATTTGAAAGTGCTGTTGAATGGTTTTGTCCTGTTTAATTCCACATAAACATTCAGAGGCCTTGCTGCTTAATTGTGAGTAAGTATACCACTTATATTTATTTCTGGGATGATGTGCTTCTTACACATTGCTAAGCAAGGCATTGTTTGGAAGGGCTGAAATTTCAAACCCACTCACTTTTGGCTTTGGTTCCTACCACCATTGAATGAATGCTCCTCTACAAGCATCTCCAGAGTGGAGTCTGGTCTCTGGGCAGCAAAAAGTTCCCCAGCCCTGCTATGTACAATACTGAGTTTTATGCACCAGTGGGCCAAGTCAGTATAGGTCCCTTTCTGTGTTCCTGTGAGAAATTTCTAGGATGCTGAAGTTTATACTCAATATAGTTTTTGCATTGGCATCCAATTTGGACGATTATAATTCAGCATTAAGCAGGTCAGCACAGCTTTGCAGAACCTTTGCTTTGCCGGGATATACAGCCTCTGCTTGTTGCCCCACCTTGAAAGACGCAGTGAAACAAACACAAGTTTCAATTTCCAAAATATCTTGCGTCTTTCTCTGGGAAGTACTGTGTAAAGAACACTAGGTGGTTCCTGTGATTCAGTTTTTGCTTTTCAGAAGCATTTTCCTGGAGAACAGTGAAGTGCAACTACAGAACCACTGCAGAAATAGAAGGGGGAGCTCCAACAGGAAGTTACCACCCAGAACCACATCAAGAACTGCAAAAGCAATGAGAAAATCTTTCCCCAGCCTTTAAAACCAGAGATTGACGTGGCATTCTCAGGCTGAAAGCGAAGCGATGCCATCCCCGTTGGAAAATTGTTTGAAAAACAATTGGCTGACGTGGGATACACCCTGTAATACTGAGTGGTTTGATTGACCAAAATGAGGTTATAAGATGAAAAGGAGAGAGTTAAAAATATAAGACAAAGAGACTTGGAATTAGCTGGTGTGCTGTGATGGTTAGCGTGTGGATTTCAGATTGAGGAGGCCCAAGCTCAGATCCCCCTCGGCCACGAGGTCTCTGGGGAAAGTTGGGACAGTTCATTCTCAGCCTTACCTACCTCACAGGGTTGTTATGAGGATAAAAACAGGAAGGAGGACCTTGCACACTGCTTGGAACTCTTTGAAGCAAAGGCAGAACATAAATGCACTCATTAAGTAAAATAAAATTCATCTGGTTTTAAGAGGCAGGAGTACTTTCAAAAGGAAATTCCAAATCACACAAGCTGCTGCAGGCAAATCCGCAGCATGCAGCTCGGTAAATAAGGGACCCATCTATGGGATTGGGGGGTGGGGGGTGGGGCAAAGCATCTGGGGACAGTTGGGCTGAGAAAGTCAACTTGCTAAGGGCAGGGTGCCACTGAGGTGTCTCTTCCCCAAGGACCCTGCAAAACCTGGAGCCAGTAGGATCCCAGGAAAGCCCCACCATTTTATTAGGCTCAGCTCTGTCATTAGTTATGGCCTGTAGCTGCACAGGTGGCCTTTTGTGTCGCTGCAGCTAATACCGGTCTACAGTATTGGGCTATGTCTAGCTAGCCCGGGACTACCAATGCTGGCAGGCAGCAGCAATCTGGAGTTGCAGGCAGGCACTTTTCATGGCATTATGTGAGGATGCCAGGACTGAAGCTGAGACCGTCAGCATGCGGATGGGTGCTCCCCCACGGAGCTATGGTCCTCTCACAGCCTAATCCATTTTAAGATGCCATAAGGCTGTGCATGCGCATGTGCGGGTTTGCTTGTAACAGATGCACAGAACTGCCCCTCTGGAATGAAACAAAACAAAAAAACTGATCTATTGCAGGTCAACTTTATGCAGCCAGGTTTAGAGAGGTTGGCACAGGAAAGTATTTGAACTCCCATTTGGGCTTTTAATAGTAAAAGCAGAAGTGGGAGAAACAAATCCCTTTACCAGGAAAGATGATGTAGGATGGGAGAAGCATTTCTGATATCACTGCTGTGATTTGCATGGGGACTGGATCACACACAGTTTCTGAGACTGCTGTTATGCACAGTAGAAACAGGTGGGACTAGAGAACGGAGACCAGCATGGGCTCAAGGCCTGACTCCCAGCAGAGGGAAATGGCTCTCACGCTGCATTTGCTCCCATAAATCAGAAGTGCTGAACCTGTTCCCTGAAGTCCTAGTTTCAACCAGCCCCCAGCCTAATTTCATGCAGCTTGGAGAGAGAGAAAGAGAGAGAGAGAGAGAGAGAGAATGAGAATGTGATACAATCCTATGGCATTGCAAATTCCATCCATCTGTGCTTTCACTCCACCCACACTGGCCTCTGGTTCCACCCACTACCAGAATGTTGACCCCAACAGATTCCCCCAAGGAAATATGGCCCTCAACAGAAAAAAGAATACCAACCACCACTGCCATAAATTAATAGATGCTGAGGCAGCCTTTGCTGTCAACTGACATAACAGCCTTCAGTCTTCCAAAGGGTTACTAACCCAATTAGGTTTTCACAGACTTCTTAATTTAGGCAGAATTAGTTTCATAATTAGATGATTAGCCTTCCTGAATGAGCCTATGGTGGTATTCTTCTTACTGTCACTTTAAAAACTCCCGCCTCCTATTTAAATTCAAAGGCAACTCTTAATTAGAACCTTATGGAAGATTCCTGGCAATTGGGCTTCTAACAGGCAAAATCAGAAGGATGGTCTGTTAAAGCTATGTGGGTCAGCTATAAAGCCAGGGAAGAGAAGAACGGAATAGGCAGTGTGAAAATAGGAAAGAGAAATGAATTTGTTTTTTCAGAAGCAAACAAAAAATGTGGTTAGAAATTAGGTGAGGAGGCAGTCAGAAGAATCCAGCAATAAGTGGTTTGGGGGCATGAGAAGAAGTAGTGAAGGGGATGCAGGGTGTGAACAGAATACATATGTATTCAAATCCCATCACCACAGCATTCGCTTAAGTGGGTGTAAGTAGTCTGCTTGCAGTGTCTGTTGTTCCATACTTACCCTTCCCTGTCTTTGCAAAAGCTGAAAAATGACACCAGCCTCACCACCTCATCAAACTTGCCAGCATTTCCTTCCCCTAAAAGGGATGTGAACTATAATCCAGCCAACAGATCTGGTTCTAAATCCTCCCCACACCCCACTCCTTCTCTTCAATTTAGTCTACGTGGCTGAGCCCTTTTCAGCATCAAAATTGCAAAAGAACTTTCAGGACAAATGCCTTTGTAAACCTAAAGTCTAGATGTACCTCAATATCAGGGGAGATGGATTCAAAGTCCTATATAGCCACAGAGGTTACCAGGGCAGCCACTTATTGCCACAAAGTGGAAACCATCCATGAAGAGAGAATTAAAATGTGCTTATGCTAATTTATATGTATAGATTACCAATCAGAAATCCAAATTCCAAATCCGGAGCAGGCAACCTGGGGTCCTGAGGTCCTTGGCATGCAATCGGTTCAGAAGTCTGGCAAAAGCAACCTGTTCCTTCCTCAGTAAGCCACGGCTTGGGAAGGAAAGGGTACAGAAAGAGAAGACAGTAGAGGAAAGAAGAAAGGAATGGCCCTGTCCCCTGCTGACATGGGGCCCCTGAAAAATTACCCATAAAGGAATGTTCTCCTTGATCAAAAAAAAAAAACAGGGGGGGTTGACCACTCCTGATTGAAATTGAAACACAATAGATATGACAATAGTGGAGAAGACATGATAAGTGACCCATGTGCCTTGCTCTACTGCCCTGGTGCTTGTGTGGGGTGGGCAACTGCAAGAGCTTCTTGCCCCCCCCCCCCAGATCTTCAAACTGGACATGGACTGAACAGCCCTTCAACTAATGAATGCTTTCAAATAGAGGAGCAGACTCTGTAAAAGTGGAGACCTATATGGTCACCCTGTGAGTTAGCCTTTGGTAAATCAATCTCTCTTAGCTCACAAAGTTATGGATTGCTATAAAAATCCACCTGACTTGAGCCAGTATGTGACAAAAAAAATAGATAATGACTGGTGCACTTGATTCCAAGATCTTACTGTCACACCAGGTTTTAGATACTTATGAATTTGATTTGGGAGATGATATACAGCTGCGATATTCCAATCTCCACTAGGTCAACTACAATTCTGTAACTGGGACTGTGATTTGTGTTAGTGTGGAACATAAGGTGAAAGAGAAGCAGTTCTTAGAGCTATTGCCTCTGAATTCTGATTTCATGCACACATGCAAAGAATAGTAATGATAACTGAATGCCACTGGTTTTATCTGATTGTGTATACAACTGTAATTGTAGTTATTACTGTTGGTATGCCAGCAGAAATAACTATGATCAAGAAAAAGGAGGTAACAACACCAGCAATATAATCATTATTGTCTCTATAGAGATTACACTTCTGCTTTACAGAAATTGCATTTCCCCAGCACTAGATGCAATGTGTTTGTATCTGGGGAAAATGTGATTCACCTTCCAGCCAGTGTATATGTTCTTATTGAGATGATTCTGTGGAATGCGTATCCACAACTCAGCTCCTTATCTCTCTAGTATCTGCACGTCCTGTGAAAAGTTTGAGATTATAAGAGTCAATAAAAGTTCTTCAGATGCTTTTCAGTGTACTCCAGCTCTTGCATGAAGGCATACAGTTGGCAATAAGGTAAATCTCCACAGGAAACATAGATGTCTTATTTATTTACTTTGGTTCCTTTTGGTTAGGTTCTGAATTTACAGCCTAGATCAGGGATGAAGAAAGTGTGGTCCTCCAGATGTTGTTGGGTTGCAACTCCTACAATCCCTCATCATTGGTTATATTGGCTAAGGGTGATGCAAGCTGCTGTCTACCAATATCCAGAGATCCAAGCAATCTCTACCAACATGGCTCTTTCTGTGTGTGTTTTCTGCCCTAGATCCTGAAAGCAGCTGAGCTGTTCACACTGTTTGTTCCAGAACAGGTGGCCAAACCAAGGCTTGCAAGATGCATGTGGTTCTGAGTTTATTTTGCGACTCACAGAGAGATCAGAGCTCCCCCCCACCACCCATCCCCTCCCAGTCTGGATTCAGTGATGGAACGGACATGATTGCGGCAAGCTCTCCCAAGGCCACTGTCCCATTCTGCTCTCTTCCTAAGGTGGCTACCCCAACCTTCTCCTCCAAGTTCCCCAAATCAGCAGAGGCCAAGGGCAGTGCATATCCTCATGGTGCTTTGGCATATTGGTAGCAAAAAGCAGCATGCAGGCCTCCAAGGCTGCTGGGGCTCCAAATCAGGCTGAAGAGAATTCTCTACCTTCTCCACACACAGGGTGTCCTTTCTCCACCTGCTCCAAATTATGAGCAGGATGTCTTTTCCCAGTTTAATGAACTGTGAAGATGTGGTTTGCTTTCAGGTACATTTCACCATGGGGCTCAAATTTTCTAAAGGATTAACAACAACCAGCACCACCACAACAGAATACTGTGTATTCTCATACAGTAAAATTTCCACATGGGTGCTTTATACCTCAAGAACACATTTAAAAAACAAAAACAAAATGAATGGGAACATAGCAGTATCTCCTTCCTGCCAGGCAGAGGATTATCTCTCCTGGACAGCATGGTGTGTTGTCATTACCAAACATTCACATCCAAGGATGCACTCTGTGCACATATTTGGCATCCAGGAGGTCCTAGGCTCAATCTCTGGCATTTCTAGGTAGGACTGGGAAAGGTGTCCTATGTGAAACCTGGAGAGTCACTGCCAGTCAGTGTGTTCACTACTGAATGTGTTGGACCAATGGTCTGACTTGACGTAAGGCAGCTTCATATGTTTCCATGTGCAAAAAGGTCATCAGACCAAGACAACTTCTCCAACTGCGTAGGCAAACTAGCCTTCCCCGATACTGGCCTCTCAACTTTATTCCTTCCCTTCCTCTCCCTCACCATTTCTTTGTCTGTTTTCTCTATTACTTGATCTCTCCTACTTTCTTGCTTTATCCTTTGCATTTTGTCCTCAGCATATTCTATGCCTTCCATAGAACTCTCTCCCTGCTTCCCTCCATCCATCCCTCTCTTTCTCATCTCCCTTCTGAAGATGCCTTAACATAGTATCTAATTACCTTAGGTGGAATTAGCAATATAGTTAAATGTACAGAGAGAGAAAGGGTTTGTTGTTGTTTAATTTTTATGATTTTTAGAATTACAACATAGGGAGATCAATTAAAGGATACTCTTCCCCATGGTGATCCCCATAGTTCTCTTTGTAACCCATTATTGCAATTGCTCCCCAGAAACTTGTAGCTGTAAAATCACACACACACACCCCTTCACTAAGGAAATTATCCAACTGCAAGATCTCATTCACTTCTTAATGAAATCAGAAAACAGCTAAAACACAAAGGAAACAGTTTAATCAAGGAATCAATCCTTGAATCATTGGCTAGGGGATATCATGGAACTACTGGCAGTAGCAGTGTTAAATTCTAAAACAGAAGATGCTACATTTTAAGACACATGGAAAATAAGGCTACTACTAATGGCTGAAGATTATCTCCAACATCAGAGGCTGTAGGCTTCTGAATACCAGTTGCTAGAATACAAGAGCATGTTGCACCCATGTCCTGTTTGTGGGGTTCCCGTGGGCAACTAGCTATAGCTTTAGGAACAGATTGCTAGAATGGATAAACCTTTGGTTGGATACAGCAGGGAGGGAGGGAGAGAAAGATTACTAAGTTTCTGAAGATGCAATTGTTTATCTTTTGCAGTAATTTTGTTGAGATACAGCCCCTTTCCTTTCTCTGGGTGGTACAAAAATGTGCTGACATCTATGGGGTTCCTATTGGCACCCTTTCACAGAATTACTCATTTTCTGATTAATGTTAACTTCCCTATTATTTTTAATATATTTAATCAAAGGCTGCCAGTAAATACATCCCTTCTCAGTATTCACTGAAAATATTTCAGAGTATATATAGAGGAGGTGCCTCATAATAAAAAAAAATCTAGGAGAGGGGCAATTCTGTTTGGCTAGTAAGTTCTCACCATTGTGCTCATTTGCATAGAATCACACACCTCCAACAGAGATATGCATTCTGGTCAGTGAGAACTAGGTGTACATTTTGACTTTAATTCAGTATTATGGTCTACACTTTAGAAAGTAACAAGGAAGGTCTTTGCCTTTAGGGAATTAAAACAACTAAAGTTTGAAGCAGGAATCTCAAATAGAATCCAGTACGCAAGGGTGTGAGGTGTTCAATGACTACACTCTCATTTTCTCATTCTAGCCATTTTTCCTCTAAAAAACAAAAGGAGCTTAATGCATTTTACAGGCATCTCTGTACAGCTGCTATTCCTGAACTGCAAGACTATCTGGAGGAGAGAGATGTTAACTGTTTCTGAGCAAGACATGACTCAGAATGAGTCTATGTGGCACAATATTGTCTGCTTTCCCCACACACACATTTTTATGGTCTACTTCAGTTTGCCAGAGAAATCTCTCTCCCTCTCCCTCTCCCTCCCTTGCTAAGGAAATTGTTAGAAGCAGCACAGGAGCACATTTTAATCCTATGAGCGACAGCAGTTGCAAACAATGCAACAATGTGTGTTATTTATTTATATCTTGTGACAACTGTATGCAAGGTGGCTTGCATCAAATAAGAATAATACATGATAGAACCTGAACTGGGTTAGGCAAACTGGTGCCCTTCAAAGGCTTTGAACTGCAGTGCACATAAACCCCAGCCAATGTTCTGGGATATGAGTGTTGCAGTCTAAAGCATCTTGAAGGCACCAGATTGCCTACCCTGACTTAAAAGATCAAAATTACAATTCAATCGGCGAGCGAGCTATCTTGCAGCACCTCTCCCTTGTACAAAATGTGGTAAGTGGCAGCACATAGCAACAATTTATTAATATGAAGATTCAAACCACATTTCTCATATTTCATAGGCCAGGCCACCTGTTTATTGTATTATAGTCTTTAACAAAGACTTTTTAGATTATCCTTCCCCAACCTGATGTGTTGAACTACAGTTCCCATAATTCCCATCCAGCAACCATGCATGGCCCTACAGGAGCTCAATCAAACCCAAAGTGGCTGAAATATTCCATTGCCACAGCTCTGCTTTTTTAAAGCTTCTTAACACTATCATCTAGTCCACATTTCTCTCCCAAGAACTTCCTACTACCAATTTCTTTACAGAAACTTCCCTCCCATCCGTCCAGCACATTTTCTTTTCTCTAATGCGTCCATGTGAGCATCTGTGAGCTCTAGGAGCTGATAGGATGGGACAACCTACTAACCAGCCAATGCCCACTTAATCTACCAATGAAAGAAGATAGACAAATGGAATGAACGAATGTCAGAATGCTTTCATTTCTTGTCTCGTCTAAGTAGGTATTGCTACAGACATTAGCTATATATTTATTTATCCATTTATTTGATGTGGTTATACAGATAGACTATGCTAGTCAATAAATGTCAGAAATGATTTTCTTAACAATCCTTCTGTGCTCCAAAACAAGCCCTTGAGGGAATGATCCTCTGGCCCTGGAGCAGGGGTCTCAATCTCAACTTACCTGAGGGCCGCTGGAAGTAGAGTCTGGGTGAGGCTGGGCCACATCAAGTATTCCACCACCGCAGTGGTGGTGGGCCGCTCATCCCGTGGCCGGCCCGGGCGCCACCGGCACTTTGAAGGCAATTGGCCCGCGGGCCGTGAGTTTGAGACCCCTGCCCTAGAGAGTGTCTGGGGGTGGGGGCTTAGGATGGTGCAGATTCCCGGCTCTGAGAGCAAAGAATGTGTTGAGAATCACAGCTCCAATCCCTCTTCCCCACCCCGTTGCAGTTGGCATGCAAAGCACAGTGCTGGCTTGCCACTGCAGTTGGAAAAATGACCTTGGAGAGGGGTGGAGACTGGAGCAGCCAGAATACAAGATATCCCGAAGCTACTTCAATCTCCTTCCCTCCCCCTCTGAAGTGCAGTAGCTGAAAATGGCCCTGGTTGAGCATGAGCCTCCACTGGTGGAAGCTCCTGCCTATCTTGAGTGGATTGAACCCAAAGGCACAAGGACAGAGCCATGTTCTCCTGGGTTGTAAATGCACGGATTTAGATGGTACACTCTTCCATTTTGCAGCACAACCCATGATCACAATATTCAGTCATTATGTTAGCAGCCACAGTAGACATACAAAGTGAGGGGGTGCTCCAAGCTTGCCCCCTCGCACTGTCAGATCTGTGATCCTCTATTCATGGAGGGCAACTGTCTGAAGAGAAGAGCATCCTGCATCCCTGGAAGCGCCACATGAGCCAGAATGTGAACCTGCAGTTTGGGCTCCCATGGAGGACCCCCACTGACATAGGAATGCACCCCAAAGCAACCACACGAAAAACAATCCCAGACACAGCTCGGGGAGGTTTTCTTCCAGGAAACCCATCTTGTCCATATTTCATTTCACCCACCTTCTGTGCATCCGTATTTTTTAGGTGAAAACACAAACTAGCAATAAGAGCAAAAGTTGGAATTTATTGGAACTCCTCCCCCACTGAGTGAATTGACATAACGTAAAAGAGAAATTACAGCCTCTTTACCGAAACATGCACTATGCGACATGGCATACTGAAACACTACAATTTAACGTACTGTAACTTTATGGTTATGGTAATTGCTATTCATAGCATTGCAGGTCTGGTAACACTGGTCTGGTTCTCTGTTGGAACGCTGATCTATCATTTAGGAGATCTTTATTTAGAATTCAGAATTTGCAATATAGTTGCTCATCCAAAATGACTGGTATCCCCATTGGCCACATCACCTTCCCCATTATGCCATTTGCACATTTCATTTCACCCTTCTGAAAGCTGCTGCTAACCTGGATTAACACTGCATGTTAGAAACAGGTTTCTGTGTTATGGATATATGCCTGGAGCTGTGCTTGAAGTAAAGATGCAACCCTGCCTGAAAGCTCAAAGTTATGATGGTAACTTTAGGCTGCATCTTAACAGCCTCTCAATACTGCTTCCATTATTTCTCTTGTTTTGCTGGTGCAAAAAGAAGCATTGAATATTGCACACACATGCATGCACGCAGAGAGAGAGGGAGGGAGGGAGAGAATGGTGCTCTGCCACATCACAAATCTTTGCAGATCTAAATTTCTAAAGCACTTTAGGGCACAATCCTAAGATAGTTTAAACAGAAAAATGCCCTCCAATTCCCAGTGCTGGCTGGGAATGGTGGGACCTTTGGGACTTCTTTTGTCTAACCATGCACAGGATTACAACTTTATATAAAAACTGCTTTGCTGGATCAGACCGAAGGTCATCTATATGAGCATTCTCTTTCTGCCCATCAATTTCATTGAATACCTCAGCAGTGCACAGCATTCAAACAGAAATCAGTCTGGGACCAGAGATAAAGCAAGAATTTCTCCAGCGGGTGGGATTTGGAGGCTAAGCCCCACCCCTAGAAAGAGACTATTAAGATTACGTGGGAAACTTATTTTCAACATACGATAGCACTGACTTCAAATACAAAATTGTGGGATGCTATGTAAGAAAAAGAGGCCCAAAGCTCCTTTAGGTATTCAGCACTACTTGTAAAGTTGTTGGGATTCTGACTAAGAAAAGGTGAGATGGACATTGATTCTAGACACATAAAAAGGTTTTTTAACTGTTGTATCCATGATTTTGCATGTTCCATTGCTTCCCTTTGCAATGAAAAGAATAGAAAGCCATATCTGGGCAACTGTGTGGTTCCCCCACTTCAGCCAGTGGATGAGTCCAATCACTGTTGGATTCATGGAACTACTTACTCAGCCACACAGAGTGTATATGGATTTGATTAGTTTCTTATAATACATTGAGAATGCACACTCAAAAATGTCAGTCCACAGCATCTAGTTCAACTTCATGTGTTCAAAGTATGGAAATTTATACTGTTCTAAATGTTGGTCTTGCCCCCTCCTCCTGACATGTTAGCAATACTTCCAGCCATTGAGTTCGATTCAGGCAAGGACATATACCTGGGTGGACAGGCTATTGGGCAGGCAGAGTGAAGCAGCTGTCTCGGGCAGATTTCCAGTGTCCAGTGCTAGCTATATTATCTATATATATTTAAGATATGCTTTACTGTCAGGGAGGAGGAGAGGTGCTTGTGAGGACCCCAGGGGTATGGAATGGGCTTCCATGGGAGGTGGTTGAAGCCCTATCGGTGAGGGTGTTCAAGGATAGGCTGGACATGCACATGATAGGCATGTCATGAGTCTGGAGCCAGGGGTCAGACTAGATGGCCCAGGAGGACCCTTCGGACTCGCTCCGTTTCTATGTTTTCAGCCCCAAATGCTGAAATAACTTGACTAACCATGACTAGAAAGATAACAGTGCCAACTGTAGGTGTTGGAGGGTCCTTGGGCAAGAGACTCATAGTGGGCCCCATCTCTCAGCGAGTCTAACTTCTCACTGCCCTTGCTGCTAGCTGCTGTTACTCCTCACCCTCGTTCTCATCATTGCTGCCATGTGCTTGCTTGATGGGCAGAAGGGCAGAGAGCCAGAGAGCAAGGGGGCAGTGGCAGCTCCTGCTCCTCTTCCTCACTGGAGCTGTGGTCTGGACCAGAGAGAAAGTAGGTGGACAAGCAGGTTGCAGTGGTGAAGAGGAGAAGCCATTCAGGGGACTCTTGTCAGTGGGCCCCTGCTAGGGTGTGGGCCCTTAGCAGTGGATCAACTTTGCCCACCCTTGATGGAGAGGGCAATTTGCTGCATTGTCTCCACAAACCCCACCCAGCAGCTAAATAACTGACTCCACCAAGCATGCTCTTCAAATCCATTTATTTCAATATTTATTGATAAGGAATGAATTAGTAAGTCAGAATGTAAAAAAACAAACTCATTTTACACTGTATCGGTGCAGATGCACAGATGTTGGCAAGAGATATTTGCTAAGGGGATTAACAGGGTTGAGAGCTTTTGGGATACTTGCTTGAACCATTGTTGGTTTCTGGCACACATGAGCTTATCTTCTGGTTCATTATGATCTCTGGCCAAACAGGTTTCCAGGTTCATGTAGTGCATCAAAGACCTGTAACAACTGTTTGACTGGAAGGCATAATGAGATTTTATTCTATGTCTATTGCAACTGTCTTCAAATCTCTGAATAACTGCAGCCTGTGCATAGCTCAGGAACTAATCGGAATGCCCAATACAATAAGTTCAATGTGCTTCAGCGCAACACTATCTATTTGAGTAACCGCTCATAACTTTAAATAGTTCTATAGTCCTGCCTAGCCCTCCATAGAGACTAAACATACTGAGGTTAGTTTATGACATGAAAGCAACAGTGTAATAAGAGGTTTAGTGCATTATAATTAAGTGGAATAGCACTATTCAGAAATAGCGGCAATACAATATTTAGCAGCATAATCCTGTATACGTCTACTCAGAAGCAAGTTCCACTTTTTCAATGGAGCTTACTCCCAGGAAAGCACATACAGGATTGTACCCTCAGTGGTTTTGTTCATTCTGTTACCCACAGATATGAAAGCAGAGCAGCAGTCAGCAGATGAGCAATGAGCAAAACTTTTACTGCTCATTGCACAAAGCTGGACAAAATGGACAAAGCTGTATGTCACACTGTAGCAGCTCTGCATGATGGAATAAGGCAAGCATGATTTTAAATTGCATTTTATTTTCCAAATCACAGGAAGTAATTTCTCCATTTTATTCTGCTCTAGTCAGATGTTGCCTGGAATTCTGTGTTCAGACCTGCATGCCACACTTTAAGAAGAATATGGACACACTGGAACAAGTTCAGAGGAAGGCAATGAAGATCATCAGCAGTAAGGAAAGTGTGTTTGATTGAGGGAATGTTGGAGAAACTAAATAGGTTTGGCCTGAAGAAGAAAAGACAGACGTAGGGGAGCATGATAGTATTCTGCAAATATCAGAAGAGTTCTCACATCCTTTCCATGCAGAGAACCTGGCCCTTCCTTTGAAGTGAATGTGGCAGTGTCCTGGTAGGGAAACTTGCTCTTGGTTCAACAAAAGTGCTTTTGGTTGAAATAAATAGGACCATAGAAAATGGTCTTACATTGAGTCAGAAGTTTGCTCTATCTAGCCCAGTATTGTCAACACTGAATGACAAAAGTTCTCTGGGCATGAGTTTTCCAGCTCTACCTGGAAATGTCAGCAATTGAACATGGGACCTCACAGTTGAAATTGTGAAAGATTTTGCAAACCTTGGTTAAGGGTTCAATTCAATGGAGATTGCAACCAAGAAATTAGAAGACTGAGACTTGGAAGGGCAGCAGTGAAGGAACTAGAAAAGAGCCTCAAGTCTATGGAGGTTCCCTGGAGACCAAGGCCAAGATCTTCCATTCTACTTACTGTATTCCTGATCACTATGTATGGGTGTGAAAGCTGGGCAGTGAAGCAAGCTGCTGAGAAGAAAATTGATGCATTCGAATCATGGTGAAGGAGAGCTGCATGAAAACTCTAGACAATCAAGTGGGTTCTAGATCAAATCTAGCTAGAGGTTTCCCTAGAAGCAAAAATGACAAAACTATGAGGCTGTCATACTTTTGGCACATCATGAGAAGGCAAAACTCCCTGGAGAAGAGACTCATGCTAGGAAAAGCAAAATACGAGATGCATATACTCCATAAAAGATGCCACCACCTTGAATTTACAAGAGCTTAGCGCAGCTGCCATGGATAGCACATACTGAAGAACTTCATAGGTTCCCCGTAAGTTGGAGACAATGTGATGGCACATAACAAATCATAAAACAATTAGGAGACAGAAATCTTTGCTATCTATACCAAACCATTCAGGAATCTACCCGTAGATCCTAATCTACCTTCTACCATTCCCTGAATTAGAGTCTACTCCCTTAGACAAGGCCAGCCCCACCATTAGGCAGAGTGAGGCAGGTGCTTCAGGCAGCAGATGCTGCAGGATGGGAAGTGACAGTACGGCACTGGGGGACAGAGCTCCATGAGACCCACAGTTTGTCCTGTAAGCTAGCTTACTATCCTCAGCCATGGTGGAGGATGCTGTCCCATCATCAGTATTATAATAAAAATGGCTTCTGTACCTGAACAGGAGGCACCATTTTGTCCTTTACCTCCAAGAGCAAAATGTCTTGGGCCATTGTTTTCCACAGATGTGTGAAATGCTATCCTGAAATGATGTATCCACAGTGTTGGACAATACTTCCTGCATCTATAAACTTATGCTGCAGCAAATTTGTTAGTGGTTAAGGTGTCATGGGGCTCTTCATTCCTTTTGCTGCAGCAGATTAGCATAGCTACCTATCTAGAAACTGATCTAGTGGAATAACTCTTGAGTGGCTGTGAAACCAAGCTAAATTGGAGAAAACTGTTTATCAGTATTTGCTCTAAAAGTCAGTTAAATAAATAGGATAGTGGAATCCAGGTGTGCTCTGCAAATTAACTGAAAGTAGATTGTGATCCCTGTTGAAGTTTAATCACTATTGTACTATAGAAGGTCTGGCTCTGGTTTTTGCATTTCCATTTTTTAAAGTCTCCTTTATCCAGATCCTGATTATCTGATTTCATGGTTTCACCTCTTGGTTGTTCCATGTAAGCAAAACTTCCACTTATCTAAACTACTTCTTAACTGATTGTTTCCAATGTGCCCCGGACATTGCAGATAAGTAGTACTGAATTGCACTGCATTGCAAGAAAAGGGAAGGAAAGAAGAGAGTTCTACTTTCATTGATCTATATTGAGCATTGCTGCTTTGTCAACTTACTTTTTGTGGTTCTGAACAAATGGAGGAGGCCTCTGTGTTTCACTCTCTAATCACATGCTTTAAGGTAATGGCTGGTTTCATGGAATGTGTGTGTGCCTATACTTGAAACCATAATTAAAGGAATAGCATGATCTTTGGATCAGTCTTTGGAAATCTGAAAATGGAAGCTTAGTTAACAAATGGTAGGGTGGAAATTGGAATAGGAAGTTGAAGAGCCGAAACTGGCAGGTTGTGGCATTCTGAAGAACATACCTTTCTGTCGTATCTCAAGGAACTGTATATCCCTCTCATGGATTTTTAAGTGCATAGAAGAGGTCAAAGAAGAGGGGGATTTTCTTTGATTGTGGCTTTTTTTTAATTGACAGGGAAGATGTAACAGAATAATGGGCTTTAAGGTTTAAAGACAGAGAGGAAAATTAATTTCATAATTTACTGTGTCTTTAAACTGAATGTCAGAAATTGATGTGAACTGAACACAGTTCTTTCTGTTGTGATCCCAGAAATTATACATAAACACTTCTAAATACTCAAGGTGATGATTATCTCATTCATTGGCCTTGCATTTGCATATGCAAGCTTATGTGTATATAACTGATCTACTTACTTGGATTAGACAAATTAAAGCTATCAATGGCTACTAGTCACAAAAGGCTATATATTACCTCCAGTATGAAGGGCACTATACCTCTATAGGCCTGTATCTAGGGGAATGCAAGTGGGAAAATGCTATTGCATTCATGTTTTGCTTATGGGCTTCTTATGGAGATATGGTTGGCCACCATAGAAATGGCATGCTCAGCTGGATGACCCTTGGTCTGATTTACCATGGCTCTTCCTAAATTCTACTTTAGACAGGTTTTACCCAGCAGGAGGAAACAGACCATCAGGAAACAGTGAACCAAGGTAGGACCTGAAAAAGAAGAATCAGCAGGGTATATAAAAACCTAAGAGTCCACAGGTCCTTTGCTGAATTAACTCTTTTTAGCTTCCACACCAGGAGAAAGAGAAAAGAAAAGGAAAGCAAAGGTGCACAGGTAGTTGAAACTGCTTTAGGAAGTTGTAAATAAGGTGTGGGGAACATGTGGCCTTCCAGATGTTGCTGGACTGCAATTCCATTCAGCCTTAGCCAGCAGAACCAATGATAAGGTTGATGAAAGCTTCAGTCCAACAACTTGAGGGTCATAAATCCCCCCCCCTGCTGTAAATGAAAAGGATTATTTTCATCCTTGCATATTCATAACATAAAATCTCTTTCTTTCCTTTTTCCTTTTTAAAGCAGCAGTTGATTGGCTCAAATATTGCCTTTTTTAAGACGTAGAAATTCCATCTTGTTTTAATCATGGTCCACAGCTAGTTTTCCTTAACAATTTCCAGCTGCATTCCTTTTATGCTGTTGTTTTGGCTCAAGTTCCAGACAAATTTTGGAGCTCTAAAAAAACTTTACTTTGTGCCTTCTTCTTTCCTAACACAAAACAGACATAACTTTGGTTATATAAGTATGTGATGAGCTGGAGGAATAAAATGGCTGCCATCTGCTATCTTAGTGTTCCTGGCACTTTGCGGGGAGGGCAGGACACAAAAAAAGGAAAATTGAACAAAATCCCTTTTTAACAGCACACTCATATGCAGGTTTACCCAGAAATAAGTCTCTTCTAGCTTACTTACAACTAAGTGGACCTACTGCAGATGTAAAGTCTGCAGAGGGAAAGTTTTCTACTAAGGATTTGGTCATTTGGCTATATTACTGCTGAACTGAAGTCTTTGGCCATGTGATTTTGTAAATTTAGGAGCTGGAACAATCTTTAAGGATATGAGTGACTCTGGAGAATTTTATCTTACCTTAAATAAGAGGTGCCAAGTTTCGTTCGTTCGTTCGTTCGTTCTTTCTAGAAACAGCAACAGAAGACTTTGGTTGCCCCTGGGTTTTGCTGAAGCTGTACTGTGACACTATTCCCCGGATTCAGTGTTTTCTGGCTCTGCATGTACAACATCTTTTCTAGCAATATTAGGGGAAGGAGGTAGTAATAGTGGCATAAGGCACATCGCTGCTGGCCTCCCAGGACCAGATCATCCTATGATGTACCCTCA
This sequence comes from Varanus komodoensis, assembly GCF_004798865.1. Lineage (NCBI taxonomy): Eukaryota > Metazoa > Chordata > Lepidosauria > Squamata > Varanidae > Varanus > Varanus komodoensis. The sequence goes on along the minus strand of NW_025335568.1, from coordinate 51,078,356 downwards.
GCACTTTCTGCTCAAGGCAAAATTCCAATTTGGAGACACTTCCCAGGGCTGCATTCTAGTGGTAGGAGAACCAAGGGGAGTGGGGGATGGGGGGAAGCAGTGCTAAACTACCAAAAGAAAGTTTAACATTCTTGCCACTAGTAAGTCAGAAGAGAGGCATTTCAACCCATACAATGTGGGGGGGGGGGGGGGACCTTGCAAAAGCCAGGAAATGACCAAATGATCAGTGTTGGGGAAAAGGTGGTAGAGCTAGAAAAACGGGGTGAGGCCATCTGAGGAACTATGGGAGTCCTGCTGGGGACCCCAGGTGCTTCATGGTTGACCCACAGGCCAAAGGTTTGGCACTCCTGCTTTAAATTATGATGGTCTGCAAGAATGGGAGAAGCATTGGCTGTGTTGGTACAGCATGAAGAAACCACAGCGATTTCTTAACTATGTCAGTCCATCAGATCATTGAGACCTAGCCCTGTTGTTTGTGCATGGTACCTTTGGTTTCCCAAAACCACAGAGAGAATCAATAGTCTGCTCTAAGGTTTCCACACTTCACCACGGCTTCTCTAGTCATCCAGATGGGGGATCTCCAAGGCTTCTGAGGTCTATTAAGAGCAATAAGTGAGGAAGGAGATTTGGTTCATGGGGGTTTCCAGGTGCATGGCAAGAGTGGACAGGAAGTGTGGATGGACAACTGTGTCCAAGTGTTGCCCAGGAACCACATAATTACCTGAGCAGAAGTTCAGGCCTAAAAACACATGCTGCAGAAACCATGCAGGATTATTTGCTATGCCATATGAACCCAGCCATTGTGTTGCTCTCCGCCTACCACCTCAGTGCAAACAGGCATTACATCCCAGCAAGAATAGCTGGCGCTCTCTCTGGAAAGAGAGAGAAGGCCTTCTTCCTTCTTGCCTCATCCCCTTCCCCACTCATAAGAACTTGAAGGAAGTCACATGAGGGTGAAGACAATTGTCTGCTCGTTTCCCAGCACTTCACCAACTCTGAAGTCATCTCTGTTGTTGTCCACTGCTGTGGGATCTGGGACCTAACAAGATAACAGCCTCGTGGCTCTACCTGTCATATAGGAGGCATCCTGTATGCAAGTATTGGTGCTATGAAAGCTTGCCTTCAAATGTTCCCTGTGTGAAAAGGTGAACCTATTTCTTTCCTGCACACCAAATAATAAATATATCTTATAATTAGTTTTTGCTTCCCTTTACTTTGCAGGGGTGCACAACCTTTTCAGCCAACCCAGAGGACCTCCTGTGATGCTGGCATGGGGCCGCACAGAGCTGAGGCAGTTCACTTTTTTCCCACTGGTGGCAGGAGTGAGGAAAGGCCAACCTGTTTGAAAATCTCTGAATGGTAGCTCTACCTCTGTCTCTTCCCTCAGTGATCCTGTTACAGGAACTCTTTCCTGTCTGCTTTTATCAGGGAGAGAAGGGCATCCTGCATCAAGATCAGTGGGAGAGGGAGTGTGGCAGCAGCACGGGATCAAGGCACCCATGGGCGCTGCGCTTGGGTGGCTGCAGTTTGTGCACTCCTATTTAATAAGGAACACTCACCATATGTATTTAACGATACAGGTTTTAAGCCATAGTGAGTACATTTTGGTTCCGCCTTGAGAAAATGAAAAAGGTCTATGCTTGTGCAGTCTTGTGACTATATGAGCATAGGAAGGCCTGTGACAGTGTGCTTATTATGATCCCTGTGCATGGGCAAAATGGTCATGTGACTGCTTTGTCCTACATCCAATTTAGAATGCATCATGCCACCCACAACAATACCTAAGAATGTAATAGAAAGTCAAATCCAAAGTGAGCTGGTGTGTGTATATGTAATGAGGAGGCATTTACAAGGCCTGATTTAACTACAGAAATGCACTCTCCAACAATGTAAAAAGAAGAAGAAGATACATACAGAGGGATCCAGAATTACACTGAATCAATTGTACTGATAGCAGTGGACACTCTGCCCCCTCCTTCCCATGGTGATCTCTCTAACCCCAGAAAAATGCTCTGCAGAGAGTCGGGAGACCCTGCTGAAGGGACTGAGCTGTGGCATGAGGGAAGATGAATCACCTAAAATCAGGCTGAAGATGATCTTTGTCTCAGGGAAGTTTCCTTCCTCTCATGGAAGGCAGATCCATGCTCCAGCTCATAGATACAGGGAAATGAGTTTCCATAAATATCTTCAAGTGGGTTTACAATTTAGCCTCATTTTCTGGTTCCTTGTAGAAAAGGGGCTGCAAGCCTGACTGGACCAACCTCTACTCCAGTTCTCTGGGCATCTCTAAAAGGTATCCTTCCCACCCCACCCTGCATGGGTCATGGAACAAGGTGGTCTTTTCATCAGTCTGATTTAGCAGGTATATTCTTACAACCTTGGGTGCAATTCTGTCCATGTTGGAACAAGAAAAAGCACTACAGCTGGCTGTGAAATGCTGGGAGTTATAGGACCTTTTTCCCTCTAAACATGCATAGGATTGTGTCCCTTTTGAGACATTTTGTGTTCTCTACAAAATTGTTTAAAGAGTTGTTGAACAGCAAGTCTCCCTATAAATTACCAGACACTGGGAGAGTAGGTGCAATAGAGCTTGGTTGGAGGCACTTAATATGTTATTGTCTTTACTCTATAGAGGGCCCTCTCATTCCACTTACAAGCAAATAGCTTTTATAATGACACATCAGTCTGTAGGAGGGCCATTAGGAAGGAAAAACCCACACAAAGGAGCTAATCAACTCCAGATGACGAGGACCATAAGCCTCTAAGGATTTCAAGGCATTCCAGTGGGGCGAAGTGGGATATTGTGTAGTCAGCTCAGGAGAGAGCTGGTTAGAGGAGAAATCTGGAAGATAGTAACAGTTTCTGGTATAACTTCCCACATGATATGCTTCTGTATTTTCACAGTATTATGCAGTAAAGCATGATGATTATCTATATCCCATTAAAATCAGTATCAGAAGCTGCATTAAATCAATGGCATTTAATTTCATACAAAAGGAACAAAAATTCTTTTCGGTACTGCCCAAGAAATAAAATCTGTGATAAATCAAATAAGCACCAATTTTACTTTGCTCTTTAAATTCTCAGATGTTTAGTTATAAAAGGATTGGTGTTTTATCAGGTAAATAAAACCATTGGCAATGAAAGTATGTGAAGCTAGTTTGCCTTCTACATTTCTGAAAAACCACACAAATCAGAGACCCACATAGAGTAATATCTGGGACTACACTGGAGATCCCATTGCCCTATGTCCCTATTATCCTGACACTTATGCATGGATTGAAGGAGTCTGCACTTCCATGTTGGCATCATTCGGATGGTCTGAGGTAGGCCTTAGCCTAGTTTTGGCCATGCATTGATAAGACCAAAGTGGAGGCAGAGGGATTGTCATTCAAAATATATTCTGCTTCAGTGGTACAGGGAGATCAATGGGAATTCCCTGCTCCTGGCATGGATTATATTTTGGTTTCCAGCTTACAGATTTAATATATGTATCCAGGGCTTCATTCCGTGCCCATTTCCAAATTAAAATTGAGCACACTCCCCACACACCTTCTTTTCAAAGTCTTCCTCTAAAAGCTTGGGTTCTGAATATTCACAAATATTCCTTATCCACTGCCATACCAACAATATTTATTTTTAAAATTGCCAGAACATGTTTGAAATGTAACAGTATGGCATAGTTACCATGTTGCCAGATGCACTATTTAACAACTACTGTTGGAATTTGGGGCAATGTTAAAATAACTAATTACTTAGCTCATTTGACATTTATCAGACAAGAGATGTCCTAATAAATATAAATGTCACCAAGTTCCAAATGTTGTGATTAAATTTTGAATTCAGATTAAAAAGTAAACATTATTTTTTTTGAATAATTTCTTGTATGTGGCCAAGAGTAAGGGATGCTCAGTCCGAAACATTTGGAGATACCAGGTTAGGAGGTTGGGAGAGAAGGTTATAACAGGTGATTTGCCTCCCATTCCTTGTTGTGGGAAGCCAACCACACAAACTGCACTGCCTGAACTGAGGAATTGCACAGCTAAGCCATAACTGTGCGGACCAGCCTAGAGGATCAGGGGAGAAGAGAGCACTGTGTGCATGTCTGCTGAAAGGAAATGGGTGCATTAAGGCTGGATGCCCTGTCCTTGAATGCAAAGACATGCACAAACACCACAGCCCTAAGCAACACCAAACACTGCCAGGCTCATTACTGCACAGGATGGTGCCATTTGTCTCATCTCAGTGTTAAGGTATGAGCAAACACCAAACACTGAGTTGCTCACCTCTGCCATCATCTTTCATCCAATTCAAATGAATTCATATCACCTCAGAATGCATATAGTTGGCCACTCATTTGGTAGTGCCACCATGTCAGAATTCCCCTATGTGAGGAAACTGTATGCATAAGGGAGAAGGCTTCTGGGCTAGCCCAGATTTTCCCCTGATCTGTTCTCCTTTTGATATGGAGATGCTTTCAACCCCATTATCCCGATGTGCATGTTAATATGGTATAGTCCTCCATGTGCCCTTTCTCAAGGTTTGAGTCAGCCCTTTCAAATCTGAATTTTTATATAGCTTGCTAGAACAAAACAGAAGAATCCCTGAATCAGTGGAAACAGTTCTTCCATCTTCTTGTGGGGCCCTATGAAGCAGCTTAATTCTCACACGACTCTACCTCATCAATGACAAGCACATTTTCTTTGCCTGAGGAGAACTGGAATTTTGGATACTAGACTTTGTGTGTGTGCATGTGTGCGTGTGTGTGTGCATGTTTAACTCTAAAAAAGAATACTCAACATTTACAGTGCTTAGTGACTCAAGAAGCAGTGGCAGGCATGATGTGTCCACACTGTGAGTTAAGAGATGACTTGATTCTTTAGGCCTAAAATCTGTGCAAACCTATACATATTCACACAGATGTAAGCCTACCAGAATTCAGTGGAACTTACTATTGCAATCAGAATAATATTAGTAATAGAATTACACTCTTAATATTCTCCAGCCACAAACAACTGAAAACTTTTCCTACATGAAGACTTCGACAGAGGGAATAAACTACTCTTTTAAGTGCAAAAAGATAGGAACTAAGTTGACAACAATATCTTTGTACCCCATCTGAAAAAACTTGTCCTTTTTGCTTATAAAGTTGAACTTTGGTGAATTTCAGCTTTATATTACTATTTCCCAAAAGTTTAATATCATACAGCACCATAACGTATTTACTCTGAAGGTCACTGGGGCTTCTTCCCAGCCAACTTTGCATAGGTCTACAGCCTTAGGAATTATTGCTGAGATTTTTTTTTAAAGAAAACACAGTTTTCTTTATATTTGTAATATAAAGTGTTTCACGTAATGCTTGCTCCCTTGACCAAATGCATCTTTTTCTTACTTGTACGTGTGGATTGTTCTGAACACAGCAAGGACAAAGGCTCTAGCAAAGGCAACCCCTGAATTCAACACAAATGTTTGCTCCTCCGTAGGACTCTTAATATACAGTCTGAATCACATCTCTTTGACACGTCACAAAGTGAAAGAAACTGTTCTAAACTGGCAGAGTTCCTAAATGAAATTCCTTTTATCTTAGTGTGAGCAAATGTATCCAAGCCTTTGACTCTCCCCTGTCTCAATCTGCATATGTTTTCCAGATGAGCTATAACTGTACAGCTATGAGAAGCAGCTTACTTGGATTTTAAATTAGAAGAATGACACATATTGTGTTTGCATTATCACAAATAAAAGGCCAAATCTTTTAAAAATCTAAATGTTTGCTATTTGTTAGTCTTTAGCTGGAGACATTTTTCTCATATGTTTTTTGGGGTAAGCAGATGTAGCTAGTTTGTAAAGAATGCTGCATCCTGGTCTGAATACTTTTACTTGGAAGTAAGAGATGTTTATGTCAATAAATCTTACTTCTGAGTAGATCTCTTTAGAACTGAAGCCTTTGCATGATATTACCTGCTTACAATATTTCCTTCGGTACAGAGCTCTGATACTAAATCAACTGTAAATGGACAGATAACACACAGAGTTAACTTTTGGCTCTTTTCAGATACACATTAGATTTGGATATCAAAATCACAGCGTATTCTTTAAACCCATTTTCTGAAAAACGTTGAAGAATGCACACTTTTTGCTTCTCAGCAGGGAATGAAAAGGTATGATGAAAGATCTGTCTGTGTGTAAGATGTAACCAGTTTATTAAATTGTTGGAAGACTTGGTAGGATAAAGCCAAGTAAGAGGGTTGGGGGTGGGGAACCTCTTGGCTCTTTGCAAAATACTTTCTCAGATTTGAGCTGCTGAGGATGATGTGGGAAAAAAAAGCTATAGCATTCTTTGGAACGGGTGTTCCTCAGTATAAGGCACAAAATTATAAGTGCCAGGGAGTATCTTATCTCCTCTTCAGAAGAAAGGAACAAAATATACAGACAAGGGATAAAAATTCAGGGATGCAATCCTATGCACGCTCTCCTGTGAATAAGCCCCATTCAAACCCTAGAACTTACTCCTGAGTAGACATATGGAGCTTTCACACAGGACAATATGCATGGTTACGGTTGTTACTCAAGGCATAAGAAGCACTTTTATGCATTGGTCTCCAATAGATGAGGGTACAGTCTATCATTCTCATTATCATTCCAAAGCTTGCATCTAAATTGCCAGCATCTGTGCACAAGAAGAAGCTAGGAGCAGGCTTGAAGAAACCTTTCAGCTTCCACAAGTACAAAAATGCCTTAAGAAGAAATCTGTAAAGGGGTGCCCTTTTGCAAAAAAAAAAAGGGGGGGGATATGGAGAGGAGATAGGAGTATTATGAAGGAGCACATGACTGGCTGACAGGAATAAGAGCCCTCCACACTGCAACAATTTCTTCTGCAGTTCTCAGTTCCTAATTTATCATCTCTGTTCATCTATTCTAAACATGTCTGCAACAGTCCGTATCTATGAGCAAGTAAACTGAAAGCAGCTTTGTTGCATGCGTGCACACACATGTATACTTTGGATCAGTCACTAACTCTCAGTCTAACCTACCTCATAGGGCTGTTGTGAGGATAAAATGGAGCTATGTAAGCTGCTTTGGGTTCCTCACAAGAGGAAATAAAGGTGGGATATAAATGCAATGTAATAATTCTGTGTGTGTGTGTGTGTGTGTGTATCCCCTTTCAGTGTGGGATTGCTGAATCCATTAGAAAACCACTCAAAATGGAACAAAAAATAAGACATATTCATGCTTTATTCCAATTGTGCCGTTAGCTGCCACGTGTGTAGGGATCAAGTTCAGGGGGAAAAAGAGAGAGAGGCGGAGGTAGTAGGAATACCTTCAATTTGACAGGCTAGAAAGCAATAACCAGCACTTGGAATTTCTAATGCCACATCAGCAAAACTTGGAATCTTTGCAATGCAGAGGTTTTAAAATAATGCAGGATGACTACTGTACAGCCTAAACTGTCACACACCACAGAAATCTGGATCTACAGAACAGATTCTGCATATATGATATAAGGAACTGGTTCAGCAGGAAAGACATAACTTATAGGAGTAAAATCAATTGACCTTCCAGTATCCTCAGGGTTATCTATCCTTAATTGTTCTGGAATGAATAACCACACTTTCTAGGCCTGACTTGGTGGAGGATTTTTCCACAAATTTTTTCCACTGCCAGCCAAGAATCAGTCTAAGTTGTCAGATTCACATTTTCCTGAAGCCAGCAAACATTCCCCATGTATGATCCCAGTTATAATGTAGGGAGAAGCAGATAGCAATGTTGGAAATGACTGGTGTATCTCATCCAAGGGACCTTTTCAGAACCACACCAGACTTCATTTCTCACCCATGACTGAGGACCTGGATGCAATTATTCCTAAATGCCAACCTAGGTACCACTGATTCCTAGGCATCTTCAGCATGGGGCAGCAGTGGGGTAACACTTTTCTAGAGGGAGTATCCTTCAGTCTAGCAGAGGGATATCTCTGCTTGGTGTTCTCTTGCCTCTCCCTTCATACTTATCTCCTTGTTGACTTCTTTTCATTTGTTGCATCTTCCCCTTCTGTCTGCATGTCCTATTTTTGCTCATGACCTAGCTATTCTGTGTCTCATTGCTTCTTCTGTTCTCTTATTTTTTCTTACTAATAAATATAAAGATGCCCTCTCTCTAAATCAAGTATGTAAATTTCAAATGGTGTGTCACTCCTGGCCCCTGTACATCTCTATATTTTCCCCTACCCTAACTCTGTGTCCGTGCAAATATGTGCATGAATGTGTGCCCCTGGTATGTGTGTTTGCGTTCCCAGTAAATAGGTGTGTCCCACCCATTTGTGTGCATGTACAATGCTGCTTGGAGATCTCCTAGAAACACTGGATTTGGCTCTTAGAGTGCAAAAGGATATACGTTCAGAAGCACTGAGCTTCTTAAGATTAAGATTCATGTCCATATAGAAAATGGATATATTATATATTCATAACCCATATATTCATGTCTCCTGGTGTAGGAGAGCTGCTTTGGAGAGCATTACTTGGAAGCTAAAACCTGGAGCAGAGATTTAATATGGTTTATGACAGCTACAACCTTAGTAGTAAATCCATTAATACCAATCTTCTGGGTGGGAATAGGGTCTATTTGCCATACCAGAGGAAATATCGTTTTTGTTGCATCAATATTTGGCTTTTTAATGAATATCCCAAGGGCCAGCAGCTGTAGGTTTCAGTGCAAATGAGTACCTACTTTGAAAGTCCTGCCGTGTAAACAACTTACTGAGGTTGGTACTGTTTTCTTTGGGAAGTCACAGTCTCTGTGGTGTTTATTTACCTCCAAATATTTAAAGACTATCAAACCTCAAATGAACAGGTACTTAAAACCATCTAAAGCCAGGAGATTGAAAATGCATTGACAGATTGTAATCAAGATAGTGTTTTTTCCTTTAAAATGTTTACAGTGCACTTACTCTGAAGTAAGCCCAACTGTGTTCAGTGGGGTTTGCTCTCATGAAACTATGCCCAAGATTACAGCCTTTTCCCCTAAAATTCTTCTACTTCCTCACTGCAATATCTTCCAAATGTTTATGATATAAACAGGTATCAATTCTTTAAAGTTTAATATGCTTTTGAACTTAAAATCACATTTTCCATTAGAGAGAACACATGCATCTCATTCCACTTGAGGCTGACTTGTACACCTGGAAACAGAGATGTTAACCAGGAACCTATAGATCTAAAGCTTGGAACTGCTAATGGGCCATGTGTGCTTAGAAGCTTTGAAGCACAGATAGCACAGAGCTTCCTGCAACATCAGCCCCTGTAATTGGCTGGCAGTATAGTACCTCCTTATTGGTCAGGCCTGGTATTTAAAAAAAAGAGGAGCCTGCTTTTGCCTTATCAATCTATGAGAAACAAAGGCAGATAGACTAGATCAGCCTCTTCCAACCTGGTGTCCTCCAGATATGTTGAACTCAAGTTCCTGCACTGGCTGGGGAATGATGGTAATTGAAGTCCAGCACAACTGGAAGATACCAGTTTGGGAAGGAAGAACCAGATGGACATATGTGCCAGCATAATAAAAAAGTCCTTATTCTGGTGTTTATCCTCACAGAACCAACAAATGGAGAAGAGGGAGCTACATTGTCCAGGCCTTTGGAGGAGAGTCTGCCCTGCACAAACAGACTTTTCCTATGGCTGAGAATCCTGACTGCAATTCTAAATTTCAGGCTTCCCTTTGCAGACTTATGCTCTCCAATGCATGTATGGGAAGAGAAGGAGGGACATAATGGGATGTGACTGGCCTGGCCCCACTCTCCCCTTCGCACAATTGTAAGCAACATGAGGGTGGGCACTCAAATAAGACTTCAGAAATAGAAGCAACTGTGCAAACAAATGAGCTCACAGAAGCTGACAAGAGATACTTCAATAGGCATGCAAAGTTTCTCATACAGATCTCATGACTCCAGCAAAGACACCAATCATGACACAGAATTTACTTAGATGCTCCCAGCTACAAGGTATAAGTCAGAAGCACCTGCGAGTATAACTGTTCTTTTCATTCTACACAATACTCTAGTTTGCTGAACTAGGAACAATTCGTTTCAATTTGGATCATCCAAGGGACCAGAAGGTAGAGGGTATAGACCATTGATGGAGAGCCTGTTAAAGACCAAGTGCCCAAACTGCAACTCAACACCCACTTATTTATCACAAAGCGCCAACTCTACAATAAAACCTGAAAACTGAGGTTTTAGTTAAGAAAAAACAATTCACAGCCAGTCCAAGCAAATGTGTGTGTGTGTGTGTATCCTTCGCAGCGCACTGACCGGTCATGCTAAAGCTCGGATGAGTCGCAGCTAATGAGTCGCGGCTCATGACATCATCTCCTGGCACTACTACTCCTTTCTGAGCATGTGCATGGCCCCTATGTGCACTGTTATACGATGCTTGGCTGCTGGAGCGACGCTTGGGCAACTTGGCTCACATGCTGACAGAGAGCGCTCTTTGTGCCCGCTGTGGCACGCGTACCATAGGTTCACCACCAGTGGCCTGACCCTACCCTGGTGCACAACTTTATTCCTGATATAGGGCAAAAGTTCCACTGAAAAGAGGGTGATTTTGAAAAAGCCTTCCTTAAGTAGCTTTTTCTGCACAGTTCATCATTTCTGCCCATTCTAAACACATTCCAACCATCAAAATCATACTAGGACACCTCGTTTTTCTAACCCCAAGCCTACCCTGGTGCACAGCCCTAACCCTAATATAGGGCTAAAATACTATTGAAAAGAGGGCAATTTTGAAAAAGCCTTCCTTGAGTAGCTTTTTCTACACAGCTCATCATTTCTACAAAGTCTAAACACATTCCAACCATCAAATTCATGCTAGGGAACCCCGTTTTCCTAACCCTAACCCTGCCCTGGTACACACCCCTAAACCTAATACAGGGCTAAAGTTCCACTGAAGAGGACAATTTTGAAAAAGCTTTCTTTGAGTAGCTTCTTCTGCACAGCTCAGCATTTCTACAAAGTCTAAACATATTCCAACCATCAAAATCATAGAAGGCCACCTTGTTTTTCTAACCCTAACCCTACCCTGCTGCACACCCCTAACCCTAATGTAGGACTAAAGTTCCATTGAAATTAGGGTGATTTTGAAAAAGTCTTCCTTGAGTAGCTTTTTCTGCACAGTTCATCATTTCTGCCCATTCTGCCCATTTGATTCCAACCATCAAAATCATGCCAGGACACCTCATTTTGCTAACCCTAACCCTACCCTGGTGCACTCCCCTAATCCTAATACAGGGCTAAAATACCATGGAAAAGAGGGTGATTTTGAAAAAGTCTTCCTTGAGTAGCTTTTCCTGCACAGCTCATCATTTCTGCCCACTGTAACACATTCTAAGCACATTCCAAGCATCAAAGCCATGCCAGGACACCTCATTTTTCTAACCCCAACCCAGTGATGGTGAACCTTTTAGAGGAGATATATATATCTCCTTGGCAGTGCACTGACCAGCCATGAAAAAGTTCGGACGAGTTGGACCTCATGAGTCATGGCTTGTGATGTCATCGCCTGGCACTGCTACTCCTTTCTGAGCTTGCGCGTGGCCCCTATTTATGCTGTTATTCGATGCTCAGCTGCTGGGGCGATACTGGAGCTACTTGGCTCTGTGCCGACAGAGAGGATTCTGCGTGCCTGCTGTGGCATGTGTGCCATAGGTTCACCACCACTGGTATAGACAGTGCAAACCACCAGATGCTTCGGTTTGACTTTGGGGCCTCATTCCTAACCTTTGAGACCACCTCTTCCAAACTGGTACCGTCCTCATGTTTTGGAAAACAATTCCTATCAGCCCCAGCCAGTATTGTCAATGCTCAGGAATCCTAGGAGTTGTAGTCCAAAACATCTAGCAGGCACAGGCTGGGAAAGGTTTCCTTGAGTTGATAACGTAGCAGTTCCTGTTGCCTGAAAGCACTGAATCTGTTTACTGGATCCAAGTGCTGTAAAATGGGTTGAACTATAGTCCTGGTACCAGCATTCTGCCATAAGGCAATTGCTGAAAAATCCAGCAAAACCCAGTGGGACTATGCAGTCTAGTGGCACCTATGCAGCTCACTTATACCTTTCATAGCTTGCCCTGCTGTGCTTGTAAGGAACGTCTGGTGCAATCTCCCCATTTTCTTCACATAGAATGAAATTAGTCCGATGCAGAACATGCCAAAAATGAAAAGAACACCCATCCCTAATATTGCAACCGCATCTCAGCATTATTCTTTTTCACATCCCTTCCCACTTTAGAGAAAGTGTGCCAACTCCCTACAAGGACATCCTTTGCTATTTTTCTGGCCTCTAAGAAACAGCAGTGAAGACTTCCACCAGTGGAAGATGAAGCACACCTCCTGCTTCGGAGGGGGGATGGGGAAAGTGAGCCCAACTGGGATGTGATCATTCTTTCCATATGGTTTTGTTTATAAGCTAAGCTTTTCTTTCAGACCACAGCATTCAGCTGGCTGCTGTTTCTGGGTTAATGAAAAAAGGCCGTGCTCAAATTCCAGTGGTACCATGTGACAAGTACTTATATGGTTAAGGAGGGAAAGAGGAGGTGGTGGGCTGAGGAAGTTGTTCCCATTTTTACATTTATGTATCTCAGGGATAGTCTAAAAACCTCCCCCAATTTGATGCCCTCCAGATATACTGGACTACAACTCCCAAGCTGCTCTTGTGCATCAAGTACCACCCTTCACCTACTGGCTTTTGCTTATGTCAGTCCTGCAAGCTTGAAACCTTCCCAACTTTTGCAAGCTTTTCCAGAGAAGGGAGTGCTAAATCTAATACCATTCTCCCCAAACTGATGCCCTTCAGATGTTCTGGACTTCCATTCCCAGCATGCCCCAGCTTCATAGTTCACTGGGACATGCTGGGAGTTGTAGTCAAACACATTTGGAAGGCTTCAGATTGGGAAAAACCTCCCTAAGACACAAAGAACCACCATGTATTAGTTTTCCAAATGTTAAAACTTACAAGTGTAACTCTTGGTAAAAAGTAACTGTGACTGCAATGTCTAGGAATGAGTAGAGACTCAGATCCAAGTCCCTGTTTATGGTAGAGAAGATGTGCGCTTCCCTGGGCTCCACAGAGAAAGGGTGGAATTAATATGTATTAAGTACTAAAAAACCAAAAATGACCCCCCCCCTTTTTTTTAACACACCCAAAAGACACAAAGGGTGATGCTGTTTTTTTAACATATCAGTCTAGGTTCTAAGGGAAAGTGATAAGAATGGGTATTAGCACGACAGCTGTAATTTAGGGTCCCAAAGAATGCAAACATTTTTGAGGAATTAAAAATCCCCTAGAAAGACAAATCAGTACATCTGCTTTGAGATGCAACATTCCCCAATGAAATCTCAGCAGTATGTTTATTCTGATCCATTTTTCCCCCTCCTGTATCCACCAGACAAAGTTTCCTGATGTAGAAGGCTGGAAAAGAAAACAAGGTCTCTTGCTATGAACTGTTAACGGGCTCTTGCCTTGTTTTGCTTGCTTTAAGTATCTTGCTTAAATTGGCCAGAGACTCTGTTTTTTCTGGAAACGTCATTTTGCTCTTGGTCAGCATTCCAAAACCACACTGCCCTGAAAATAAGTTCCTGCTCCACTCTGTCAGCTCTTTAAAGTCCCCTCATCCCAGATTCTCAATTCTCCAGGCTTTTTAATTTTACTTGTATGAAGAATGAAGACAATTTCTACTGGACGTTTTGTTTGTGCGTTAAGTTTGTTAGAAGCTTAGGACAAAGTTATTTGTTAAATGTAAAGGAAGATTCCGTTTAGCATGTTTAATGGAAACAATTACTGTAGAAACATTTGCAATCGCTTAAGATTGTACTCCCACAATGCTTAGCAGGAAGGAAAAAAATGAACAATTTAAAGGCAAAAATTCACGAATAATTTATACATAGAAGGCAAAATGAAAAGGAGGAGAAAGAGAGAGAGACTTTCTCATTGCCTGCTAAATAAAAGGTTCTTCATTTTGGGGATGTCTCTCCAGTCATTAGTGCATCATAGACGTGTTAGAAATAAATTTCTGTGGCCAAGCTGCAGTCATTAACATCTGTTTCTGTTTAAAGCGATACCTCACACTGGCATTCATTCAAAAAGCAGAACTTGCCTGCAATGAATTATAAGTTACCTTAAAGGGCCAGATCTCCTATCTGCCGTGCTATTCTTCTGAATGCAAGGTCAATATAATTCCATAAAGTGACTGAGCAATATTTCCATCCTTTACTGGTAAAGTGTAGTACCATGAGCAGCATGTGGGTTTACATTTTCCACGTGGACCACTTTTTGAACAAATATTGTGAGCAATTTCCAATCAACTGAGTGCATTACTGAATTCATTCCTACAGCAATGATCTCATAGTTACACTGTTTGCTGTTGGGCTATGTTAAAGATTTTGTTACTGGTGTACTAAACCCTAAATGACTTCAGAATAAGATATTTGAGAGTGCCTTCTCTCTCATCAGCTTGTCTACTTACTGTGATCATCAAATGAGGCAGTCCTGGTGGTTCTTTGTGGACCTGTATTCCACATAGAGTCCACTCAGAGCAGAGCCTTCAGTGTGTTGGCTCCTTCTCTGTGGAACTCCCTGACTTTTGTTTCCAGCACCTACTGAAGACGTTTTTATTTAAACGAAGCTTTCCTTGCTTGACCAGCTGTGACTTTATAGACATAAGCTGATTTCTAAAATAATGATTCCATATTTTAAGTATTTTGCTTTGTTCTTAGTATTCACCATTTGGAAATCATGGTAGATATAGTTATAAGTAAATAACTAATGCCAGAAGTCCATTACTGAATGAGTGAGTGAGTGAGTGTAATCTTTTTCTCCCTGGACCCTAAGGAAACATATATGAACCTCTTCCTCTCTACTTTATCCCCACAACAGCCCTGTGATGTAGACTAGGAGGGGAGTCCCAAGGTTGAGAGGAGAGTTTCATAACCAAATGGGAACATGAACCCAGGTCTCCCCAAATGCCCCCTTCTAACCTCCACTCTGGTTCGCCATCCAATGACAGTGGCTTTAAAAAGTTGCATAATCCTGGGCAGGGGGACAAACAGGAAGGACAAGTGACTTACATTGCCTACTCTGTGTGCTGTTTGCAACCTCCAAACCATAACAGTAACTTTCAGCCCCTTTCCATAAATTAGAATGTGCAAAGATGGAAATGCCTTCCATTTCATGCAGAAAACATGACATTAGCCATGTTTTATTCCCCAAAATGATCCACCTCGCATGCTATGAGGGAAGGCGAGAAATGCTGTTTGCACAAATGCTGGGCACACTACCAGGTACCCGGACTCACAGCCATGAGAAAGACCAGAGACCTGGGAGGTGAGTCCAGGGAATCCAATGGACTCCCACATGGATTCCTCCACATCCCAGTTTGCAGGAAAATTTCCTCATATGTTAACATATAATGTAAACTGCATTATAGAATACATCTCTGCATATTTATTTATTTTATTTATTTAGAGAACTTCTATGCCGCCCCATTCACTGAAGCCTCGGGGCGGCACACAATCATAAATAAATAACATAATATAAAACAATATAATTTAACAGTATAAATTTACAGTATAAATTAAGTCGCCCTGGCCAAAGAATAAAATAAATAATATTAACAATTAAAATAATGTTTGAATAAAAAGGTCTTTGCCTGGTGCCAAAAAACAAATAATGACGGCACCAGGCGGACCTCTCTGGGGAGCGCATTTCATAGATCGGGCGCCACCGCAGAGAAAGCCCTCCTCTGAGTACTTACCCTCCTAATATCCTTCACGGAGGGTTCCCGGAGAAGGGCCTCTCCTGCTGATATCAAGGGGTGGGCGGGCATATATGGACGTCAGCACTAAAAAATTATGAAGGAACCATTCATGGGAAAATAAAGTGGGCCCATGACTTTTTGTTAAATGAACATCTCACAAATTAGCATTATTTTGCATGTTATAGCATGATAGATTCCAAAATGTGCAGGGGACATGGTGGTTTGCATCCAAGTTAAACTAAGTCAGCTAGTGTTATGTGAATACAGCTGCAGGGTACACGTTCCTAGAACTTCTTTGCAGATGACCCAAGTCTCTAAATAAATAAAGCTAAAATACTTCTTAGTAGAAACTCCTATGTAGGGATGTGCAATGATTGTGCAGAAATGGTTCTAAGTACAAAACATGTAATGTTTGAGGCAGCCCTGAGTTCTCTCTTTACTCTGTAACTTCTTCAAGATTGAAAACTCAATAAGATATCAAAGTGGCTTCAACAGCCAATTTTGGTGCCATATTTTGAAATACATTAACTGCATAGAAATGTAGGACCACTTCCAGACCAGCATAAGCCATGAAGTTAGGGAAAGGCCACAATTCAGTAGTAGAGCATTTGCTCTGCCACTCCCAAAATCTCCAGGTGGGGCAGGAATAAAACACCTGCCCGAAATCTCAGAGCGCTGCTGTCTGTCATTGTCAACAGTACTGAGGTAGGACCAATGGTCTGACTCCATCTAAGGCAGCTCGTATGTTCCCAAGTCAGGGGATTGCGGCAGTGGTGGCACCTTCACTCTCTACAGCTGTGCTCGTGCAGACGTATGTGGAGTACAGTGGCCAGTTCCAAGCACCCGCTTTAAGAGGGACATCTCCAGGTGGACTACTTCCGAAGAAAGACAGACAAAATGGTGAGGAGTCTGGAAACTTACTCCTGTGAAGAATGTTTGAAAGAGCTGGATTTGTTTAGCCTGGAGAAGAGAAGATTAAGGGGAGACATAATCACAGCGTTCCGATATCTGAAAGACCAGCTCTCTGTTGCTCCCAATGGCAGGACGGGAACTAATAGGAGAAAATTGTAGGCAAGTGGATCTTGACTAAGCATTAGAAGAAATTTCCTAACAGTAAGAGCAGTTCAGCTACGGAATGGCTTACCTTAGGAGGAACTAGCTTCTCCTTGGCTGGAGGTAGTCAAGCAAAGGTTAGATGTTCATCTATCAGGGATGCCATAGCTGCACCCAGCATTGCAGAGCCTCCATTGAGCAAGAGGCTGGTGATCTCTAATGTCCCTTCCAACTTTATCATTCTGTATTTCTTCAGTTCACCCAATGAGCATCCTACACTACCAGGGCAAACTCCGGGTTTGAAAAAGCTCCAGGCAAATGTCACTCTGTGGGGCCCATCTTCAAAGCTTGCCTGGCAGCACTGGTGGCCAGTGCCATAGTTGGGTAGCTGTCGGGTAATATTTTAATGCACCGTGCTGCACAGCAGTGCTCTGTCAAGGGTACTGTGGGAATTGGAAGGGGCAGCTAGAGTCTGGTGCTGCTCAGAACAGAGGGGTGGGGAGAAAATGTAAAGAGAATCCAATGCAGGCAACAGCAGTGGACCCTGGCAGGGTGCCTAGGCCTTGGCAGCTGCCCAAGAATGCCAAGAGCTGATCCTGGCCCACTAATCTGCTCTGGGTGCCACAGTCAGCTGTGTTCCCCATTTTGATGAGTAGATGGCATCAAGAAAAATCACATCATATGAGAGGCTTCAAATGAACTTTACTGGGACAGGGTCCCTACCTCATGTACCACACATGTGTAAGGTTCCAAATTTATTTATGTACTTTATTGAAAACAAACCAATTGAACATAAAAGCCATAAAATTCCATATTAAAATGGAACCAAACAATGGATTTGAATACAAAAATGTTGAATGGCTTTGCTATAGATTATCAGTGATAGAAGAAACTGCAACAAAACAGGATGGCGTAAATAGATTACTCAAGCAGAGCAAGGATTACAGAAGGATCAGGCAAAAATAAAGAACTTTTTCAGAAGTGCGAAATGAAAATGTAGGATGCACAGGTTAGAGATGCAAGAGAATTTTGTTTCTAATCACAGTACTTGGGAGCCTATTCTGTTTGGTGTGAACAAATTTCCACAAATTTCTAAATCAGCCCCGCTATGAGGGAAATTGTGCAACTGTGGAAATAGGTTCAAATTTGGAGATTTTTGTGCAATTTTCACATTTTTCTTTTGTGCAGCAATTGCGAGTACTAATGTAAATTGGGTGTGAGACAAGCACCAAAACAATGTTCAGATAACCTTGATGAGCTAGAAGATCATCCATTTGTCCATCTTTAACTTCTAGTTTAATGAGGGTTTAAGGAGCCAAGACCATGAAAAGCTCAGGGGAGACTGACATGTTGCTGAACCTCAAGGTTATCAATACTGATAATTAATCTAAGCTTGAACTGGATTGATGATGGGAGATCCATGACTGGAAAATAAGAGGAGACAATTCCCATGAAGGCTATGGCACATAGTAAGCATTTTTAACTTTTTCTCTTGATTCGTTATTTCTGCAGCACTACACTCAAACTGAAAGGGAGCTTCTTGTACCCTGTGTTGGCTGCGTTCATACCAGCAATCCCACTGCAGCTCTATTGGAAACATCTGAAAAAGGCCAGAGACTGAGAAGAAAGAAACAGTGGAAGAAACTGGAACCAACACACAAGTTCCACAGCCGAGGGGGAGGGGACAGTAAACCCCTACATTGCTCCAGGAACACATTGCTTGTGCATCACAAAGCAATCTGCCAACCTCCTGCCTTCTTCATATTGCAAGTATGTGAATGTTGCAACTATTTTATACTTGGATCAGGGAAAATATCTCTCTTCATGAAAAAGCTTTTTATTCCTTTAGCTTTTTTCATTCTTAAATATGTACAACAGATCCCAACTGCAGAACTATACTTGCTAGCTAAGAGGGAAAATGTAAGGCTGGAAGGTTTTCTTTTTCTTTTCTTTTTTCTTCTTTTTCTTTTGCAACAGTAGCAATAGTGCCACATAGCTGACTAACTGGGAGGACGCCAAACCAAGGCTCTGCTAAGACCGCCCTGAGTAGACGTGGCTCAGCTGAGCAATCCCAGAATGAGAACACACACTCACAGATGAAACAGAAATGACAGAAAGAACTTGCCACGCACCCTCTCACTCTGGCACACTCACTTTTCACTGCCTTTGCTCTATTTCCTCCTTCCCCTCCCAAAATGTCTGTAAGCCAAATTCCACCGTCTATTTAGGACAATAGCAACATACAATTCTTAGGAGTCATCCTAGATGCTCCAGGATTATTCTGGTGGCCCTGTCAAAACACCAGCAGGTGAAATTGGATTGTCTTTTTGCATGTTTAATTAGAATCATCAAGCTGAAAAGAGTCATTTAGGCCAGAGTCCACCCCATGCTTAATGCAGGACTCCATTTTAAAGCACTCATGATGGATGGCTGTCCAGTCTCATCTTGTGTACCTGCAGGAATGGAGAGGTCACCACTTCCCGAAGCAGGTGGTTCCATTGTCTGACTACTCCGAACATTAATATTTTTTCCTGTTGTTCAACCAAAATCTACCTTTCTATAGCTTAAATATGTTAATTCATGTCCTACAATCCTGGCAGTGTTCTTCTGTGTGATAATCCTTTAGTAAATAGAACTTTACTTCTATTGAAACAACCTAAAAATGCATCTGTCTTTTTTGTGACCATATCATACTGCTGACTTATATTCAGCTTGTGATTTCCTACAATTCCAGGTTTCTTTTTACATATACTATTGCCAAACCAGCTATCCTGTGCATTTAATTTCTTTTTCCTAAGTAGAGAACTTTCCTCTTGTATTTGTCAGCTTTGCTGCCCAGTTTGCGAAGCTTTCTAGATAAGCTTGATTTTTGTTTCATTTTCTAAGGCGTTAGCTATACCACCAAATGTGTCATCTTCCATCTCTTTCTCCAAGTTGTTATAAAAAATTGAAAAGTACAGAGCCAAAAGTAGAAGACCAAACCCTGTGGCACCCCACTGAATACCTCTCTCCAGTTCAGTGAAGAATCACTGATGAGCATTCTCTGAATACAGTGCTCAAGCCAGCTGTGGATCCACTTAGTAGAAATGCCTTATCGAACTTGCTAATTGGAATACTATGGGGTGCTTTGTCAAATGCCTTACTGAAGTCAAGCTATATTATGTCCATAGCATTCCCACCATCTGCTAAGGGAAATATCTAATAATAATTATGCAATTTTAGTCTGGCAGGACTTGTTTTTGACAAATCTATGCTGCTTTCCAGTGATCATAGCATTGGTGTAAGGGTACTTACAGAATGAGTGCTTTATCCACTTTATCATTTGCTGTAGAATTTTCCCAGGTATAGATGTCAAACTGTCTTTTCTATAATTCCCTGGATCTTCCTGTATGCCACTTTCATAAATTAAGAGTGATTTTGCAGAGAGATATTTTAAATTCTGCTTTCACGATCAGAGTGCTATTGACTCTATACCACGGAGAAAATTTGACTTGGCTCCAGATCACTGTTAGCCTTAAGGCCAAAAGAGTTGATGCATAAATGTGTATATGCATTTAACATGTCATGTCTTTATTTTAAAAATAACAGTTGTGTAGGAGGCATCAAGATGCAGCTATGGAGCACAAGAAGGCGAGATTTAACACTTTTCTCCATTGTGCTGGGTCCCTAGTAAAAATCATCCTCCCAGTTTGCTGCTTGCTCCAGGAGGTGGTTGTCACCGGTGCCAAGGGCAGATGAAACAGAAGGTGGGGATTAATCAGGACAGTCGTGAATGGGAAAATCACCCCATATGTTATCATCCTGATCTCCCCCTTCTCTTCCCTGTTATTTTTAAAACACAAACAAGACACATTACAGGTAAGCATGTTAGCCTAGATCCAATGATGTCTTTCCAGCAATGAAGTGCAAAATGAGGCCAGGACTTCCCTGTCCTCTCTTCCCTCCCATGATCCACCACATGCCCCCACAATACAGTGGTGCCTCGGCTCATGGACGCCTTGGTTCACAACCAAATCGGGTCACGAACAAAAATTTCATGAACATTTTGACTTGGGTCGCAAACTCTGCATTGGGTGGCAACCAAGATCGCGGCCATCCCTCCACCCCCCTGAACACAGTTGCATTCCTGCAGGGAAGACGTGTGTGATCACAGGCGCACTCCTTCAGGAAAGACAGGCACAATCTCGGCCATCTCCCCCCCACAAACTAGCATGGTTGCGGCCATCTCCCCACACACCCCAAGTGGGTAGATGACCACGATCGCAGTTGCATTTGTGTAGGGAAGACATAGAGGAGCTGATGACAGAAGAACTTGCTGAACTCCAGAGTGAGCAGCAGAAGGCACTTGCTGAAGAGGATTCCACTGAGGAAGAGGAAGGCAGGGAGGAGGTCAGCAGTGATGTGATACAATCCATTATGAAAAAAATGGAATGAGTGCCAGGATTTATTTGGGAAGCACCACTCCAACATAACTGTAACAAACAGAGTGTTGAATCTGATGAATGCTAACAAGGTCTCTCATTTCCGGAGGGTTATGCAGCGCACAAAAAAACAGGTGACTATAGACAGATTTTTTACCAAAATTGACCCTGCAGCTAAGAGACAAAGAAGAGAGGAAACCCCTGAAAAGGATCTCCCCAGTGTCCTTATGGAGAGGGACTCTCCTTCAAAACAATAATCTCCCCCCCACACCTAGGTTAGTGTTCTCCACTGTACAGTACTTTGTTACTTTGCTGTTCTTTGTTACTTTGTTGTTGTTTGTCACTTTGTTGTTTGTCACTTTGTTTCAAATTTTTCTGATTAAAAAATAGTTAGAGAATGGATTGACCTTATTTACATTGAACCTTATGGGGAAATTTAACTTGGCTCATGACCAATTTGGGTCACAACCAGAGTCGTGGAACGGATTAAGTTTGTGAGCCAAGGTACCACTGTACATAATCCAGATCTGTTTCTGCAAAGACTTTTTCCTAAACATAGGATGGTAATTTTTGAAATGCCTTATCTCTTTGCATCACAATTCAGCTCCCCCAGACAAACTACTGCAGGAGTTTAAAATGAAGGTCTTGTTGAGATTTTTGTTGTCAAATAAAAGGCTACAGCTAGAGACATATCCCAGAATAAAACCATGGTTCCAACCTATCCTGTTTTAGTCCTTGGAATAACATAGATATATTTAGGGGTTTTAAAGTGTGTTTGGTTAAAATCTGTGACTCAAATGGATTTTGTTGCAAGCTAAATAGCTATTATACACCAAGGGTGCGCCTTTCTGTGGCCTTCTCATTTTGAAGACTGCATGTGCATGTGTGTGTGTGTGTGTATGCCCACACAGAGAGAGAGAGAGAGAGACAGAGACAGAGAGACAGAAAATTCACTCATAGTGTCATGCTGAAATGAGGATATAATCTCCCGGATCGCGTTCTAGGAACGCTACTCCTACAGGGCCATGATAATGCAGTCCCACAGCAGTGCTGTTACAGAACAACGCATGTGACAGACAGCATAGCCTCACGTGTCTCCGTTTTCACTCACAAATCTTCTGACAATAGGAGAGAGCATGCAGTTTCCTAAGGGTGGTAGCTTCTCCCTGACCATCCAAAGATGACTGTGCTGCTCTGTGATTTGGTGTTGTGTCCAATGGGATTCACTCTATATCCAACTCCATACCTTGTCATGGAAGGCTAAAGGGCATATACCAGTCAGGCTGCTAGACAAGGGCTTTTACTCTTAGACTGGAGCCAAATGGGGATCCACGGGGATCCATGTACCAGTACTGCTTCTTACAGACCCAGATTCAATATCCATTCCATTGAAACCTGCAATGTACGAGAACCTACTCTGGAAGTATCCAATTTTGCTAGTCAAGCAAAGAAGCATCAATACATTAGGTGAATTTATCTACACAGTGGAGATTAGATCTCAGTATTGGTGCGATTAGTCAAGGCGGGCAAGGGAAGTAATCAGCTGAATGCCCCAGAGTGGCAAGTTAACCAAGGATCACTGTGCAGAGGCAACTTGTTATGACAACCTGAAAGCAGGAATTTTCTAGTTGCTTAGATCAAAAGGATTCAGTGTCACAAACATTAAGAGCTGAAATAACTTATCTCTTTTCAATTCATTCTGTTAGCCAAGATGTTCAAGTCTCAGGTCTTTCAATACAAACCCAAGGAAACCTGCTCAAGATCTGGTGGTCATTAGGCTCTGTACCTGTACATTATTTTTCCTTAAATACCACAATAAGGGGAATAGCCATCAGCATACTTAAACAATAGGATTTTATCTATCTATCTATCTATCTATCTATCTATTTATTTATATGCCATCCTTTATTATATATAATCAGCATCAGTGTGCATGACACTTCACAAAGCACAAAAGAAGAGGTCTCTGCCCCAAGGAACTTAAAATCTAAAATTTGTTAGTGGGAGAAGTGGGCAGCAGTGAGATGAAGGGAGATGGAGCAAAAGTCAAAAGGGGAAGAATCTCTATTTTGACGACACATACTTTAGTTTAATTATATTCAGATTTAATTATAGTCAGCTATGGGATCTTAGAGGTTGTGCACATGGCTTCAAGCAAAAAGTGGGTTTTCAGGTGTTATTTATCCTATACTGCTCCCTTATTGTCCAGCTCAGCCAGCACACAGAAAGTTTCTTTGCCTAAGGCACAGTCTTATGCAAATTCAGAGAGAAACTGGACCTATTGGGGTCTGGGGGGTGCTGAGAGTTGTAGGCCTTTTTTCCTATCTAGGCTTATGTAGGATTGTAGGATTGCATCCTTAAGGGCTGGAGTCAGGAAGAGGTTGCAAACCAGGACGGAGAATGAAATATATTGGAGGGAGAAAAGGCTGCAGCAGGAAATAGTTTATGGCATTTTAAAGAAATGTGTGCTTCAGGCCAGCTGTGATGCATCAAGCAGCCCTCGAAATGGCAACTTCCCAATCCACACAGAAACAAAGCCCAGACAAGCTTTGGTTTACTCTTAGTAAGTTAGTATTCACAAAGTAAAAAGAGAAAGCATCCATGTTGCAAACTGGAATGTGTATATTTGTTAGGAAAATATATATAGATTTTTCATATCATCTAGTGTTAGATCTTGCATGAAATATGCCAAAATAGATTGAAGAAAAGCAAACCAGCAATATGGCATGCAAGTGTAAGGCAGAACACCTTGGAACTGTGCAGCACACAAATAGAACAAAACTTCTATAGTTTACCTTATCCTCTGACAACTTTCTCCTAGGCCCCTTCCATTCCCAGTGCTAAGAATTCTCCTCCCTCTGTTCATACCTTATCCGAGGACAACCCTTTCAAGATGCAGCTTAAACACTCACCCTTGCCCTGGTCCCTTCTTGTTCTCTATTAGCTAGGAGCTGTTCTCCTGCAGCTACACACACACACACACACACACACACACACACTTAATTTCTCTTTAATCCTGCATTTATAAGAACAAAGGAGGCACCATCTTCTCCAGCACTAGCCATGATGTGACTTTGCATTTTTCATTTGATTGCATGCTAATTGTCACTAATTGCAAGCAGGGATAAAAGACACATACAGCCCAAATCAGTATAGGGTCTATGCCTTTTGCAGAAGCTCAGAGGCCCTCATTGTCTCCGTGCTCCTCCTGTGCTCAAGTAGATGCCCATAATTCTCACTAGGCATGTCCTAAGTTTGGGATAAATTGAGCTTAACACAGGGAAAAAAGGAAGATCAGAACAGGACGTGTTTGTCCATCCCTATCTGTGTGCTGCAGAAAGGGCAGGAGTGCTGTGAATTTAGCAGGACTGAAAGCAGCCTGGTGATGCTGGTGGGGCGGATTGCTTTGAGAATGTTCATGGCTGGAATTCTCAATCAAAAGAAGGTAGGGACCTCACACCAGTGATAACATTCCCTCCCCACCATTAAATGACTTGGTTGCCATCCCTTCATCAGAGCAACCACAACTCAGTTGTGGCAAGTTCAGGAATTTATGCCAATACATTATGTCTAATTGTGGCTCGTTCGCCACACATCCTTAAGCCCCATTGACCTGGGTGCAAGCCAAACAAACATACAACACAATACAAAGGTGTTCCAGGACCTTCTCTTCTCTATACAATGTGGCAATAGGCAATCATTTGGCATCATGGGCTCATTTGGGAATATGAAGAACTATCCTGGACTCCATCTCAAAATGGCTGCTGTGATAAGGACATGTATTCTGCTCAAAGGACTGAGTATCAGGAAGAGGTAGGATCAGTGTCCCAGGAAACTCCTTTGAGCTGCAAGGGAGCAGGGTTGAGGCTTGGCCTTCAGAGTACGTGTGACAAGGTCAGAGGACCTCAGAACTTGGACTCTTATGGTCTCCAGGTGATGTTGGGAGATTGTAGGATTGTTTCCTAAATATGTCTATTGTTTTTGTTAGCCTAGCACAGTGGTGGCAAACCTATGGCATGCATGCCACAGCGAGCATGCAGAGCCCTCTCTGTCAGCACGTGAGCCAAGTTGCCCCAGCATTGCCCCAGCAGCCGAGCATCAGATAACTGCACATAGGGATCATGCGCATGTTCAGAAAGGTGCCACAACTCATTAGCTGTGACTCGTCCGAGCTTTTGTATGGTTGGTCAGTGTGGTGCCAAGGATATATATATATATTTGTTTGGATTGGCTGTGAGCTTTAATACATTCGTTTTTATTAACACAAGATTTTAGTCTTGAGTTTTCTTATGAAAAATTGAAATTTAATATCAAAGTTTTAGCAAAGAGATGTTCTAATTAAGAGACTGAGATTCTTTTAAGGTTGTGCTGTCCCCCTGGCTTATTTGAACCTGCAGCATCATATTTAGTTCTTTGTGAAGAATTTATGAAAACTAACACCTCAGTGTTCAGCTTTTATTGCAGTGTTGGCACTTTGTGATAAATAAGTGGGTTTTGGGTTGCAATTTGGGCACTCAGTCTCTAAAAGTTTCACCATCACTGGCCTAGCGCAAGTAAAAGGCTCCCAGCATAATAATAACAGGTAAGATGGGCACATCCTTTATAAGCAAAGAGGCTGGATCTGAATTCCATCCTTGGGAATGTAGGGCAGGTGTTGCTGCTTCCAGGATTTACAGCTTGTGTATTCATAAACAGAATGCATCCAATATGTACAAACAACATACAATAAACAGAATCAGAGACATCCAAGGTTTCTAATATTCTTTTTTAATACAAGGAAAGAAATCACTGTCGGAAGAGGAAGCAGCCTCGAGTTTCTCACTGCTCAGGAAACAGGGTGAACTGATATTTGTTTGGGTAATCATATTTGCTTGTAACCTTTTAAAGCATATTGGAAATACAGTATCAATAAATGATACTTTATTGTTAGTTAAGGACTTTTTAGCATAACTTATCTTTTGCTTACCTTTGGTGACATTTGGAACTACCTTCACTGGGAGCATTTACAACATGCAAATAAGAGCAGAATCTGGCTCTACTATTTCCCTTGGCAATTTTTCTTCCTTTTGCATTTGTCCTGAAAATACAGCTTATTGCAGTAGAGGGCATTGCACATCAGCTCTACTTGGCTCAAGCGTTTTATTGCATTGTACTATCATTAACTTCAGCAGTGACCACAATGGGTTAAAGATTTAAAATCTCACTCAAGAAATGATCTTCTGAACTGGAATTCTGCTCTGGTTCCTACCTAGCTAGCCACATGTACTTTTTTTCCAATGTGGTTCAAGATTACACATTTCCACTGGATTTGTTTGACTCATACTTAACTTTTGTACCAAAAAAAAACCCAAAATGCCTGTAGACACCAGGGGAGAGAACCTCAGACCTTCTGCATTGAAAGTATGTGATCTACAGATGAACTGAAACCGTTCCACCAGCTACATATTTTGAAAAGGACTGCTTTATTCGCCTAAAACAGTGATGACACTAGCTCTTTGATTATCATTATTTGGAGAAGCAGAAATATGCAGTTGCCACATTAAAGTGTTCTTTTCTGAACCCTTTCAGCACATATTACTAATTCTCTGACTCTTAGATCTATAGGTACATAATACCTTCTGAAGTTGCCATCTCTTGAAGTAAAACAATGACTGGGTTCAGAAAACACAATAACCAACACTGAGTTGTCATTGAGTAGTTGTTGAAATGTGGGTTATTGTATTGTCTAAATCTAGTAAAAATCATACCCACAATTCACTACCCTATAACAAAACATGGGTCCTCTTCATGGGTTTGTCCATGGTTAACAAGCCGTGGCTTGTTAGTACATCTGAGTTCAGACAATGCAATAACCCATGTTTCAAAACCAAACCAGAATTTAACTGCAACCCACACTCAACCAGTACTCAGCCCTTGAATGTGGGTTGTTGTCTATTTAGTCATTAGTTTCTTTGCCCACCCTTCTCGCTATTGGCCAGTATAAAAGTGAAATAACTTATAATAATAAATAACATGCAACTATTTGGTTTCTTGCAGATTTATTGCAGGAAACATTTAAATAGGGAGCGGTTAAAATGCTCTGGGTGAAAAGAATTTGGGCATACACTTGGGATTTATATACATCTGTAACCTCACTGATGTTAAATTTAGAGCTAGCCCCACAGACCTATAGCAACCTTGTCCAGCTGAGATGTTTTATAGACCATGGAGAAACACTTATTCTTGCTGGTAAATACATGCAAAGAAGCACTGTGGCTGATAACAGCCATTGACATTGCCCTCACATCTCTCATACTTGCAGGTACTAATCTGAGTACTAAACTGGCTGCTGGCTATAATATTTATGCATAACATTTCACAAGCTAATGCACATTTAATCCTGCAATAAACAGTGTGATTCACCCTTCATGCCACTTATATGGCTAACAGTAGCATCTATGAACAAAGTAATATTCCTTTCTAGCAACAGTAATAAATGAGCTAGATTAGCACGGAGTAGCCTCTCACCACACGGTGGCTAATCTAGTCCAGGGGGGAAAGGATGCTTCCTCTTGGCACTCCCAGCATAAGTAGACCCTAACACGGTGGGCCACTTCAACTGGACTCTAAAAGGGCATCTGCAACCATGCAAAGAGGTACATAGAACCTTTTGTTAAAGGTTTGCAAAGTACATAATCAGGAAATACTGTGATAAATGTATTTTACCTTTTCATGTGGCTTTAAGAAATGCAGCTCTTAATGTTTCATTAGAATTGTCTAGCTTTCCAGAAGAATTGTTGTACAAGTCATCATTTATTTATTTATTTATATCCTGCTTTTTTTCTTTCAGGGAAATCAAGGCTGCTTATACAATTCTCCTCTCAATCTTATCCTCACAACAACCCTGTCAGGTATGTCAACCACTACCCCACCATGGCTCTCATATGTCACATTTACCAAGAATCTAACATTTTGCCCATTCTGTGTCCTGAGTATGTTTACCCTTTGATGCTTATCATTGCCTTTCTCCCATGGCATTCGTTCTCTGCTGGATCTCCCCAACATGATGAAGTTCAAATTTGAGATGTTCCTTCATCCCGAGTAACTGGAACAGTCCCACTGTTTAAGTGTGTGTGTCTGCTTCTGTATGTTTTTGCCTATTTACATGGTAAACATGCTATTGCTCCCATTGCTAAAACTTCAGTTCATTCCAGTTCTGTGGTGGTGGCATGTCCTGCTATTTGAAGGGGTATCCAGTGCAAGCTTGGTTTAAGGACAAAGACCTTCCAGAGCAAGAGCAGGCAGAAGCCTTGATGTTCCCCATCAGCATTTTGTACCTAGACAATCTTCTTCACTATGATAAAAATCCTTGTATTTCCATTTAAATAACAGTTGTTAACTCAAAATTCGTACCTATACACATATATTTGCATATGCAGATCTTATGCAAATTGGTGTAAGCAGCCACCTTCTGTCAAAAGGTAGGCCTTGATAATAACTGACTTCTCTTTGGCTTGCCTATTTTGTAAAGTGTTGCTCTGGACAGTTTGGAGAATATCTTTCTTCAGATGCTGAGTTTCTAATTCCTGAAGGTTGTCCTTAAGCTGGTATTCTGTCCTTCAGTTAATGTGTACCACTCCTCTTTTTTAATTCCAAGTCATAATTTGTTGTAGCCATAGCAGTAGCTGAAGACACCTTGGAGGAAAAAAGCTTGCTAATTTAAAAAGTTTTGCAGCACCAAGTTGATTTTCATATGCTTGCCTTCATGCATTCCTTTTAGCATTTGACATTTTGAATACACCACACGGAGCTCTCCTGGGCTGCTTGACTCAGACACAGCTCAGGCTGTATTTAGCAAGGCAGAGGTAGACTCTTCCCTCCCTCCCTCCCAGCTCTTCTCTACTACTACCAATGGGTCCATGAAGTACAAACACCCCCAGGATAGCACCATGCAGCTTGTAATTAGCTAACTGATTACTGAACCTCTCCTAGCATCTGTACATAAAGAAAATGCTTTCTCTCAAAGTAGGCCTTGCTGAGGACTTTTTGGGGAGATGGGGGTTTCTGGCATTAGATTTTATTAGAAACAGGAATTTTTGTGGTCAGCCTGGACTTTTTCTTTCCACTTCTGGCAAATGCTTTTAGAACAATTAATTCATTTTTCGTATGGAATGAACATCCCCCACCCCTCAGCACCAGCTTTCTAGGTTTACAAAGGACAATATGCAAAATGATCTACATTAGACTTTTCCTCAAGCGAAGCCTAGTAGTCTACTAGGTTGCTTGGATTACAGTATTTATCTAATTGGGAAATGTCTCTTAATTAGCGCATTGGATCTTTAGATGATCCCTAGATTATTTTCTGGTCCTTTAGCCTCTTCCATTTTTAATCTGACACTGGCATATGAATTAATTTATGCACAATCGTCCCCATCATTTGACCATCCACCTAATCTTGTGGGATGCAAGCAGCTGGTCTACATTGGAAGAGGCAGTCCTTACTGTATCCCAGTCTCAGGCCATTTGGTGCGCTAAATATTAAAAGCAGCACAGTAGATTGGGGCCAGGAACCAAATGATATTAAATGAAAATGATACAACCTTGGAGTGGGAGTCCATATTACAAGCCATGCCTAAAACTTTGTGGCTACACCTTGGACCAACTAACCTATTCAAAGGCTGCTCCACATAAAGGTAGGAAAACCCATGCTTTGCCCAGCCCCATGTTGGTCCCTAGATGACCCTAACCTTTCTCCAAGCCTGGCCTTTTTTTCCCTAACCACAGATTGTCTGGTGGTTTCCTGGCTTTTGCATATGTGTTTTCTCCATTCTGAACAGTGGAAATGCCTCTCCTAAGGCTTATTTATTGACAGTAAGAGCTTCAACATGTAACCCAATACACGTTGAGACAGAAAAGGGTGCTATAGTTCTCAGCATTCCTTCAAGGCAGCCATGCTGGCTGTGGCATGCTGGGAATTCCAGCCCTTTTTTTGTCT
Source organism: Varanus komodoensis (assembly GCF_004798865.1). Taxonomy (NCBI): domain Eukaryota; kingdom Metazoa; phylum Chordata; class Lepidosauria; order Squamata; family Varanidae; genus Varanus; species Varanus komodoensis. The sequence continues at coordinate 51,048,113 of NW_025335568.1, read as the reverse complement.
GGATTTGCATAGCATTGTAGCCATATATGATTTTTTTTCATCTTTGGGCACTCTTATTTTGCCTGCTGCTGTCACTGGAATGTCGCCCCAAGGGCTTTTCCAAAATGGAATCCAGCCCTCAGGCTAAACGATGTTCCTCACCCCAGCAACAAGTGACCTGTTACAGGGTGTGAGTGGCAGTGGCCAAATCTTCATTTCTGTTAGAGAGTTCTATCCACTTCATGGAATGACAATTGCAAGAGTCCTTGACTGAGGTCCTGGGCAGTTGAAAGAAGTTTGAAACTTAGACATTTTTGCATGGGACCATTTTAGATGAATGGGGATTTTGTAACTAAGGGTACAATTCTATGTATGCAATGACAGAAAAAGTCCTACAACTCTCAGCATTGGTAGCTGGAGGATGCTGGGAGCTGTAAGAGGGTTTTTTTTTCACTCTAAATGTGCATTGGATTGAACCTAAAACAACAACAACAAAATTGTAGCTGAGATTCCTACTCCTCAGAAAACTGTGATTCCCAGCATTCCAAAATATAAAATGCAATTTTCCAAGTGTTCGCACAAATGTGGTACTCCTATCTGAAATGTATCTTGATTAGAGTTCTCATGTACACACTAGAGATCCGTTTCCCCTTGCATCTCTTCTGGGTTCATTTAGCTTCATCCATGGATGCCCTTCTCCAAGCAACTGGCCAATAGGAACTGCAGAGGATGACCACAACAGAGAGGGCCCTCTCGTTATTGGCCACACAAATTTGCCTGGCACCAAACTATTTCTATTAGTAATCAGGGTACGATTCCCTCTGACCCCAGGTCTTTAAAATATTTATTTTTTTCCATTTTAATCCCTGATCAATTTAATCCTAGTTTACTTCATGACTGTTTTTGTCTCATTACTTCTACTTATAGAGTTGGTTTTATATTGTACTTTTTTAATGCAGGCTTTGTATTTCTGTCATGGTGTGTCTTTCAGAGCCCTGTATATTGTTCTGTTTTAAAATTATACAATATGTAGAGAATTTGGTATTTATAGGAGTCCTATAAATATAATAAATTATAATATAACTTATGAATATATTAATGTAATGTATAAATACATTGCACAAATAGCAGATTTATGTAAAGATATCGAAATGTAATTGGCATGCCTTCTGATCCCTCTTATGCATAGTTACCTGGGGGCAAGTTTCCCTGAACTGCAGCATTACAAATATTATATAGCAAGCTCTTACTTGCATTAGTGGTAACCGTCTACATTTTGCTGCCAACAGCTGGGAGGGAGCAAGGAAATATGAGAGTCTACAAATGTAGCCAATGAAACTCTGGCTGGGCCAACGCAGACTTAAAAATCATTAGAAATGTGACAGCATCATCAACTACTTCCCAGTATAAGTTATGAACCTGGAAGCAGCTGCAGAAAAATGTAATTTATCAATATGCAATGCAAAGAAAAAAGGTGGGCTCCTTTACATGCTGAGACATGCATTTCCTGCCACAATTCTCCATAGCTTTTCTCTGCAGGCAGACCATCCGTGTTTAGGACAGTTCTATATAGAGTGCACAATTCTAACACAGAAAAATCACATGCCCTCCCTCATCACACAGGAATTCTCATGTGTACATGTAACATCCTTGCTGGCTGGGTTCATTTGTCTCCCATCAGCACTACCCCAAATTGCTGAAGGCTCTTTTTGGACAATTGTATGTTGTAGGTATTTGCTTTGCAATTTCCTGGTCTGAACTGGCATCTGGAACATGCTGACCATAACAAGGGCAAGCTTATTTCTGACCATAACAGTTTATTTCCCTCCTCCTATTAAGCCTCCTTTTCATCCTTCACAGGTCAACCATATCCAGTACTTGGCTTTTATTTGAGTCAGATGTTCCACAAAGTGCTGCACACTTGCTTGTGCTTGGTGTTGCTTGCACGAATGTTGTGCTAGTTCTGCTAGTGGTTGTGCAACTGCTAGCAGAATAATGACAACAATTGTTACACTCATGTACTGATGTGTGATATTGGGAAACATATTTCATTTGAGCTCAACGGACCTTTGACACATTGACTCAGCCAAAAGTGGACTGGGGGAGGGGAAGGTTGCTCTACAAAATTGCTCAAAAGATTTGTTCAAACATGGAGCCAAGTGGTGTATTCTTCTAGTGCAATTTCCACAAATCTGAGCTGACATATTAGATTCAAGATGATGGTGATGCACTTAACATGAGAAATATATATGCATTTCCTCTTATTGCATATGCACACACTTCAGCTTATTCACTATTCTAAAAGGTTGAAATGTCTCTTCTAAGGCTTAGCACTGGCAGAAAGAACATTGAGCTAAAATATGCTTGCATTTTTGGCCTTTTGTCATGGGGCCCATTCCCAGTGACCCCAGGGAGTTTTTCCAAGATAGAACTTGGTCCTATGGCTGAAAGAGGCTTAGGTTGAAATCTAGTCCATGCTGACTCTTGATGGCATACAAATATGCTTTGTATAAATACCTTCATCCTGCCTACTTGAAAAAAAAAACACATGGTGGATAGCAACCATTAAAACCCATACAAAATGTTAAATTCCCAGTGGTGCTGTCAGGATACAAGTCTGGGGAGAGAGGACCATGTTGAATTAGCATATTAGCATGTAAAGAAGCCTTCCCCTCTTGATATTATCATGTCCAGAATGTAAAATTACCAAATTGCACCAATGTAAAATCTATGGCATAATCAGGGCACTAAACACAATAGCAAAACTTTAATGGCAGCAAAGCATATAAATCCATGCCAGCTTCAAATTGCACCTTCCTGTTATCTTGCATCTTCAATTCTTGTTCTGTTGCCTGAATCTTAAATTGATCTTACCATAGCTTACAGACAGAAGTGTAACGTTTCATAACTGCAGACTCAAGCACATCCCAAAGCAGCCAGGATGAAGGATGGTTTTGAGGTTCCTGCTGGCACACTCTGCTCTGATTAAGCCTGTGTCCTCCAAGCCACATCTGCTCACCAGCACCGCCTGTTCATTTATCTCTGCTGCTCCAGGTGAGCTTCACATCTCAAAAGACAGAATGGGGATATATCCCCACTCATAGGGAGGGAAAAGCAGGATTTTGCACTCTAACCAAGATTTCTTCACCCTATGCTCAGGTGGACTTGACAGCTCTTTACCTGAGTATGAAATGGAAAACAATCCATCCATTTATTGCAAATATGGTTTTAGGGGATCTTTCAGTTGGATCCCAGCTCTCTAGGAAGCCATCTGCCCCTCCAGCTTCCTGCCTATAGGTACTTCTTGAAACAAAGCTACAATGGCCCTCATGCTCTCTGTAGCATCTGATCCTCCTGGATTAGCTGGCTTTTTGCCCACCTGTGCTTCACTTCCTGCTGCCCCACTACCTTGAATCTTTCTGCCTGAGATTTCTTCCTGAAATCATGCCCCCCTCAAATGCCCCATCCATGCATTCTTATTACAAATAGAAAGATCCTTAGGGGGCCAGGTCCTTTAAAAGGGAACAGAGAGACTTTAGACCATATATGAAATTGTTTTATTTGTTTATTTGTTTGTCTTAAGGGTTGGAAGCCTGCATCATCTCAGTAGCTACAGCAGTTTCTGGTCTGATTCATCATTGGGATGGTGGCAGGAAAAGAGTGTGGAAAGCAGTCTTCCCCAACCTGGTACCTCCAGATGCATCACTAAAACTCGCATCACCCTCCAGCCAGTTAACTGACACTGACTGTCCTGTGAGAATGGAGAGACAGGATCAAGCAAGGAAACATCAGGGGTGGCCCCACTTGGATCCCAGAACTGACATCAACTGCCCTGCAGGTAAGAAGAAGAGACAGGGAGACAGGAACAGAGATGAGGGGGAAACTGGGGGTCAAGTGGAAAAGGGTGAGACTTGTTGGTCTAGGGATATGAACATAGAACTCAGAGTCATCCCATGAAGCAGAACGGTGAGAGGTTCAAGACAGGTCAAATTATATACTTCTTCACTGACTGGGAATTGCAGGGCAGAGTGGGTGTGGGTGTTAGAATGGAGAACCAAGATAGGAAAATGGATGACTGGGATTCTGAATATTAGCACTCTTTATGTATTCCAACATTGCTGCAAGAGTGATGTGGTAGTTAAAGTGCTGGACTGACAGCAGTTCTGGATTATAGTTCTTATTTTGTCATGGTGCTCACTTAGTGCTTTTGGGCTAGCAGCCTACTCTCAGTCCAACCTACTGCACAGGATTGTTGTGAGGCTAAAAGAGGATGAGAGGAACTATGTATACCACCTTGGGTTCCTTGCAAGAGAAAAAAAGGAAAAAGGGTGGAATATAAATATAATTATCAAAAATAAAGAAACACCATTTGTATTTTACTATTAAAAAGGTAAATGTTTCCCCATGACATTAAAGTCATGTCTGACTCTTGGGGGTGCTGCTCATCTCTGTTTCGTAGCTGAGGGAGCCAGCATTTGTCCGCAGTTTCCATGGTCATACGGCCAGCATGACTAAACACCAAAGTGCATGGAACGCTGTTACCTTCCCACCGAAGTGGTACCTTTTTATCTACTTGCATTTTGTATGCTTTTGAACTGCAAGGTTGGCGGGAGCTGGGATTTAGGGTGCTTTAAAATCCACTCAGCTAGCCCCTCTTTCTCATTTATAATCAGTTATGAAAAAATCAAACTGCAGCTTTCCATAACCCTGCATAATATACTTTAAAAATCTAAAAACTTTAAAATGCAGAGATCATCCCCAGCCAGCATAATACATAATCAACAAATGGACAACAGTGTTTCTTGCAGAATCTGCAGTGCAGTATTTTACCTGCAAAAGGATCTCAGTTCTGAGCATTTCTATCACTATTACTCCCAAGCAGCAATGCAGGTAAAGACATGTTGCAGGCTGCATGCGAGCAATAGATCGACACAAGGATTACTGAGCAGGAAGCAAATTAAAGAGGATGTAATCTCAAAAGCCACTGAGAGGTGTGTGTTTTTGCTACACCAAGCAATTAGCATGTTATTGCATTCTGGAAGTGCCTTGGTAAGACTTCTTTACTCCTCAGTGAGTTAAGCAGCCTTTCTCAACTGAGTGCACTCCAGATGCCTCAGCCTAAAATGGGAGCTGTAGTACAACACATCTGGAAATCATTGGATTGGGGAAGGCTGGAATACAGCTTCCTATTGTAGGGGTGGGGAATTTTGGGAAAGGTTTTGGGGACTACATTTCAGTGGTGACTAGGACCAAAAGCAAAAGGGAAAGGGCCAAAAATAGCTCCCAACACACACACGCACACACACACACCAGCATTGTATAGCCTGAGGCTCTCACTGCTAGTAGGAACTAGTTCAGCCTTTTAGATATGGAAAAAAAACTGCACAAAACTTAGGACATTACCAGATAATTCATGGTTGGGAGGAAAGGCATGGAACTAGAAGAAAGGGTATGGTCATCTGGGGAACCTCAAAGGGGCCAGTTTGGGATCCCAAAGGGCCTGGTTTGGTCCCCAAGCTTAAGATGCTCCACCCCTGTCCTAATAAAATCAAGATGTCTTCTTCCTGTTAGCAATACCAAAAAACAGGAAAAGTTGGAAAAAATAACATGCTGTATAGAACTTCAGCAACATGTGTTAGAACACTGGAAATAGTTCAGTTCATTCCTGGAGCTAACTATGTAAAATAGGAACAAACATGGCAACTGAGTTTGGACAACACAATAACACACATTCAGGGGTCGTATATGGGTTGTCAATGACATGCTGAAACATGAACTATCATGTTGTCTGAAGATCGGTAGCCAATATAACAACTCATGGTGAACAACGCAGTTCGCCAACCCAGCAAGAAACAATGGGTTTTTGTTCTGGGTTGCTATTGGTTAACAAACCATGGCTTGTTAGCACAGCTGGATTTGGAGAACATGATAACCCCTGCTTCAACATGGTTCAATGGCAACCCCGAGTATCATGTTGTGTGAACCTAGTCGCTGTGCTCTCTTTACCCCCTCTCTTTCTATGACTGGGTTCACATTACAGTTTAAGCCTTAAATTTTTTCTTCAATTTATCCTGGAGCCCCCTCTGTGCCTGAGAGAGGATTAGGAAGAGCAGGGCACCACTTCCCTGCTCAGTCCTCCCACAAGTAGCCAAGGGAACTTCATGGGAGCACCAAGGGGAGCAAAGCAAGGAGCGGGGTCAGTTTTCACCCTGACTCCTGAGCAGACTTTTTGAGCTGCATTGAGGGTTCTCAGTACTCCTGGCCAAAACAGCAGGTGGCAAGCATATGGAAGAGTGAGAAGGGGAGATTGCTGTAGCCTCAGGTGATCTCCTTTCCCCCACACCAGCCTGCAGTTGCGAGCAGAGAAGTGGCCAGCTGCTGCCAGGACCAGCAGCGGCATGGGATGAGACATGTTCTGCTCACTTCCTTTAGTCCCAGCCCACCCTGCTGCATTCTGTTCTAGTCTGCTGCAACCACCAGCCCTTTCAGGTGGATTAAGAGGTGTTGGGTGTCTCTGACAAATACCCTCACTGCTCAGGTGCTGCTTGTGCACTTAAGGCAACTGTCATTGGGCAGAGCCACTCATCCCCCCCCCCCCGCTTTTTTTTTGGCTATTCTGGCCAAGTGGCTCAATAGAGACTTACACAGTACAACATGCTGTGGCTTTCAGTTGCTGAGCATAAAACTGCCCCAAATAAGTCATGACAGGTCTGGGCAACATGCTCAGCCACTTGGGCCTATAGCACTAGATGCTTAGTGGGGTATTGTTTAACCCCAGCAGGAAATGCCAGAGAAAAGAAAAATGCAAAATTTTAAAAACCTTTGTTCTGGCTGTGATTTTCTCCCAAGAGGCTGGAATTAACATAATAATAATTTTCAGGTGTCAGCAGTCCAGGTAATTTAAGATTGATTATTTCTTCGTGCTACACGAAATGAGAAATTCAGAATAACAGTGCTAGACCCACCAACTGTTTTGCTGTATAATAATGGTTTGGCCTACTAAATTCAGAAAGTCATAGCACAGCTTTCTGTTGATGTATTTTAATTCTGTCTGGTGCAGGTTTTAGCTAAGACTCCTAGCTTTATAATGAGACCAATATGGTCTGTAATGAACCTTGCTTTCTGCTTTCTTTCTTTTTTCTTTTTTTCTTTTTCTTTTTTTGAGGGGGGGGGAACTATTGTTTGTGGTGTTAAAAGTACCCTACACTGCAACTTCTATGGAGATTATGGAGTACTTTTGTGCCCTGGGTATGTTTACTTTATTTTGAAAAAGTAAAAGATGGGAGGCTGAAATTTAGGGACATTTTAAGGTAGGCATTTTGTGACTACGTCCTAGAAAAATGAGACAATAGGACTACTTATGTGCAAATTACAATGCAGAATGTGAGCTAGAAAGAAGCCAGTTACATGAGAATGGGGGGTGAAATGGGACTTTCACATCCCTAGACCTCCCTGCTCTTGGACTGCTCCCCCTTCTTCCTCCACTTCGAAAATGACAAAGGAAGGAAAGCAGCAGCAGAGAAGCCTGGAGACAATGAAGAGCTAGCAGTTCTCTGCCAAATATTATTTCTGAGCTTTCAGAGAACACTTGGGAAAAACCTGAAGCGAACTCTCCACGGTAGCCATCTCACATCGCCTGAGAGCAAAGCCAACCCTGGCTAGTAAAAACTGAGTTTTCACACTGAGTTGTAAATAAGAGTTTTGAGGAGGGGGCTGAAGACCTAGCACTATGAGGTTGTTTGTACGTGTTTGGAGGACTGGCCACAGTTCCCATCTTTGGTGAGAGGAGCTCTGCATAGGCTCAGAAACAATATTTTTATTATCACTCTCAAGTCACAAAGGATAGCTTCTCAAGTCACAAAGGATAGCTTCCTTAGGTTTGTTAGGCTCAGATGCTTCTGGACTTCTCAGTGTATAAAACTTGTTGCTGCAAGCTGATGTGACTGGGCAGGAATTTCCTTGCCTCACAAGAGAGAAGGGTGGAGGGGAGAAGACATGGGGCGGGGGGGGGGGGGAAGTGGAGGAACTTTAGCCAGCAGGCTTCTCTTTCTCTCTTTCTCTCCCGCCCTTTGTGGGTCGTGGGGTGGCGGGGCGGGGGAGAGGGTGGGAATGGAATGATCTATGTTCATACCGAGATCTTGGGGAAGGGAAGTCAGACAAGAAGTGGAGCCTCTCTGTTAACCAACTCCCCCACCTTGATATGGTAAAGCGACTGCCTCCCTGAAGGAGGGACAAGAAGGAAAAGACACCCTACGTCCCCATCAGATGGAAGCTAGCTTGGCAAGGAGGAGTGACCACGTCAGCCACACAGAAGGGGAACAAAGGAGGGGGCAGAAGGTGGGAAAATCAGGACATTTGTGGATGATGACATCCGACCAATCTAAGGAGGTTATGGAAACACAGGAGGGTGTGTGAGAGATAGAGGGAGAGAGGACCTACTTGGATTCATGCATGCATGCTCTCTTGGAAGTAAGATCCCTTGAAATCCATGGGACTTTGCAAATGGATTTGAAGTAAGCAAAGAGCCTGCTGGTTTCTGATGACCCCGCTTTTAAAATCCTGCAGGATTGTCCTTATGGAGGCTGAGCGTGGTACAGGAGACAGCAATGTGGCTAGCACAGGCATTGAGATGAATTCCTCTTGATTAAGAGAACAGATTCTTGCTCAGCCTCACACTGGAAAGACCCTTTCTTGGCCTCACATTTCCTGTAAAATGGGAACATTACCAAGCTGTCTCACAAGGTTGTAATGAAGTTAACTTAGATCGGGAAGATTTGCAAATGGAAACGCTTTGGTGTAAGATCAAGAGTAACTCTCTTAAACTGCCTTCCCATGTGTAGAAAAGGGGAGTTAGTGAGGGGACAAAAGAAGCAACCCAGCAGGAAGAGAGATAGGAAGACATGATTCTGATTAAATTCAAATAGTTACAAGACCAATTGCCACACAAAGAAGAAATTGGATTTTTTTGGGGGGGGGTCATATTTCTGTGGCTATCAAGGATGCAAACGCCAATCTAAGTCTGAAAAATTAAACGTCACACACTGGACTGTGTTAGTTGAAAACTGTGTGATGATGTGCTAGATTTGAGCTGTGGAGGTGGAAAGGCACTACCTTCTAACTACAGGAAAATTCCACGGAGCAGGAGAAGAAGGGCTTCTCCAGATGCTGCTCCATCTTTTGTGCTCCCTGTTGCTGGAAGGGCTGAGAGCAGGCAGGCTGGGGTTGCCAGAAAGAGCTGTGCGGAATCTGGAGAAACCTTTCTTCCCCTGTCTGGTCTCTCTGGATGTGTTAGACTACAAATCCCAATGGCCTTGCTAGCTTGGGGTGGTGGGAGCTGTAGTTCAACACTAGATAGGGGTAGGTCGCTTTCAAAGTTGCATTAGCAAGGTGTGTGTGTTATTTGGAAGAGCGGGAAGGACGTTGTCTGCACGTCCAGAGGGAGCTGAATATGCCTCCTGGCAGTCCAAAAGCTCCTTTTTTCCAGAAGAGCCCTGTTCAAAGAACTGCCTTGGAGGGATGGCTCATAGGGGCATAAGTTGCCTCACACCGAGCCAAACCCTTGATCCTTCTAGCACGGTGTTGCCGACCCTTTGGCGTCCCAGGCAGGAGCTTTTCCTGCTCTCGTTGAAAAAGCGGGTGCTCGAATGTGGGACCTTCTGCCTACAGGTCAGATGCTCTGCACGGAGCGAGCATGCATCTGGACCTGGGCTTGGCTGGCCTCGAAGGAATGAGGGCTGCTTCTGCGTCCTCGGAAGCGCAGCTCAGCGCCAGCTATTTGGTACGGTCCACGGGATCCGGGTATGGCTCCAGGTCGTTCTCCTTCCCTGCCCACAACCTGTGGCGAGCTGCTCCCTCCCTTTCTCCTTCGTCCTTTCCCCTCCTTCACCTTGATGACAGGACCTGGACAGCTCCTGCTTTGAAACTGCCTCGCATCGCTGCCTGTGTGCGAGTCCTAAAGCCTCCCAAACACGCAAAAGAAAATGGGAAATGGGGCGGGGGGGGGGAGAGAAGGGAGGGGGGGATCAAGAAAAGAAAACGGATCCAGACAGCCAGTCAGATTTTCCTTTATAAAGCCTCAAAGTGTCCACGTCCTCAAAAAGAATGGAACCAATTTAACATCCCCACCTCCTGCCTTCCCTCCAAGCGTCTCTCCCCCTCCTCCTCCCTCCTCGGCTCGCCTTCCTCTTCCCTCTCCCCTGCCTCCATCCCACCCAGCAGCAGCTGCTGCCAAAGCCGCGAGGACAGGTTGGAGGGGTCACGTGACGTCCCCGGCTCTCTGCCGCCCGGCCCTCCCCGCCGGCTTCGCCAGTCTCCCATTGGCTGCAACGCGTTCCACGACTCCGCTGGAGCAGGGAACCTCCTGCCGTATAAATAGGGCCGTCGAGGGCTTTATTATTTTAGCATCCCGGGCAGCAGGTTTCTGCTAAGTTTGGAGTTACGCGGCCTCACGACTGTATGCCTGCGTCCCTTAAGTAATTGCTCACCACCGACCCAGGGACTCTGAAACACAAGGAGTCTGCATGTCTAGCAAGTAGACATGCTCAGCTTTGTGGATACACGGATTTTGTTGCTGCTCGCAGTAACTTCATGCCTAGCAACCAGTCAATGTAAGTGCCTTAAGACTGTTTGGGGAAGGGGACGTCTGCTGCGGAATGAGATTGTCCTGCTGCTGTATTCTCCTTAGCTTTCCTTGCGGGGTGCGGAGGTGGGAGGAACCTTGTGATCTGGGATGCTCCAAAACTTAAGAAACGGATGCCCTCATACTGTTAGACCAGCCTTCTCCGACTGGCGCTCTCCATATATTGGAGTGCAATTCCCATCATTCTCAGCCAGGCTGGGCTGTCTGGAGAAACCACCAGGTTGGGGAAGCCTAAGTTGCTCTGGACTAAGTAGATTGGAAATTGCTGTTCCCCCTCTGAACTTTCTCCAACAACCAGATATGCTTGGAACTCCCGTTAGTGCCAGCCAGTGGTCATGTTGACTAAGGATAATGGAAGTTGTAGCCCAATACATATGAGGGCACCATGCTGGGAAAGACTGGGTTACAAAAACTTTCCAACGTCCCTAAGACACAGTAAAAGGTTTAGACTTGTTCAAGTGCTACCCCTCCCTCTTGTGCCCCCCTTGGCTCAGATTTAGTGATCCTGGCAAGAAGCCGAGCAGTTCTCCCCACCCATTTACTCCACCCCTTAAAAAAGAGGAGGGTTAAACTACTGAACCCCTGTTAAAATTTGAAAAACTTTTGTTGAAATAGTGGGAGGCAATTATGATGAGACTGCTATCCGGGAACACAGGAATTTTATCAGCACCATCTCCTTCCTTGGAGAAGTTTTAAAATTCTTATTAAGCTTTGTCTGCCTTATATTGTGGAGGGAATTCAGAAAAGAAAAACAGACCATCAAATCCTTAGTGGCTGGTTAGGGCGTTGTACATTATCTTTGTGTGGCGCTAAGTGCTTCGAATGCTCACGATGTGCCCCCTAGAAGGGAGGAGGTGGTAATGCAGGGGACCCAACCCTAATTGAATGGAGTCTCGAGGATTATGATTAGTTATTATCGCTGATTAGGCGAAAGAATTTAGTCAGTCATTAAATACATCTCCAAGGAGAGAACAAGGACACTCCTTGTGAGGAATTCTGTCAGGATAAATTGTTCAAAACAGTGATGAATTGTTTTAAGCAAGGAAGAAGACACTATCAAGAAAACTAAACCAGGAAAGAGAGAAAGTGTACGTTTGCTGAATTTTTTGTTCAAGAAACAAACCAACAGGGCTAATGGATATTGCAGGACTCTTTCCTCACATATTACTATACACTAGCGACCCCTTTTGGTAGAGAAGATACACAAAGTTTTCCCCACAATTTTTTTAAAACATAGGATGGAATCCTGAAATAGAAGTTCTTCCCTCAACAGAGTATATGCCTAAATAATAATCTCTGAAATGATCATTATCCCTAGCCCCGTGTTTGTATTTGTGAATAGTGAGTAAATACTGGAGCATAAGACTTGGGCCGTTGTTGCCTGGTTAATTTCATCTTGAAATTAACCAGGCATATAACCTTGATTTTTTTTACCCTCACAACTGTCCTGTGACGTAGATTAGGTTGAGACATAGCACTTTCCCAAAGGCCACCTGCTGAGTGTCATAACTTGGTATGAATTTAATTCTGGATTTTTAATGCCCAAACCAAGCCTCTAACCAATATGTCACAGCTTTTATTGGATCCATTTCTTAGGGTGTGGGAGCAGGCAAGTTTTGGCATCAGACAGAGAAAAGATGATCTGTATAACTCCAAATCTTGCATATCATCCAAGCAGAAGTCCAGCAAAACACTTTTCACCATACCTATTATGGTATTTAAAGTATGTGCAATGCATACTGTTCACACTGGCACATAGAGCATATCCATGCACCAGTAACTCCTAACGTACTTGATGCTTTGCCTATGGCAAGCACTACCCATACTGCAAATTAAAAAGAAAAAAAACTCTTGCCACATTTTATTTGGCAGTACTGAATGCAATGAAGCAAGCTGGCAGCCAAGGATTCTGTTAAAGTGCACCAATTAATGAGTGATCACAAATTGCACATAATTTCAGAGCATTTTTGTCTTTACAGTTATACTCAGTATTATCAAATTGATTCGACCTTCAATAGCTTTGAGGATATTCAGATTTATTTCTCCCTCTAGTGGCAAGGAGAAAGAATAGCAGCTATCTCTGCCCAGTAGCATTTCAGTTCTTGAGTCCTCCTTTCCTAGCAAGAACCATTTGCAGATGATTTTTTTTTTTTTTTTTTTTGGAAAAAGCCTTTTTCAGTCATCTTATAGGAACCATGATTTGGATGGATTCACTACTTCAGTTAATTACAAATGTACTTAAGATAATAAGAATGTACTAAATTAACCATTTTACCATACCCCATTTCCCAATAGTATTTCTCCTCAATCAAGTCAGTAAAAACTGCCTGCTGTTTTGTACCCCAACTACTATTAAATATCATGCTAATTGTCATTTATATGCAAGGTTTCGTATTCAGCAATTTGTCTAAAGGAGCAATTAGATCACAATCACAAACATTTAGTAGGGAGGAAGGTCATGAATCATGGTCCACCTAACTTTTGAGGAAACATATGTAAGATTGCACTGCAAAAGCTTTTTTTAGACTTAGCTCCTTATGCATGCATCAATGTTATCTGTGTAAGCAGATTTTTTAGAATTGCCACTCACATTATGATTAATATGGGTTCCTTGCAAGAGGAAAAAAGATGGGGTATATATTAATGTGCTGATACATTGTTTGATTTTATCTATAGGTAGGGTGGCCAGGTCCCAAACCCAAAGGTTCTGCCTGATGCAGAGGAAACAAACAGTGGTAGTGGTTTTTGTTCTGCTGCTCAAACAGAAACATCACCGCACCTTTTCTCTTACCTTCTTAAGCGGTATTCCAACTGCAGCACTCAGCTGGCCAGAGAAAAGGAGGGTGAGCAAAGGAGGTGTCGAAGCAGCAGAACAGAAACTCCCATTCCAGCATAATGTCTTGCCACCTCTGAGGGCGCAGGGTGTTCATTCTGTTGGACTGGTGACCATATTTGCAAGCAAGCGCATTAAAACAGAATCAGAATATGCCATTAGAGGACTATTTAAAATCTGGTGAAGTTCCAGTACCTGAGATCCAAGAACTTTTTGAGAATGCCTGCTGACATTTTTGTCCTTTTTTCTTGGAGCAGTAGATCCCACCCCCATGCCACATCACAAACCACATGGGCAGTTGGAGGGTGAGTGGATGGGTGGGGAGTTGATATGCCCCCTTAGACGTACAAAAGCAGTAGCCTGGATCCTAATCTATAGGAAGAGTTTGTATTTGACATCCTGGAAGAATCCAGTGTGCAACTTTCCCCCAATTTAAACTATATGGAATTCACAAGGGTGATTTCTTTGCTAATGTATCTACTTAGTCCTGAATGCCAAAAGCCTCTGTGCAATTAATTGCACCCAATGAGTACTCATGCCTGAATGGATGTGTATGATAGACTCATCAACAGGTTCTCATTCTCATCGAAACAAAATTAGTCTGATGTTATTTACAGGGATATGAAAGGAAAAAAATCAGCTTGAGTTATCTCCATTTTAAAGACTAGTGTTGGTTTCTTGAAACAAAATGGTGGTTCTAGTATTTCCTAGAAGAGACTTACATGATCACCTTTATCAAGATCCATAAAGCCCTTGCATGAGCAGCAAGAATGTATGTGCATACTTGGGCAGGCTTGCCTATTTTCCTTTTTGGATAGATCTTCTCAAACCCCACTGAGTCCTACTCTGGGGGAATCTCCTGTCTTTGGAAGTAGGTTTCTGGAGGAATATAAATCAGTGAGAAGGCAGGAAAAGAGACCCCAGGGCACATGTGGTGTTCTACTTATGGTCATTCAGGTCCTGGTTCTTATTCTTATAAAAACTTTCTGTAAACATATACTTTAGAAGGCAAAAAAGCAGAATATGGAACATCCATTGGCCGTGTGCTGCAGCAATTGAATCAGCTTTTAAAAATTGTCATTTCATGTTTGCATTTCCTGCCACGTCCATTTCTATTAATTCATATTAATTAATGAACTGTTTGTTTCTCTTTTGTTTCTTTCAGATGAGGTCAGTATAATTGCTTCAACAATACAATACCCAGTCTCATCAACAGAGTAGGCCATTTATCATTTTTCAGAATGGCCATTTACTAACCACAGTTCCTAAAAAGTGCATGGACAAGCTGTTGATTGTTAAGCATCATGGGGACTGCCCAAAACTGTACCCACCCCTAGTTTCCTAATGGGCTGTCCTTCTTGTTCAAAAAGTTACCATCACAGGAGAATGTAAGATTCCTGGGGGATATGGCACAACAGCAAGATCACATTGCATGCACCACACTTTTGGATATTCCTAACTATGGCTTTAAAAACTGCAAAATTGCTCTTGAAAAGCATGAATTCAGGTATGGCATTTTTATAATCTCTCATCTGCATGCATTAGCAACTACTAACAAATTTTGTGTCCCCACCTCTGGTGGCTAAATATACATTTCTTTAAGTTAGTTTGTCTAATCATAGCTTGGTTAATTCTAGCACTTGAAATGGCATATTGCTAACTTTACATTTCTTCTCACCTTGTATTCATTCCTTTCTAGGCAACGGTACGAAGGGTAAGCATTTTTATACAATTCTCATGTAGGAATGATGGAGTCTTGATCTTCTAGGGAACTGCTAAAATATTATAATTAGAAAAAGAAAAAAGTTTAAGAGACTGGTTTAAAAAGGTATTTTTAAAGTACCAAGTCAGGTCCTATTTATTTTATTTGTACATCCAAACAAAGAACCTGAATTTGGAAGTAACTACTACTCATTTTGAATGAAGTTGCTGTGGAGCCCAACTGAAATATTAAATACAAATGCAGCCTGCGCTTATCTATGGTCATTAAGAGTTAAGTCCCATTGAGTAAAATAGGGATTACTCCTAAGTAACTGGGAATGGGATGTAACCTTAATGAAAATTCATTTACACTGAGTTCAGTGGGTTTCTGATATATTTAAGACCCAGGTGTAAGTAGACTGAAGCCAGAATCTAATAAATATGGAAGATGAATAAATACTCATAGAAAAGCAGTATACTTCAACATTGTCCCTGAGGTTGTTCCTGAATTTAGCCGTATCCAATATCCATGTAAATTATTTACAAATTATTTGCAAAGGATGCACACATTTGGTCCTGAGAGCAAAGGTGTAATGAATGAATAGTGCATACCTAAGGAAGTGCAAATCATCAGATATGTATTTGTGTGTATGTATGTGATATACACATTTGTCTGCTCAGTTCATGCTAAAACTAAAGTACAAGTGTGCTCCATTTGCTCAAATTATAGATTGTTTCGTCTTTCAGTAGAAGCCATCTGTGTAGTAGTTTTCATCACACAGGTGCTTGTAGGACTTGTTTCCAATTTATATATATATATATTTTTGTTTCATATTCAGGGTCCCCGAGGAGTAAAAGGGCCACGAGGAGAGAGGGTAAAGAACTTTGATTTATGTTCACTTGTTCACTTTGCTTGTTACATGTGAATCATTACTCAATAACTGGGAAAGAGCATCATTGTAAACCCTATTATGCATGCCAAAGCTTTGACTTTCAGTATTAACATGCTAAACCAAAAGACATCTACTCAGAAGTAAGAACCACTGAGTTCAGAGAAACTTACTCCCAGATAAGTGTCTATACAGCTGCTGCTTAAATCTCCTGCTGAAATGAAATTGTTGAATTGGATCCAGATCCAGTTAGTAATGCTTTTATCCAGTTGGTATGGATAGAGCAACTTAGTCCTGACTAACTTAAGTCATCTTGATTTCATTGGGACTAAAGTAAAACTACTTCATCTTGGTTCAACCTGTTACATACCATCACTCCATCCCATTTATAGGATAGCTATAATTCCAAAGTTGTTCAGAGTTACAGCTATCCAAACACACCATTGTGTGTGTCTTCTCAGACAATTCATGTACATATTTGCCAGGCTGAAATGTCTGTAAGTTAATACATTTACTTGGAAAAATACTTTGAGATCAGAATTTGCACAACCAATGTCAATTAAGAATTTGAAAAATCATTTACAAAGGGTTGAAGTCTTTATTATTTCTCTGTCCTATCAAAGTGCCTAGGACTATTGCCAAATTTTGCAGCCAAAATATACCATCATAATAGTTTTACTTGGAATGGGTGGAGCAGGTCCTGTGTGTTACAGTATAACTAGTTAGTGGATGTATGTAATATTTTGATGAGGAAATGAAAAATTAAGTATACCGCATGTTTAGAATATATACACATAATGAACAAAAAAAAAACACATCCCTACAGAATATATAGATCAGATGAGAAAAACTCTTGTCTCTCTTGACTGGATAGCAGCAGTTCGGTTAATTAGCTGTTAGCTTACTGGCAATAAGTTGATGTTGTGATCCTGCTGATTGTCAGTGCAAGGTGACTTTTATAGCCTGCTGGGTACACCTATGTGAGTACAGCTGTTTGCAGAAACACTGAGTCACAAACTTAGTGAGCTCAGGAATGGAAGCTGAGGGAACTTGTGTGTTCTACTAGGGCTCCCCCACTATTTTCCTGCCTATTTACATAATTTCAGTGTTAACAGTACTGCACAGCAGGAATGTTGTCTGCTTCCCACAGATTTCACACAGAGCCAGTGTGGTGTATTGGTTAAGAGCACAGGACTGGGACTCAGACGATCTGGGTTCTAGTCCCCGCTCAGCCATGGAGCCAACTGGGTGACTTTGAGCCAGTCACAGACTCTCAGCCCAACCTACCTCACAGGGTTGTTGTTGTGGGGATAAGATGGAGGAGTAGAATGTTGTAAGCTGCCTTGAGCCCTTTGTAGGAAAAAGGCAGGATATAAATAAAAAAATAAATAAACAATAAATAAATAAATAAATTTCCTCACAGATCTCTCTTGCAAGAATCTGTCTCTGACAATCCAGACTAGACAGCTGGACCACACGCATTCACAGTTCCACTCATCTACTGCACAGGGGATGATGGGCCTTTATTATCCCTCCCTTATTATTAAGAGACATTATTTTAAATAATGTCTCTTGGGAAGCCAGTTACGCTCCAGAATAGTTTTGGTTGATAGGGTTTCTGTCAGGGAGGCATAGGAATGCATGGCTCAGGCCTTAGAAGAACATTTGCTCAGTGACAAGTCTCCTTCACACATTTTGTGTTGAATACCTCTGTGCATAAATATAGTGTGCACACAGCAAATAGATACATCCCTCACAATGTAATATTGGCATAACTGTCAGGGAGGTATATTTGCAGTGGTAAACATGACTATATCAGTGCTTAAGATGTGACACAACCCTGTAAGGCCTACTCCTTCAAGACCCATTCTTCCCTCAGATGAGGCCTAAATTGGAGTTACCACTGCTATTAAGTGTTTCATGTGGGTAAAACAGCCTTCCTCAGACTAGTTCTCTCAGTGCATTAGACTATAATTCCCATGGCTGACTGGGACATGCTGGGAGTTCTGGTCTAACACTGTGGGAGGGTACTAGGCTGGCAAAGGCTCGTGTAAACCAACACAATTTGTGACCCATGACATCTGACACAGTTCACCAGCCACATATTATGGCCTGTCAGGTGTTTGACCACAGTTCTCCCTGTTTCCCGAGGCCTAGGCAGGCAGCAAAAACTGCCCACAGTGCATTGTGCCTCTATTAGATTGAAGTCGTCTTCACAGCAGGTGTACCACATTTGGTTTGAAGGATAGCTAAATGAGATTAAACAAATAAGGAACCCAGGTTTAGTCAGAATTGTCAAAAATGCTCAAACATTTCAGTCTCCCAGCTTCTTTTTACAGTCACTGACAATCTGGGTACCTTCTGAGTCATGCAGAAAGCTTTGTGCTTCTTATTACCCTGGAAGGTACCTCTTCATTAGAATGACCAACCTGATGTATTGGTAGCAGGTCTGACAAGAGTCCCAAACCCTCTTTGCAGCAGTGAAAAGGTAGTCTAGATAACCTCCCTCCAGTCTGGTGACCTGTAGGTATGTGAGACTACAGCTACCATGACTAAGCTGAATGGGGAGGATAGGAGTTGTGGTCTAACATTTCTGGAGGGCACTAGGCTGGGGAAGACGGTTGCCAAGGATGTGAAAATCTGTGGCCTATAAATTGATATTTAATAAGGGCTCCTTACAACAGGTAATGACAATTTGAAGGACCAGGAGTAATTTCAGAAAGATTCTGACTGATTCTAGCCTCTTCTTATTCAAATAGCTATTAGCCACTATATTTTAAGTATGGCATTAGTTATATTTTTTAAAATCATTATTGTCTGGAACACAGACAGGCCTCAGGTCTGCTTATTAAAATCTGCCTTTGGTTTCACCTGTAGTTAAATGCAGAATTTACAGTGGTCAAGATGGCATGCATTATGTGCACATATACAATCTTCAGTAGTTGTGGTGAAGAGTGACAATCAAAGATTGTGGAACAGAAACTATTTATTCCATAATATTTGTAGCATACATGTTTTGATACATTTATAAAAACACTAGCTAGTCTGGAAATATGGTAGTTGATACATTAAATGACACGGATACATCCTAGGTCTGAGTGAATTAAATATGGGATTGGCTCATATATTCATATCAAAACTTTTCAGACATGACTGGAATGGTTAGGATACATTGCTAAGCATGGTGAGGCAGAAAAAGGTCTTACAATACCCAGCGTTTTCCAGCCAGCCCTCCTCATGCTTGTTGAGGAAAGCTGGAAGCCATAGGGCTCTTTTTCTGTCTAAACATACACAGGATCTCATGCTTACTGTATTTTCTGTTGGCACCTTCATAGTCATCCTAATATATCAAGGCCTTCCTGAAATAATATGAATCTTCTTCTGCATGTTGGCACATAAAGGTCACGTTTTCCCATCCATTTATGGAAAAGGCATGGAGCTATTCTTATATTTAATCCTTATGCACTGTTACAAATCAATGCACAATTAAATGTTTTCAATACCTGTACATAAACCTGGTGTAAATAAGTCCTAGTGTTAAATATCCTGACATATTTTTAATATACTGAGACTTTTCCACACGGTTAGTCCTCTAACAGTGCAAATTTTATGCATGCTCAAAAGTATGTCCTGTTGAGTTCAATGAAGCGACATCCACATACGTGGAGGTAAAGCTCAGGGCACCTACTAGAGCACCTGCTTTGCATGCAAGATGAGCTGATGGTCTGATTCAGGATAAGGTGATTTCCTATGTTCCTATGAGCAAACATGTATACTCAGGACTGCACTGTTTCAGTTGCCATGATCCAGACAAGTGTAAATAGTTCCATTCTTCAAACATTGTAAAGACAGGTATTTTGCATTGCACAGTATTGTATTTTTGTGTTCTGTTCTGTTCTTCACTTAATGTTATATATTTTCCCATAGGGTCCACCAGGTCCACCAGGCAGAGATGGTGAAGATGGTCCACCAGGCCCCCCAGGGCCCCCTGGTCCTCCTGGTCTTGGCGGAGTAAGGCATCCAAAGTTTTATTTTATTGGTGATCCATTGTAGTACCTAAAGGTACATAGAAGCATGTCATCAAAGGCCTTTACGTTAAAAGTAAAGTACCTTGAAGCAGGGGCTATAGCTTTAACCCTATCTTCTCGTGTGTGTCTTTACTTTCTCCTTAGGCAGAAACATCCTTAGAGACCTAGAACCATTAAAAAAACACAGAATTAATATACTGTTTTCCATTTTACTTTGCTCCCTTCTTCTTTCACTCCAGCTGAATTTTGCTAGTCTGGGATTAATCTGATGAGCTCATGCAAGTAACTTGCACTTTCTGCTCTTGCCTTTGTCAAATGTATTCTTAATATTGAAATTAATGATAAACTTAATACAGCTTTACATGATGAGGCTGTCACATTTCCATATAATTACCTACTTTATTTTTCTGTAAGCATGAAAGGTTATAGAAATACAGAGATTCAAAACCCAACATTCATTCCCCTTTAGGTATATAGGCTGAATTCTAAAGAGGCTCTCTCTTGTTATATTAACTTCTACTCTTTTTATCCTCTACAGAACTTTGCTGCTCAGTACGACGGTTCCAAAGCAGCTGATCTTGGCCCTGGACCAATGGTAAGCAAATGTTTGATTTCTCACAAAAGTGTATGTACAAATCCACATTGACCAATATATGCTGCCTCGGCTGGCCCTAGAAAGCCCTCAGGAGCTGCCCTTCAATGGGCACATCCCAGCATGGTGCCTCAGGTATATGATCTATGCATAGCAAGTCAACAAAAAGTTGCATGATAATATAAGGGCCACAGTGCTTCTCAGTCAGGCCAATATGCAATTCTAGACTCAGGCAATGGTCTGGGGGTTGGGGATGGTCTCTCTGCTTTACCTGTTTCAGTATGTGGTAAACCACTCCTGTCATGTTTGCAGATCCTACTGCTTATTCTAAGTGGGGCATGAAAGTTTGTCCCAAAGTCCTGCCCTAATCAGCACAGCTGCACCCAGGCACCGAGTAGCCAAGCCATCACCTGTCCCCTCTTGTGAACTGTGCATGTCATGATTGTGGAGGACAACCTGCTAAGAAGACATTTACTGCCTTATCTAGGTCACTTCCATGCTACATATTAGAAGCTGAGAGGACTGAGATAGACTGGCCATCCAATATCCCCTGGTTCCAACAGGGCTACCCACAAATCTAGGAGGCCACAGCATATGTGGTCAACCTACCCTACTCAAGATAAGTAGATTAGAAGTGAGTTAATCCAAAAGAAGGATCTGTACATACCCTCTCCCCTATGTACCCCATGATGTTATTGGTGGTGACTAGCCTGGTCACCTAGTTCTGCATCTGCCTTTTTACCCAACATGGAACTCAGCTAGAGTCATGCCTGTAAGCTGCATACCAAAGCACAGTTAATTTGAAGCAGACAATTGAATTTAGTTCCAAGGGTTGATGGACAGGTTCAGAGTATCATTGTTTATACCACAGTATGATTCATACTTCCTAGTGCTTACTGCTAAGGAAGTAAAATTCAGGAAATAGAGAAGAGTTTGCTATTTACTAGAGATGCTGGCCAATGAAAGTTTGTATTATGTTTATACTTAATCTGAATTCATGGAGCTGTAGGCCACTTCAGATGTTTTCTGGAAGCTTCAGATGTATGGGGAGAGGAAATGTGAGTGGCTCATGCTTCCTCTTGTTTCATTCACATATAAAAACGATTGTTCAGAATAAGGTGGATGCATGGTTGGAAGATGGCAGACGAAAGCAATACTACCTCTTTTTAATGTCAGGAAAGGCAGATGTGATTAGGAGACATATTTCCTATAGAGAGATTCTAGGAGAATTGTAAGACAGGGCCAGTTCCAGAGACTTAGCACAGCCAGGCATTTCTCAGTTCTTGTGGCTGTTGGGGTATGGAACATGTGCCTCTAGTTCCACTGAAGGCATGGATGTGCTTGCATGGAGTGTTTATAGAATTTTACCCTGTGCGGCAGCATAAATATTCCTGCATACCTCACTAATGGAAGCATTGTTAACAGTGGCCCACAGCATGCATTAAACATGTAGAGATGGCTCCATGCATAGACCAGGAAGTGTAGCTGCACTGCTGGTTCAGCTGTAGATATCAGGAGTATCCATAGCCCAATCTGCAACCATCCCTGGCCATTGAGGGTGAAGCTGGACATCTGAAATAGGAACACCTCTTCCTATTGAGTTCTATATGGACTGGCTTTACTTTTTCAGACATCCACAGTCAATGCCTTGGATCCTCAGAAAAGCTAACTTTAGGTGCAATCGTATGTATGTTTAGGTTACACAAGACCTACAGCTCCCAACAACAGGATGGGACATGCTAGGAGTTGTAGGCTTTTTGTCTTCTTAAACATGCATAGGATTGCAAGCTTAAGGAAGTTAATGAAATTGATGTATCTCCCCATGCAGCCATCTATGATCCCTAAAAAGCCACTCCACAGGTAAGGAACCTCTCCTAAACAATGTGGAATGGGCACAGAGAACCACTAAAGGAAGGAGAAGATGGACAGCATTCCCTCATGGAATTCCTGGAGACAATTATCTTGGGTTTTAATCCCAATTTTTGGCTGTTTCTGCCTCCCTTAGCATCCCCCTTAATCCCATTCCACATTGTTTAGGAAGGGCTTCTGAGCCTCTACTGAGGTCTTCTGCATTTGCAGGGCAGGAAGAGGAGACAAGAAGGTGTCATTATGTGCCGTCTTTACCTTAACCTCTTTTAGGACATGAGCCAATCCATGGAGGCTGGAGAGGGGGGCAGGGCCAGATGTTGGGGCTTGTGGACATCCCCAAGTCCCTTTGAAGCAGGAAACTCTCTTCACATATGTGGTGCATAAAAGTGATGACTGGAATAGAGCAAAAGTACAAAGAGCAGGAAATGAGCTGACAGCAGATCTCACTGAATGAATCCAGCATTTATATGTGTTCAACTGGAGTGGTAAAAGGAGACTTCCCAATCCTTTCCTCTCCACAGCAGCCACTGGAAAATGCTACACAGAGGATCTGGGAGACACTCCTGAATGAGATGAGCTGAGTGTAGGTTGGGGAAAGGGGGTTCCCTGAAAATGGGAAGGAAGCTCCTACCCTGAAGGGAGCCCTCCAAGCAATGGACAACAGATCCTGGATCTGACCACATACCTTCTTGAATTGTTTTCCTCTTAAAGAGCAGTACAAAGTGCTCAAAGAAAGTCTTTCCTAGACATGTAGGCAATGGCTTGTATTTATGTAACCCTCTTGTTCTGATGATTGTTACTAAACCTGGCAGGGAAATGTTCCATCCTTCTTGCTCCAATCTCCCACACGAGGATAATATTACTGTGCCAGTCCTCAAGAATTAAACTAAAAATATGGAAACCTCTGGATACCTCCATGAGCAAGCAGGAAATAACCAAAGCTCTGTTTGAAATGACTGTGGAGTAAGCTGTGTGATCCCTGCCACCATATAATGTGCCCTCAAAGAAAACAGATAACCATTTATTGTTATTTACAGCAGTGAGTAGGGGCATATCTATGGCTCCACTCATTTTCTTCATCTCCTTCTTCATAAAGATAAAATCAATGGGAATGGGAAGCAACTATTAGAAGAAAGATTGACTAGGGTTTTGCTTTGTTTTGTTTTTAAAACCTCTAGACTAGTTGCCAAAACTTATGATGTCAAAGTCAGTCATTTGGGCTAGCTGCCCAATTCTTCTGGGCCAAGATGGAATGTGTTGGATAGAAAGCAGTAGCATTTTTATCCTTCACCACTGTTTAGCCCTTACGTGGCATTTTAAATGCTTCCACATGGGGGACTGCAGTGTGCTTGTGCATGATTTCTCCATAGATGTTTCTTCAAGATTATTTTGAGCTAAAGGAGGAGCAAATGCAACAAGACAATGGAAGCAGTGGCATTCCTGGCTCTGAGGGCTGCTCTTACCCACTATTTGCTACATGCCTCCTTGATCACATGCTAGAACAGAAGGGCAAATACAACTTACTGTGTCCATTACCAGTCTGAACATACTGGTTTTGCTGTGAATCTGTCCCCAAGAACCTACTGGCATACATCCCCCTAATCTGGCTCAGCTCAGGCATCCTAATTTATGAAGTCAAATATCTGGCAGTGCTTTTAAAAGACAAAGAAGGAATGCAACATTTGAACTGCATTACCTGGGCTAATAGAAGGATCAGAGATCTAGTTCAGCTCATACAGTAACTGTTTACAATTGGGAAAGGAGAATCCATGATTTTGGCTCTTGTGTTTGCTTTGCTATTAACTATGATTCCAGGTATCTAATGTAACATAGAATATGACTAGTACTATGTAAATTAGCTTCATATTGTTCCTCAGTTTCAGGCAAATTATTAATACTGAACATATGTTTATCTTCTGATGCTCATACTGTTTCATTAAATCTTACTCCAATCTTTTTTTCCAGGGTATAATGGGACCCAGAGGCCCACCCGGTTCAAGTGGACCCCCTGTAAGTACATTCTGATCACAACCATTTTGTTGTTAGTCCAACACATTGGTGGAAAGAGAGCTCTCATACTTAAAAACACATGTGTGAAACTTTCCCTTGACTTAGCAGCCATTTTGTGAGAGTGCCTGTGACATGCATTCAAAAGTTCCAATGTACACAGCAATCCTCAAAAGATGGAAATCCTTGAGAACCACAAGTCTATAAGAAATATAAGCCTGTCCAAGTGTTTCCCTGGCTCTATTAGGGCCTAAACTGTGAAGGTGGAGCCATTCATGCTTACCACACCCCAACGTTCTATGTATCTTCTCAGTTGGGAGGATCACAGTATCTGGTTGCAGTGCAGGTTAACACTCCATGGTTTTCCAAATTGCCCTCTTCCCCTATAGATGACCCTCTCTTTTTTTGCCAGTTGGTCTCCGAGTCTGCAAATTTCCTCTTCAGACCCTCTCATTATGAGAAGAGCATTTACAATATTCAAAACTGACCAAAATATCTTGTTCCCCTTTTAGGGTTCTCCTGGCTACCAAGGACCTCCTGGTGAACCTGGTGAACCTGGTCAAACAGTAAGTAAAACCCTTTTCTTCTGTGAAAATGACTCAAATTCAGAGATGCCCACATTGCCTGGAAGGCCTCTTCCAAAGCTTATGCACTTGGAGAACTGGATTGGAGCTATTACATGACTTTTTTTGCAAGAGAAATGGATGGGAGTAGCAGTAAATGAGCTAATATTAAACTGGGTCCAATATCTGTTTGATTTTTTCAGAGCTGAAAATACATTGGGAGCTTGAAGGGGACATAGGAGCTTGCTAAACAAGTAGGCTATAGCTTAGGTTTCTGCAACCCTCTTGCACTAGTTTTTCTTCTATAAAATATCTGGGGATTCTGAAATGGGACTGAGTAATGAACAGCGAAACCTCCGCATTTATGAAACCCAGGAACCATAAATAAAGTGATGTCTAAAGTTTAGGATGAGGCGGTTCAGAGCTAAGATGCTGGTTTAGTCAAGTCATTAAGTGCATAGGCAACCCTGAAGTAACTAGTGCTTAACACCCATTATTTGGTTTCAAATCAACTTCTTTTTTATCACTAGGGTCCCCAAGGTGCTCGTGGTCCACCTGGTCCTCCTGGAAAGGCTGGTGAAGATGTAAGTATTCCTTTATATTTCAAATGGATTCTCATAACATGAAGTAGTACCCATTTCCTTATCCAAACATTGGCCATCCACATTCTTTTGTAACTTCCCATGGAGCCACTATGCACTTCCAGTTATCCTGGCTTCTCATTGTCCAGATTTGTTGGATCTTTCCTAAGCCCCTCAGATAAAGGATTTTAAAAAATGCGTTCTACCCAGTGACATTTTAATGGCAGCTGAATTTTCCAGCAAATCTCATTCTGCAAAGCAGAGTTCTTACTTCATTTGTGAAATATGCACCAGAAGTAAAACCTTGCAGCATTTAATAAGTTTTATCCTTAGTTTAGGTTGATGGCCTGTACCTCTTGCATAGGGATGGATCAAAAATTCATTTGTCCAAAGGGCATTAATTCATAGGGTTGCCATGATTCAGAGACAACTTGGTGGCACATAACAACAAACCTACTGAACCTGCATGTGAAACAGAATGTACTTGCACACTGAAAATCAAACTTTTTAAGAATTTTGCAATGCATAATTCAGAATTGCATACATAAAGGGAAAGTACACATAGAAAATGTACATTGGGATAAAATCACATGAATTTATTTATGACCTTTTTGCATTAGGGAAAATGTGCATGAAAATGCATACACATATTTTTGTAGAATTTTAAAAATGAATTTGCAATCTAATACAGAAACAACCTTATGGGTGGGAAATTATGAAGCTGAACAAAAGCAGAACTGAGAAATTCACCCATCGCTACTCCAGCAAATTGGGGGAAATAATTCATTTGCTGTTGCACACAAAAGAGTACATTATTTCCTTTAATGTTTCATTAGGGTCATCCTGGAAAACCTGGAAGAAATGGTGAAAGGGGTGTTCCTGGACCTCAGGTGAGTGTTGTCTCCCTCCATCCTCTTCTGTCTTCCATCCCCAGAGGGACAAAATTGTACTATTTGCTGCTGTTCCTTACTAATAGATTTAGTGTAAATATACTAATGGATATTAGAACAGACGTTCTAGGTTTTTCAAATATTTATGGTAGGGATTAGCAGCTAGTTGCCACTTGACAATGACAGGGCCATAACTTAGTAGCTGAGCACATGCTTTGCCTGCCACAGGCCCCAGACTCACCCCCCCTCCCCCAGTAAGTGCATTAGTCAAGCAGTGATGAGGAAGGCCAGTCTGCCTGAGAACCACTGCCAGACAAAATACTCTTGGTACCCTCCAGATCTTTTAGTTTACAACTCCCAGCATTCCTGAGCATTGGCCACACTGGCAGGAGCTTCTGTGAGTTGAAGTCCCGCAACATCTGGAGGGTACCAGTTTGGGAAGACTAAAGCAGACAGTAATACAAGTGAGGGCAATTTCATCTTTCATATGTGTTCTGGTCATGTATCGTTCTAGTTGCCAAACCAGAGGAAAACATTGTGTGGTGATGGAGCCATGACTATGAGACCTGCAAGCAGTTTGGTGGCTGGGAGTAAAGCTTGGCTCACCACCACCCCTTCCCTTCCTCACTTGTTCTTTTTCAAGTCTTGCTCTCTGTTCCTAAACGTCAGCTTTTCCCACCCTAGTGCCCTCTAGATGTGTTGGATGACATTTCCTACCATCTCCAACCACAGCTGGTAGATGGTGGGATGTTTGTAATCCAACATATCTGGAAGTTACCAGGCTGGGGAAGGCTGCCCCAACAGGACTGGTTGGGGCATGCTGGGAACTGTAGACTGCTTTCAGCCTAAACATGCATAGGATTGTGCCCTAAAACATTTGCTTAGATATCTCATTAATTTCAAGGGAAATGACTCCTATCTGTAGGAAATGAGCTTAGTTTAGCACAACAGCACTAGGAGCCTTTCATCCATGAAACTTAATTGAGTATTCCGGCTGTTATAGGCCCTCATTTGTATCATGCATCTCTGAATAAAGCAAGAGCCTCTTCATGTAGGAAAATGCTCTGTTTTTATAAGCATGATCTGCAAGACATAGGAGATTCTCAAGCAGTGCAGTTTGACAGATCAGTCTATAAACTGCAGGTTTTATGCAGACTTAATCATTCTTAGGGTGGATCTATTGACTTCAATGGATTTACTCTAAGCTAGTCATGGCTAACTTAAGACCTGTCGATTTCAATGGATCTGCTCTAAGTATGTGTAACTTTAGATCCAACCCACTGTGTTGTGAAGCCTTCCTCAATAATATTGAGCCCATTTACTCGGATCAGATATGTATAAATTGAGTAGCTTTTACTTAAGAATTTATGCATCCTGTCTTATTTTTTCTTTTCTTTTTCCAAGGGTGCTCGTGGCTTTCCTGGAACTCCTGGTCTGCCTGGCTTCAAAGGAATAAGGGTAAGCATTTTGCCAAGAACAGAACACAAATTTTAATTGTGCCTTTAGAAGAGAATATGTATCTGATGCTGTTACTGTGTATACCTGCTTACGTTGTATAAAACCCAGTAGCCATTTTCCACAGAAGATATTAAGGAAAGTCTCCACCATCCCACTGGCCTTTTCCCTGACATCATTTCACACGCAAGACCAGTAACCTGGTTTTAGGTTTGGGAGACACAGTCTTGCATATCCACAAAATGTCTGTGTAGGGTTGATCACAGTTTCAGAGAAGCAGTTTGTTTTCAGTCAAGCGAACAGCACAGGGAAAGAGCTTGACATGGCCCTCTGCACAATGCTACTGCTGTTGTGCTGTTCTGTTCTGCTTTGTTTGGTTTTTGTTCTTCAGAAGAGAGAGAAATCTGATTATAAAACTCCTGTGTAGTTTTACCATAAGCCTCTGTGTG
This sequence comes from Varanus komodoensis, assembly GCF_004798865.1. Classification (NCBI taxonomy): domain Eukaryota; kingdom Metazoa; phylum Chordata; class Lepidosauria; order Squamata; family Varanidae; genus Varanus; species Varanus komodoensis. The sequence goes on along the minus strand of NW_025335568.1, from coordinate 51,019,637 downwards.
GCTCTGATAACGTCAGTGGCAAAATTGTAAATACACAGTGACGTGCAGCTTTAACTGAAGATCAAAAGCAAGCATTTATACCACCATTTACCAACCTGGTACCCTCCAGATGTTGTGGATAACAATTGTCAGAATTCCTGACTGTTTGCCCTGCTGGCTGGGGCTGATAGCTGTTGAAACCCACAACATTTGGAGGGTTATAGGTTGGGGAAGGCTTATTTATAGCACCCCATGCTAGAAAGAAGTAGTCAAATTCATTTTGTCAAGGCAATGAACAATAAGCATTGTTCATATATTCTGCCATTCTCCTCAGTTCTTCCCTGGTTTAGTTCTTTGTGATTAAATTCCAAATAATTATTAAATAAATAACATAAACTCCATGTATGTTCTTAAAAAACAGCATGTGCTTCCTTGTTTCCATCCCCTGCCTCCTATGTTGTTTCCGTAGTGTCATTTAGATTGGGGAGATACCTTCCCTCTTGTTCTCTTGGAAGCCCTCTGTAAATTGATAATGCTGCAATGCATCTGTCAAGCCATGAAATCTTATAGGTTGAAGTGCGATGTCAGCATTTAAGTCTAAAGCAGCCTGAAACTAAACTATGTTCTGGGGAAGTTCCTTCCTATGCCATGTGGATGGGGGTGAGAAAGAGACTGATATTTCCCATGGCTCCATTCTGGGTCTGTTCTTCACTGATCATCCACATGCATACACTATAATGTGTGAGGGAAGGACTGATAGGATGAAAGGACAACAACCTAGAGGTGAGTTTCAGCCATCACTAATCCACTCTCACAACACATCCTGGGAAAACGCACTCCTTTTAGGTGAAGTCACTCACCAGACCAGCACCCAAACTCTCCTGTCCAGTTGTGGGGGCGAGAAGTGGGGGAAGGAGTTCTCACCCCATCAAGAGTAACTAGTCCACATTTCCTGACCTGTTGCCCTCCAGATGTGTCTGACTCCATATCCCATCATCCTCAGCAGGCTATGGCCACAGGTTGGGGGATGTCAAAGTAGAGCATTTGTTCTGCTATGGGAGTCAAGGCAGTGCTGATTACTTGAGATGCCACTGAATAGTGGGTGTACCTTGTAAAATCACCATAAGCCAATTCCCAAGTTCCCCTGGATCTGCCAGTTTTTAGTGTTCCTAATATATTAGAGTTGTATACTTATGTCTCCTTATGTCTTCTATGCTCTTATATATTTCCAGCAGTTTGTCCACCACCATTCAACTTTCCCCTATTCGGTTGCAGCAAACCAACTGGTTATATGAACATTTATGAATGTATAAAACACATTGCTTCTTCAGAATTAAAACTGTTGAGAAAGATTTTAAATAAATGCATATTTGTTAATCTCTTATAGGGACATAATGGTTTGGATGGTCGGAAAGGAGAACCTGGTGCCCAAGGTACTAAGGTATGTATGAGTATTGTTACTTTAAACTGCAATGTGTTTTTATTTTAGGGCAAGCATGCTTCCTGTAGCAGCATCTCTGTTTCCTATCTTTCCTGCATGCCTGTTTTAAAATATCACTTTGGGCAAACAGCAAGTCTTCTAAACTAAATTGGCCTATGCCATGAATTTAGGGTTCAGTTCTGAAACCTTGAGACAATTGTATACAGCAGAAAAATCTACAGGTCCAGGTCTACACAGAAAAACCTTACTAAATAATATAACTAGTCAGAAATCCCTAAATTTCAGTATGCAACATATTATGCCTTTCTAGGTGTTTCAAACAGAATACAGTATAGTCAAGTCCATTCCTGTAACAACTATATTTAAGTAAGCTTCTGTAGTTTAAGAACATGTCCTTACCTGCCCAAGTCAAAAGAGGCTGATTTGATTGGTAGATCTAACATTGCTAGGGCAAACGGAGACCATCCAATGGATAGAAAGGTGCAGGTATGTGTACACTGAATACATGTGCCCAATCCAAAATGCTTTGCAATGTGCATTGGCAGCTCTTGCATAGGTCAGGAAAAGGTTTATGACTCCTCAAGGCAAGAATCAGTGCTTTAGTCTGAATCTAACTTGATACAACCAGTGTGACTTGGTTGGTAGTGTCTTTGGATACTAGCTGCTTTGTGGGTCAGCCTGTCCAAACATGGCCACATGCAGCTATCATGGTGGCCTTGAGATAGCAGAGCATTTGATCTCAGTCCTAAGGGAGTAATTGGATTAAACTAATATTCTTTCTGTTACTCTTCTGGTTAGCAAAGAGAGCTTGTAGACTGCCCATCCTTCTTCAATATTTTTGTGTACACATTCAATGTTAGAAGTGTAGATTTGAGTCACTAAAACCTCTTGCTAAGTCTTGCTAAAGATGATAATAAACCTTGCAATACAATGAGATGCTGAATGAATATTTGTTATCCACAGGGTGAACCTGGTGCCCCTGGTGAAAATGGAACTCCCGGACAATCTGTAAGTATTTTCGTTTCATAACTTGCATGGTAGTAAATGAACACAGTGCTATTTGGGTACCATCCTATGCATGTTTAGACAGAAAAAAGCCCTGCATTTTCCAGCTGGACATGTTGGAGTTGTAGAACCTTCTTCTCTATAAATATGTATAGCATTACACCCTAAAACTATCATTTCTTAAGGTCTAATAGCTGCTTCTATTCAGCTGGTGCAGTTAATTGCCTTCACATATTCTCAGTGTGGAAGTGAAATGATACTATTTAATCAGAATCTGTAGTGATTTTGTAAGGTACCAATCCTGTGCTCACTCTTGTACAATTTCAGTTGTGTGTTAGTAACGTTACTTAGCCTCACACCCTGTTGTGGACTTGAAAAAAAGATAGATGCTGAACCATATTATTGTTGTACATGCAGTGTGGCCTATGGCAATGCTAGACTGTAATCATTTGCTTGTCTTTTGCCTTCAGGGTGCTCGTGGTCTTCCTGGTGAAAGGGGAAGAGTTGGTGCTCCTGGCCCAGTTGTAAGTGATTAACTACTTATGAAATTTTGCTTTGCTTTTATTTATTTGATTATGTATTGTATTATTTAATTTTATACCAGTTAACTTAGTGTGTATGTTTGATTTCTGTAGGGTGCTCGTGGCAGTGACGGAAGCAATGGTCCCACTGGCCCTGCTGTAAGTCCAACTTTGAATATCCTGTCTTGCACAGTCCTGTCCTGAACGATGCTTTGAGTTTGTAAGCATAACCTGCACTGTCTCTCTGTCTGTCTGTCTGTTTCATACATTTTATATCCCCCCTCCTCCTCCTCCTCCTATTATTATTATTATTATTATTATTATTATTATTATTATTATTATGGCATTTATATGTTCCCTTTTTCCTCTTGTGAGGAACCAAAGTGGCTTACAGAGCTCCATTTTTATTCTCAGATTTTTCCATTTTATCCTTATCCTTTTTATCCCCCCAACAACATCACTGTGACATGATGATGATACTTCAGTTGTATCCCACCCTTTTTCTACTTGTGAGGAATCCAAGGTGGCTTATATAGCTCAATTTTATCTTCATAACAACAGCCCTGTGAGATGGGTTGTGATGAGAGACCAGCCCAGAGTCAACCAGTGAGCTTCAAGGCTGAATGGGGATCTCCAGGGTCCCCTGTCCAACACTCTTAACTGCCACACCACATATATGTATACGCTTTCATATATTCATCATTTCTAGTATGCCTCAAGCTTGCCAGAAATATTTTTAGGGACCTTCCATAGACTGTTTTGCTCTAGTCAAGCTATTAAGTGCTAAAATACAATGTGCCTTATTGACATCTTTAGTATTGGTGACTGGATTAACTTGCACAAAGTCTGCTGGAGGTCTCCTCCAGTATAAGGAAATTGTTGGCCATTCTCAGCAGCTTGATTGGGGAGAATCCAGCATTTGCCCCATTAAAAAAAACTAGACAGCCCTTCTCCTCATCATTTGTCTAATGAGAGCAGCAGGTAACACTTGAGGTCAAAATCTAGCTTGACAGGCTACTTTTAAACTAGCTACTGCCCCAGTCTTAGCAACCAAGTCAGGTTGTTCAAAAGTGGTGGCCAAGGCCTTGCTTTTCTTTCAGTTTCTCAGTGTCCTTCCCATTTGGAAAGGGGAGATTGCCCCATAGGATAGATGGCAACAGGCTAGTATTGTCCATGGGTGTCAGTTTGCTACATATGCTGGATTAACCAGGAGCTGGTCTAGACAATGCACTAACCTACGCAGTTCTTCATTGTGGAGCACATCGCAAGTGCAACTTGCTTTGATCAAAGATGAACAGAATTATTTTACAAGTTACGCTAAAAATGCCCTTTTTTGTAATTTTTATAACTATTGAAGTATTTATTTGAGTTTGTCATGTGGCATCTGATGCCATTTTTTTAAAAATGGGAGCATCTAGAAAGAAGATGCTTATTTAATAGAATGGCAAGGGCAAAGTATTTAGGAGAAGACAGTCGGATATTCACAACAACCTTGTGTTTGGAGGTTTAAAATAGCTCAGCAAAGGCCAAAAAAGCCAACCTGAGGCATAGGCCTTCTGTAGATGGAGCAGCAATAGATAGTGATTGCCCAGCAATTATCCAAAGGCAAGGCCTATGATGACAGGACTGAAAATCACCCTCCACAGCTGCATCCATAAATATGCTGAACTGCATATCTTTGTCATTCTCATCATCAGACTGCATATCACTGATAGCTGGGGCATGTACAGAGAAAGAAGACTTGTAACTGGCCCTCAGAAGATCAGTTTTCGGAATATACCTAAATGTAGGAAATCTTGCCCCCTAATCCCAGATGCGTGGGGCAGGCTGGTGTTACTTAACCCACTGTGATTTAAAGATATCTCAGAGTTGCTCTGATATAGGTATGATTATCATTATGGTACAAAGCATCTTTAGGACAATGTTGGTGTGCTCCTGTCCACACTGTCAGGCACTGCAGTACTGTATTGCATTCCCACCTTGTTCTCTGGTACCATCCCCCTGCAAGACAGTCCACATGCTTCTCCTAGGATTGCTTTCGGAGTGCCTTTCCTAAATATTTTCTGCATTTCGACAGACCTAAGGATTGCTCAGGTCTGCAGATAACTCTTTCCTGTGCATAGACAGTTCCATTTTGGCTACATAAGCAACAGCACTCATGCCTAATGATGCTGAAACTAAAGAGAATGGCAGTAACCTCATGCGTGCACTGACTGAGCACTGACACTAAAAATATCCCAGTGAACTGTTGCTCAAGTTGCATTGGAGGTACTTAAGTTAGAACCGATACTGAGCATTAGTGGGGAATTGATTCAGTGTGTTCCCAGGGGATGAGCATTGCATGCCTATGGCTGTAGCTAAACCTGTGCCAGTTCTGGGTCAGCCAAGAAAAGTTGTGATCCTAGTCACATCTTCCAGATCTAAATGGAACGTCTTGATTTTTATATACAAGGAGCAAAAGGCACAAAGTATTCCTGAACAAAGACCTGTTGAATTGGAAGCTTAGTTAAGGAAAAGCAGTATGAGTAGCAGTCCAAAATACTTGGAGGGCACCAGGTTGAGGGAGGTTGTTCCACATGGGATTAAGCATAAGCATGGCAGACTTTAGAGTGGAAGTCTGTCCATGTCTTTACTGGGCAGTGCTTATTCATAGCACATCTGAGTTCAGGACGGTACAATCTATGAGCTACCCGGTTGAATGCTGTCTGCTAGTGATATATTGCAGCCTGTCAGGGCTTGATAAGCCCCCATGTTCCTGCTGTATACTTCAAAAAAGGGGATATACCAGTCACGGCAGCCCTCCATGTAGAGCTGGTATGTTGTGCCAAGCTGAGTGGATCCCAAGTAATGCAGTCCCACTTTATACCCACAGCAGGGAGCTGCCACCATGCAGAAGTGTTAGCAGATGTTTTTAGGGGAGTCATGTGGCCCTTTGTACAACTGATGTTTCAGGAAACTTCTGTGCATGGATCCTAGAGAGTTAAAGAATTATCTTAAAGCATGTGCACACACACACAGAGCCAGTAGAGTACATGAAGGCAACCTCATTGTCTTAGAGAGGCTCCTTCCTTAGGCAGGTCGGATATCTAGCCATTCCATTTAAGCCCCTTTATTCATCAAGTGTTTGGCTCTCAGGTAGTCTTGGAAGACGTTTCTTCTCTTAGAATGCTCCATCGCCATTCCTGTTTTCACTGCTTGCCCCCACAAACCCCCTTGTCCTTTCAGCCTTTCAAAAGATACATTAACTATATTGTGGTCATTGATTTATGTGTGCTTGGCCTGTTTATCTGTACATTTTATCAGAATGTCTGTATTCTAATCATTTCTTTCTTTCTTTAAAACTACAGGGTCCCATTGGTTCTGCTGGACCCCCAGGATTCCCCGGTGCTCCTGGAGCCAAGGTACAAACATGCCTAACAATAGGGCAGTGACGTGAAATATATCATCTCCAACGTAGCGCTGATCCACAGCAAGAACCTACAGCAACGATTTGGGAAAAATTGCTTCCAGAGAAAACAGTGTAATTGTTGTACAGTTTGAAGAATACAGCCTATATCTTTCCTACAAATGTCTGTGATGAAGCTTTGCAGAGACACCTCATCTGAGATGTCAATCACATGCTTTGGACAGAAAGGGCTTTCAGTTTTCATAGTGCTTTTGATATTTGTTTTGTCTAGAATTAACTGAGATTTTAATGTGATGGCAAAGCTGGAAAAATGAACTTAAGGAACAACTTTGAGAGAATGAAAGAGAGTGATCATTTACATCCCAGGAAGACTGCTGTTGTTATCTATCATATTGTATCATATATCATTTTTGAACAGATGTCTTCCTTCATATGGATGTAGTTTCCTACAGACCACAAGACTCAGCATGCAATTTATCAGACGATACAAGACCAGATGACATAAGAAATGGTTAAAATTTGGGAAATCTGTGCGCACACATGTGTGCACAACAGAGAGAACGAAAGGCCACAATTTGGTCAGAATTATTATACTACTCTGTTTCCATCTCACTGTGGTAGGCACATTGGATGGCATTACCACTGTTATTCATTAAAACAGCTGATGTTCCCCAGGGTTTTTGGACTTCAGTTCCCACCAGCACCAGACAGCATGGCCAATGGTCACAAATCCTGGGAGCTGTAGTCCAAAACTCTAAAGGGTGCCAGGATGAGGAAGGTAGCATTAAAAGACAGATCTGAGTGGTACAGGATCAGTTATGGTGAAATAGCCATACATCCTCACCTGCTGCCCAGTGCTTGAAGGCTTATAGGTGCCTAATGTCTCTTTTTTTCCCCAAACAGGGTGAAGTAGGACCTGCTGGTAATGCTGGTCCATCTGGCCCTGCAGGTCCTCGTGGTGAGCCTGGTCTCCCTGGTGCTGCTGGTCCCGTTGGCCCACCAGTAAGTTTAATTTAGTCCATGCCATAACTAAATACAGATTTTGGGGCCCAGGGAATTCCATTAAAAAAAATTCTCTTTTGCTTTGCTTTTTAGGGTAACCCTGGTGCCAATGGTATTCATGGTGCTAAAGGTGCAGCTGTAAGTATACCTTTGTCCAAGTGGATTTATCTTATAGAGAATGCATCTGTGTGCTCTGCAGATAAGATAATGTGATTGTAATGTGCCTGTCTGTCTCATCTTTCTTTTCGGACAGGGTCTTCCTGGTGTAGCTGGTGCTCCTGGCCTCCCAGGTGCTCGTGGCATCCCCGGCCCAGCTGGCCCTGCTGGCCCTGCTGGTTCTAGAGGACTTACTGTAAGTCGTATTCTCTGTTGAGCCAAGTGTAAAGCACCAATGACTGGTAACAGTAAAATGTTTAGGGATCCTGCTTTTTGTTGACATAATGGCATTTGACCCCTAGCATTTAATACCTGTCAGCAGTCACTATTTATGCATTATCTTACATAATAGCCATTTAACACCTTTCTTCAGTGCACAGAACATTAATTAAAACAAAAGTTGGAGAGCTGGTGGCCAATTCATATGTTGTTGGACTGTATTTCTCATCAGCCCCTGCCATCTTGGTCAATGGCAAAGTATGATGGGAACTGTAGTCCAAGTTGTAGAAGACTACAGGTTCCTCACTGTTGCTTCAGAGATGTATTATCTTAATAATCCTTATAGTCTACTAGCCTGTGAGATAAGCCACTGCTCTAATATTTCAATTTTGCCTGTGAGAAGCTGAGAGAATAGTGGGGCCACGTAATTTGTTCTTAGTTAAAGCCACATTTGAACCAGGAACTTCACAGTTCATTGTGTTCTTGTGCTGCACAGGATCTCTGCCTCATTCCCATATGTTGTGTTGGCTGAATATTTTTGTGTGGGATCTTGAAATGACACTCTTTGCTATGGTAGTTCCTAGCTGCTTGGAGAACTTGTAGCTCAGGTGCAGTGTAGAAAAATGAAGGCACTTTCTAGAGTACTCACTGCTGGCATCTCTTGTTCTGTTTGACTCTAGGGTGAGCCTGGCCCTGCTGGATCCAAGGGAGAAACTGGTAACAAGGGTGAACCTGTGAGTACTGTTACACATAATACAGTAATATGGCATGTCATTGTTGTTGTTTGTGGTGGCGGGGGAAGTGTTGTTTTCCAAAGTAGCCTCTTATGCAAGGTGGTGACCCTTTTTCTCTTTACAACTGAACAGGGTTCACCTGGCCCAGCTGGTCCTGCTGGTCCAAGTGGTGAGGAAGGCAAGAAGGGTGCCACTGGTGAGCCTGGTGCTACTGGTATACCTGGACCTGCAGGTTTAAGAGTAAGTCCTTTGCACACTGCAATAATTTCAGGAAAATATCAGGGAGATGCATGGGAAAGGAACGATCACTAACTGACAGAACATATGCCTGGTGTACAAAAGGTCTCAAGCTCATTTCCTGACATTTCCAGATAAAGGGATCAAGTAGCAGGTGCTGGGGCTGGCCTCTGCCCAAGACCCTAGGTGTTGCCGGGTGGGCCATGGCTTGATAGAGGATGCATATACTTGCTTTGAAGAGGGAATGAGATTCCCAGGCCTGGGAGAGACCTCTTCCCAAGACAAACTGTGACTACTATCCAATACTAAGCTCAGCAGATGATTGGCCTGATTAAGATATGGCAGTTTCTTGTGACTTAAGAAGAGCCCAACTGTAGCAACGCAGCTAATTTTTTTTCTTCTAATAACGAATATTTGATGCCATGAAATATTTTCACATTAAAATATATTCACATTTAAAAATCACTATTCATCAAAATGTAATTGTGGATTTTTAACATACTAGATCATCATAATCGTGTTAGGTTTTTAAAACCTTCTTTAATAGAATATGACTTCTTTTGCAAAATCATGAACAGTTCTCAAGACCTGTTGAATTTTAGTCAACTAGAAGGAAATGAAATGTTTCTTAGAAGGCTTGGTTAAGCTTAAAATCTGGTAGAAATCTAGAAAAGATTAACATAAGCACAGAGGAGAAAAGGTACTGCATTCTGAGTGCCAGAAAGTAAATGACCTAAAATGGAATAAATTTGGAATGTTAGGGCACAATATACTACATTTTTATTTATTGTGAAAGTGTAATCACTTATCATATTTTCTGTCCATTGAATTAATCCCAGGGAAGACCTCAATGCCTACATAACTATGGAAACATACTGTGTTATGCTCCTGAATGTTTGTTTTTTCCCCCAGACCCATATATTGGCAGGTTCTAGCTCTAGCTCTGGTTCTGTCTCAGCTGGTTTCTCATTTGATCCACTGGATTTCTCATTTGATCCACTTTCATTTGCCATTAACATCAAAAACATGGGTCAAGTTGCAGACATAAACCTGGCCAGACCAACTCAAGGTTAAACACATGTCCTAGTGACCCCAAGATTGGTCATTTAGTGCACAGCTGCATCCCTCCTAATGGACCTAATTATAAGAGATGCATCATGCTGCCTTACTATCTGCTGGTCAGGGCTGGCATCAAAGGAAGCATGGTGGGGCATCTTCCAAGAAACCATACCCCAGTAGGGGCCTACTGACAAGAGCTCCCTAGAGCTGCTCTTGCTCTTCACCACTGCAAGCTGCATGTCCAGCAGCTTCTCATCTTAGTCCAGACAACAGTGGTGGTGGTAAGGAGGAAGATGCCACTGCCTACCCATTCATTGGCTGTCTGCCTCTCAAGCACATGGCAGCAATGACAAGACAGAGGGTGAGAAGCAACAGCTGGTGGCAATGGTAGTGACTTATTGGAAGAAGAGGGCCATGGAGGGTGTTTTTCCTCAAAACCTGGTGTGAGCCCTGGTCCTCAGAATTAATGAGGAATGACACAGGAGCAAAATGTAAGCTGGGCAGTCTAGCTGTGCATACTAAATATATTGGTCTTACTAAATGAGAAGGACTTTCCCATTCTCTTAATTGTGCTCAAGAACAGCTGAAAAGAGTCATGGGAAACAGCTCCTTGGAGACCTTAGCTTTTCAGCTTCACCGCATCTCTCTCAGAGGATATTGGCATCCAAGGCCTCTTACATGTTGAAGGAGATGGGCCAAGTCTTGGATCTTTCTCAGGAGCCCCATTTGCACAGAATAAAGAGACACTCACCATACAGCCTATCACAAATGCCAAGCATTCCTCCATAAATCCTTAATTACAGCAAGGCTAGTCTTTGCCTTCTGCTGGAAACTGCTCTATTTCTCACCAGATATATGTGCTCTTTTTACTGTAGGGTGTTCCTGGATCTCGTGGTCTCCCTGGAGCTGATGGCAGAGCTGGTGTTATAGTAAGTTATCTTATTTTTTCCAGTTTGATCAGTTTCATGACTTAGTTGCATAGGCTTTTTCCTCCACAAGCAAGATGGAGGGAAGAGACTTTTCTACTACTATTGTTGCTTTCTCCAACTTGAACATGATTCACTTTCTCTTTAGGGTCTTGCTGGTAATCGTGGTGCTACTGGCCCTGCTGGTGCTAAAGGTCCCAGTGGAGATGTGGGCCGCCCTGGTGAACCTGGTCTCATGGGTGCAAGGGTAAGTATGGAAGAGCAAGGGATGATGGGGGGGAAGCATTCAAGCAGATGGACACATTTATTGTGTGTTGTTGTTATTGTTAGGGAAAAGAGCATGCTGAAGCTGCATGGCTTTGTTTTTAAATGGCCCATTTTAAAAAATATTCCATGCTTGATTGTGATTTTTAATTATGCTTAATATTTTCAATGATGATAGCTGCACTGTATTCAGTAGCTTATTCACTTCACATAACTATGCTGTGAGGAGTCTCATTGTTCAAATGCAAACCTAAGGCAACAATCCCTGTACGCTTTGGTTGCAACCTATACCCTATTATTAGGGAACATAGAGAATGAGCAACACTGAGCCCAATGGCATTTACTCCTAGGTAGGCATATATAGGATTGCACTGTTGGGATAAATCTGACTGAGTCATTGGAACATTTTCCAGTAAACCTATGTGACTGGTAGATAGTAGCATATTCTTCTATTATTTATATTTATAAATGTTAAGTCTGTGTGAGGGGAGTGGAAGTAAGTTGCATTCCATTTCAAATAAGCAAAATAAAATAAAATAAAATAAAATAAAGCAGCATACTAAGGTGAGGCTTCTGCTCTTTCTAGGGTCTCCCCGGTCAATCTGGAAGCCCAGGCCCTGCTGGCAAAGAAGGTCCTATGGTCAGTATTCTACATTTTATTCTGCAAAGATAAATTAAAAATGTGTTTAGATTCCTATAAGTTCTTAAAATGTGTTTAGGTTCTTTTAACATACAATGTTCTTTAATATTTGTATCCTATTATCCTGGCAACGTGCCCATGAGCTGGGCTAGACAAAGACATTGTGATCTGCTCCTAAGCCTATTGCTGAACTCAGACCTTGAGCCTGCATCTTGCTCATGGTCAACCCTACCTTGGACCCCAATTAAAGACATGCTTAGAAAATGATAGCTGTGTTGTCCATTGAACCTACTGATCTGGGATTCATATGAGTCTTGGTTAACAAATTTATTAATACGACCCTGCACAGCTCTGATGGGTCTCTTAATACAGCAAGATTTTGTCTAGATCCAAAGAAGAGAGTGGGAAGGAGTCTGGACACTATGTTGTACACTAGGAAGTTGCATGAATACAACTCCAGGACTTTAATAGCAGCCTATAGCACAATGATACTGACTGATATTGTAAAAATATTTCCAGTTATATATTGTTGTTGCTCCAAGTTCTGTGTAACTGGGGTGGAGCTCTTTTCTGGATTTCAATGGCCTTTGCATTAGTATTGAAAAGTGATGTGAAATGGAAAGGAAGTGAGAGACACATCTTCCAATTTTAAAAGAAATCCCAAATAAAGCGTTTTGCTCTTGAAAGATATATGGTGTGTAGATAGTGAAGCTATGGACCTAGAATAAAAATAATGAACTTTTCCTTCTAGGGTCTCCCTGGTCCTGATGGTCGTCCTGGCCCAGTTGGTCCAGCTGGTCCAAGAGGTGAACCTGGCAACATTGGATTCCCAGGACCAAAAGGTCCCAATGTAAGCACAATAGAGCTTTGTGGTGTCACCATAAAACAACATGGCAACATGTTGCCCATAAATCTAATACTGTGCAGTGTTTCTGGTGTCCCAGCAGCAAACGCCAGCATGGCAGCACTGCAGCACTGGTGCAGTGCTACAGTCCATGATGTCGCCCTGCAGCTCCCTTCCTCTCAGTACTGCTTTGCTTGCATAAGAAGTGTTGGGATTGAGCTGTCAGCCCCATCAGCATGATCATCCACTGTCTCCTTTTGCTTTCGTTCTTTCTTTGGAGAATGGTTGCGATCCAGTAGAACCTCTGGTACATGCACCAGCTGTTGCACATATGCACTTCAGAGAATCAGATTTGTTTTTGGTGCTATAATCCCAGTGCCTTATTTAATTGCAAACTAAATGTGGGGTATCTTTAAAAAGTGGCTTAGCAGCACAGAGATGGGGAGGCGAGGAATTAAGCCAAAAATGACCAGTTACTTTAAGGGCTGAGCTTCCAGGTCACATGGTGCCATGCTTTTTGGACTGCCAATTCAAACTGCCAATGCAGCATTATATGTCCAAATGCTCCATCATAGAAAACACTGTGGGAAGCTAGCATGTGAGTGAGATAGTATCCTAGTTTTGCCATCTCCCCAGTATGTTAGTTTTCTATGTTCAAAGAGCTGGTTGTTACTTGGGGAAGCATTAAGACATGATCTCCCTCAGTTGTTCTAACTGGTACAGTCCCAATAGTGCTGTATCCTCTGATGGTCCTGAGCATATAGACATTTGAATACAAAGCAATAAATGAACTGAAGCTTAATTTGGTTCTACCTGTCTATGTTTGACAGACCACTTTTTCCTGTGTGTAAAAGAATGTACTCCGTGACACAGAATTGGAGATGGTGGTTGATTAGTGTACCTGTAAGACTGATTCAAATCACAAGGCCAAAGATTCCTGTCTGCTGGGTCAAGGCCACAATGAGATAGACTGCCCAGGAAGGTTGTAGAATCTATTTTTCAGGGGCTATCTCCCCGAGATAATTGGAACAGGGAATTAGAGAACTGGTGGCTGTTGCTCATCCACTTTTCCATCATTTACTTACCCCTGCTGGGAACAAGATTTTCTGAGCAGAACAATGGCTACTGTAAGTAGGAGAAGCAGCAGATCCAGGGATCTATGATGGAAGATCCCCTGCTACAAACAAAACCTAACAGGTGCCCAGTTGTGCCAACCCCTGATGCCAAACCTGATCTCAAAAGTATGAGATGCATGAACTAAGATGACATAACCTGAGTATATCTATTGTTCATTCTGAAACAGTGTCTTACCTTAATGTTCCTTACATTCTCCTACAGGGCGAGCCTGGCAAACCTGGTGAAAGAGGTCATGTTGGTCTTGCTGGCCCACGGGTATGTGCAAAAACTTTACATCCTGATTCCTGTGCTGAATCCAAGAGAAGGATCTGTTAGTGTAAATGTAGGCAGCTTTCCAACATTAGCTCATCTAAAAAACAGTATCCCACTGGCATTTAATCTAAAGTATACATTTAAAAAATCCAATCTGAGTTCCTTTTGTTGGAGGAAAGGTAGAAAAGGAACTCTTGCAAGCAAAGGAGATTTGTGTGGTGGGATGAGGGGGTCTGCACTGAGACTGACCTTAGCATAGTCACAAATAGAGAGTTCCAGGTTTATTAACTAGATATTTAGACAATGCTTTTGAGGAAATTGGATTTTTAGAAAAACAAACACTAAAACTTGTAGTAACTAAATGTTTGTCATTCTAGGGTCCTCCTGGTCCAGATGGAAACAATGGGGCTCAAGGACCAGTTGGTGTTGTTGTAAGTACACAATCAGCATTGTTAACCTTTGATGAAAGTGCACAAGTGCTAATATTTGGAATGGCTGACCGTTAATAGACCTTGATTTCCACATACCTTCCCCTTCGTATTTCTGGAAGGAAGCAATTTCCTGTTATATGGGCTGTGTTTAGAAGCACAATAAACTGTGGTTTATCATGATGAGAGAAAACCTAGGTGAGCTTCCTCTCCCCTCCCTCCTTCTGGCATAGACATGAGGAGAAGAGTAGAAGCTTTTGCTCTCTTCAGTTAACCATAGTTGAGCATTGCATTCACATCCTATAGTGTGATTGGTTGGAACTAGCCTGCTCCAGAAAACATGCATCTTCTTTCTAATAAACCATAGTTAAGATGCCCCTAGTTCATTGGGTTTGGGCAGCACAACAAGCTGCAGCTACTAACAAACAAAAGTAAAAGCTCTGACATGTCTCTTTGTAACTGTACAAGAGGGGAATGGGAAATACAGAAGCCCAGGTCTTGCTCCTGTCACAATATGCTGTACTTATGTTGCTATCCAAGCAAAGCCACTATGTGGTGTAGAATGTCCAAGACTGTATGCATGCCCACACATGTGCAAAGTCTTCAGGCACTTATGTTTTATTTTCCCTAGGGTGCTGTTGGTTCCAAAGGTGAAACCGGTCCAGCTGGCCCTCCTGGATTCCAAGTAAGTAGCTAATGTTATAGCAGAAGTTGGGCTCTCTGCAGTTGGGAATTATGCATGGTGCAAATGGTATAAAATGTCTCAATGTACCTATGCCCATCTTGATTGTATATGTATAACAGTTTATTCCATAAATTCTGACATATACACCTTTAATTAGCTTGCTGGCAAGGGAGGTAACAAAGGAATCAAAGTTCAGATCTTACAAGGTTTGCTTTCTAGGAAATTCAGTGCCTGAGGTCAAAGCAAACTCTAGCAGAACAGGATTAGTTAAGGCCTGTGAAACTCTGTTCGTGTTCATCTGAACATGCATAAATTCAGCAGGGGGACTTGATTTACTCTTTCCACCTTGGGTCGGAACACATGTACTAGCATTGTACACATGTACTAGCATTTCTGTGTGTACAGCTGAAGGTACTTCGGTTCAGTGGCACATGACACCTAACTTGTAAAATGAGGAGGCAGGAATCGCAGGCATAAGTATCATGTGCAGGCTTAATTTGGGTTAGAATCACTGAGTGCATTCCCACTGTGTCAGGGTGCATCAAGTATAAATACATTTAGGTACACATGAAGGGAACAGTAAATGTTTTGAATTGATCAAAATACGTTTCTCTAGGGCAGCTTTACTCATCCTGGGTCCTTCCAGTTGTTTTAGACTACAACTCTCATCAGTCACAGCTAGCATGACCAGTGGCCAGATATAATACTTTTCAGTCAAATCATTTGCAGGATCCCAGGGAAGAACTTTGGTGTCTTGTATAGTGCTTTGCTTTCATTTACGGAAGTCAACAATAAAGTCCATCTGCCACACTTCCAATGCAGCTGGAAACTAGATAAAGTCATGAGATAAAATACCAAAGTCAGGTACCAAGGATTTCAGGCTTAAAATGGGGGGGGGGGGGGATTCCTACGCAAAGAACAAGTATCACTTGGTTTGCACAGAGCACAGTGATGTAACAAAGGCCAATTCAGTTGGCATATGCCTTGGTCCAAGCCTTATAAGGCAGCCTTCTCCAAGGTGGTACAACTTTTAGATGTACTGAACTATAACCAAGCCCATATTCTTTAGACTTCCATCCAACATTTACTAATGCCTTTTGCAGCTCCAGTAAGCTCATTTGTATCCATTCAAAATGCATATGAAGATTGCCTATTTTTGTGTTTACTTTGTTCATTTCTTTTCATTTAGGGCCTTCCAGGTCCCTCTGGCCCAGTTGGTGAAGCTGGCAAACCAGGTGATAGGGTAAGTAATGAACATGCTCATCCGTGAGATATGAGCAGATAAGCCAGTGTTGCCCAGCATCCTAACCATCACAGCTGCACACTCCGTCATCATCTTGGGCCATAAAAGAATCCAGCATCCAGGTTCTTCTTTCTTGGGTTATGATGACTTTTCCCACAACCTGTCTTCCATGAGAGGAAGGGTTCCATACTGTAAAATCCCTTCACCTGATTTTGCGGAATCCCTCCTGTCCCACACACAGAGCTCATCCTATTTAGTGGGGCATCCTGACACTTGGTAGCATTTTCAGGAGGTTTCAACCACCATGAGTAGGAAGGAGTGGGAAATACATTTTGTCAGTGCTATTGATCCAGTTGCAAATCTGGATTCAGCTGTTAGTGTGGTAATTCTAGCAGCATGCTGTGTTTACATCTGAGCAAACACAATGTGAGCTGCTATGATTTTAAGTCAAGTCATCTTTTGTCTCACTGGGTGCAATAGTATTAGACATCTTAACCAAGAGGAACTAAAATCTTTTGAAATTTGGCTTAAATAATGTATTTTTTGTTCATAGGGTCTTCATGGTGAATTTGGTCTCCCTGGTCCTGCTGGTGTAAGAGTAAGTATTCTATCTTACTATTATTTATATAATTATAATTTCATATATAATTCCTGAAAAGAAAGAATTTTCAAATGCTTCTTTTGACTGCAGACTGTTTAAAACATCTATCTATAATACATTGAACTGTATTATTGTCATATAAAAATTCTAACAGTAAAGAGCAGCTGTTCCAGTAACACTGAATTGAAATAATACTGATGTTGCTATATCTGCTTCATGCCACTGATATGCTCAGTGCCAAGTATGTGTAATATTTATATATGTATATAGTATATACATAGCACATTATCCAAAGACTTTCATCTAAAATTCTTGTTTGCTCAGGCACATAACTTGTATTTGTGTCTGCAATGGGCCAAACAAGATTGGGAAGAACTCAATTATGAAGTAGGAAATAAAGCCAAATTAGCAGCTATCCTAAATATACCAATAGGATTTATGTCTGAATCAATGTCTTAATGTTGTACAAGTGCTAAGTGGTGTTGTGTGTCTAACCTAATCAGAGTTTCAGGGCTTACCACAGTAGCTTCCTGAATTCTTGACTGGGTACAGGAATCTTGCCAAAGAATAGAACCTGTCCCGAACCCTAAACTACATTCAGTAGCTATGTATTTTGTATGAGCTGACTTGCAAATATTACCAGTTACCTTGCTATTGCTTTCAATCAGCTTCAGTGTTAAATATTAAGGTTTCTCACCCTAAAAAATTAAGATCTCTGGACTAAATTTAATGCTTCACCAATCTCTTTTGTGCAGGGTGAGCGTGGCCCTCCAGGCCCAAGTGGTGTTGCTGGTCCTACCGGTCCCCTTGGAAGCCGTGGCCCATCTGGTCCACCAGGATCTGATGGTAGCAAGGTAAGCCAGAAAGTTGCTATTTTTCTGAAATCCTCAGGAGGGCAGTGTCAGCAAGTACTTAACTGGATGCTGATGACATCAACCTCCATATGTGTGTTCCTGAAACATTTCATCCTCAGAACGTCAACAACATATTTCTGTGATTCTGCATTACAATATTGTATTATACCAGAATATGGGAGAGAGTGCTCCCCAAATAATTATGGTTGTTTTCATCATCAGACCTTGTTGTTCACGGTGGAGCTTTTAGAATTTGTATAGAGAGTGCCCACTGCTGGTGCATGGAAGCGCTTCTGCATGTGTACTGAACTGTCTTACTTTGTTGCTGCCTAAATGGCAGCTCTCCATGAAAAATCAAAGTTGACTTGAGAAGCTTCAGTAAGTTTCAAGAGTGGGTTGTGGTATAGTGATGAGAGAGGGCTGCTTTTAGATAAAGGGGACCTGGAAGCCTCACTGTGCATGGGCTGGTCACTCATGTGGCCTTTTAGATCAGGGCATGTGTGTTTTTCTCTGCTTTCACCTACTGGCCTAGATACAACAACACATATACTCAGTAAGGATGGCCTGAGGGTGACACCATTTACTATAGGATTGGTGATGAGGAGGCAAAGCCTCAAACAGAAAGGGGGTGGTCTTATTGGGGAGCAGGGGGAGCTCTTCAAAGGATAATGTTCATGATTTCTTTAACTTTCAAATGTGGTAAGTTTGATCTGCTACACAGGGGTAGGGCCCTCTGTACATTCTACAGTGTGAGACCCTGGACTCCTGCCCCCAAATCCTGCCATCTGCAGTGGAAAGGGGACAATATACAATGGGTTTCTGTGATCTAATTTTGGATCAGACCTGCACCCCTGGTGAATTCTGGAGTGGATCAATTTTTGGTTCCCATCACTCCCATACACAAATATACCAAGTTGAGGGATGGGTTCCCAGGAAATGTCTTGTTAGTAAATCAACAAACTACAGGCCTAGATGAAAAAATATAGTTCCATGCATGCCAGAAATATATTAATGGAGCTGGTCTAATTCCAGATCAGCTCTGAACACTTAACAGATACCTCCTAAATCAAACTGTCTTACTCAGGCCCATCCCAATCAAACTGGTATAGGAAATCTGCCATTTCCATTTAATATATATTCATCTACTTTTACCTGAATGCTTGATGAATGGACACATGAGATGAAACTAATGCAGTCAGTTCTTTAAGTACCTATCCAGAAGTACCTTTCAGAGAACTAGCAAATAGCTGATGACTAGCAAATGCACTGCAACATGTTACTATTTTTTCTTGAGGACATTTCAAAGTTTAATCTTTCCTGTTCCCTTTCCTTACTTTCCTAGGGTGAACCTGGTGTTGCTGGAGCAGCTGGTGCTCCCGGCCCAGGTGGCCCTAGTGGAATCCCTGGCGAGAGAGGTGCAGCTGGTATGCCAGGAGGCAAAGGTGAAAAGGTAAGGCAGCAAGGTGAAAAGGTAAGACAGCTGACTCCAATAGCTGTCACAAGATTTTGTGCATAACCTGCTCACAGAAGGCCCAGTTTCAATCCCTGTCATATCCAAGTAGGGCTGGTAAATGTGCGTGTCTTTACCGGTCCAAGACAACTGCTGCAACCAGTATAGACAATACTGAGCTATGAGAACCCATGGCCTGATTGGTGTAAGGATATTTCCTATGGTCCTATGAAACAAGCAAGTGGAAATGATTTACAGGTTTTTTGATACCAGCTCAGAGAAGGTTTTACTAGCTATTTTCTAACCATAAGTCTTTCTAAGTCTTAAACATTCACACTGAAGCTCACACTTGTGCTTCTCTGCTTACATTCAGTCTGCCAGGGTTAGAAATTATCTGGTCTGGTGCAGACAGACTGAAAGGCTGGTACTTGTGTGACACTGAAAGCAGCAAGTATAGTACATTGGGCATTGCAAGAAATTTGCTCTGCAAATTGGTTCAATGAAGAGATGGATTGTGGATAGAATTATGTTAACTCCTAGTATGTTCTAAACAAAGAAATTAGATGCTTTTGGCTTTGTATGAATTTGTACAAAAGGATTGGACATTCTTCATTGCTCCATCAGGAAATGCTGAGTGCATACACTGAATCAGACAAGAAGGGCTGTGGGAAACAGCTCTAGAGAAATGCAGGGCTCTCAGCTTTGGCAGCGGGTGCAGGCCTAAGTTCATCTATCTCTGAAAAATGCCTGCCTGTTACATCTTCAGTTTTATTCTTTCCATCCCCAATCTTTTCTCCAATAAACGGTGCATTCTAAAAACCATGTTACATATTCAAAATACTCTTTTGAATAAGTCACTTGACACAGCCTTGCTAGTGGAATGCAAGAAATCAAACTATATATGTGTTCACCTTGATGGTATATTTAGACAAATGTCCACTGACTGGATAGTGTTGAAGAAACTGTGTTGCATGCAGTGGAGACACATCCATTTGGTAAGCCATTCCTATGGGATGACTTATCACATCAGAGCATCAAACATCTTTGGGCTGCTCACAAATATGAGGACATGTGGCATTTCACTGCCCATAAATGCCTGTAGCTCCCCCTGATGCATTCTCCATTCGGCCAAATATACAAAACTGTTTATCACTTGAATCTACCCTACATATTTAGATTAATATTGGGGAAATAGCCTTGCTTTACCACTTCAAGCATTAATACTTTTTAAATAGGTTTTTCTCCCCTTGTTAAGTGGCTTCTGAATCTTTTACTGTACGTGCAGATATGTAATTGATTGATTGATCTGTTACATTTCTGTAGTGCCCAATAGCCAAAGCTGTCTGGGCAGTTCCCAACAATAGGAACATCAATTGTAAAATGACCCTGAAGTTAGTGTTTTATAGGAATACTTATATTCCAAGGTAGAGAGAACATGGGAATCTCAAGCAGTAGGATATAAATAAAGTGATGTGGATTATTGATAGTGCGATTCTAGTGTTGTCTGTTGTCACTAGATATGCCCTTAAATGATCAAGCACAGCAATCCTAACCCCCAGATTTAACTTGCTGGAGATGTTAAGGATCCAGCAAAGGTGCTCCTGTGCTTGTGGCACAGAACCCTATCTTCATGGCAGCCCTTCTTCCCACCTCAGAGTTCCGTGAACATGAGGCTGCTGCCAGGGGGCTTTCTGCCAGTAGTAGCCAAATCAAGGCATTCTGGAAATGATTCTCGGGCAAGGTGGAGATGGCCTTGGATTCACTAGATCCAAAGCTGCTTCATTCTGCTAAAGAAATCCAAGATTGATCCTCTTGCCCACACCACTCTGGTACAACAATTTTACCTCTAGCTGTAAAAAATAGTCATTGAAATCCACTCCTTGGCATGTGAGAGACACACAAACACACACTTTCTGCCCTGGTTGGTGCAAGCCAACAGACCTTTGTCTGATGGGATAGTTCTGCTGCCTTCTCCCCAGTGCACACACATGGTTTGGATCACACTGTCAGATTGCTGAGAAAGTTTAGGCACTGTTGTTCTGTCAAGCATCTTCCACTGACCATCAGAATTCATGCTGCTTTCTTCCTATTCCAGGGACCAACAGGCTTCAGAGGAGATGTTGGAACAACTGGAAGAGATGGTGCCCGGGTAAGCATGCTGCTGCAGTTACTTTGCTGTTTTAAGGAGTTAAGCCCCAGGTCTCTTCAGCAATTAGCATATGAGGCTGGAGCTGGATTATGCAGTGTTAGGTAAAGCTACCCATACTGGAGCAGTCCCTTAACCTTCAGCAATGGTCCCCTGAATTAAACTAGCTGCAAAAGTAAATGAAAATATTACTTATTTCCTTCATTTAAATCAGCTTTCTCAGCATACCATGGCTGCATTTCATCAACCAAACTTTAGAGTTATTCATCCTTATAATAATCACAAAGTTAGGGCACTTAATCAGAAGAATGACTACATTGTTTTGTAGTGGATTTTTTAACTGAAAACCTCAGAGGACAGAAATCTTAAACAAAAAAAAATCATCTGCAGAGTAATCTGTAATTACTAAAAAATTAAAAACTTCTGAAGGGGAAAAACACTCCGGTTTCAAACATATGATTCTGTTTTATCTTCAGGGCATTCCTGGTGCTGTTGGTGCTCCTGGACCTGCTGGAGGTTCTGGAGAGAGGGTGAGTACTAGTCTTTTCAAGTACTGCTAGGCACATTCCTCACAAAAAAAAAAAAAAAAAAAAGCAGAAAACATTCTTATGGGCATGGAGAGCCACTGGCCTTTGCAGATGTGACACATGCCTCTAAACCCTTCCCTGCAGTTACTGTACAGAAACAACAGCCTGCAATGCACTGCAAAGCGTTTCACACCTGAAAGAGTTATTTGACAATTAACACAAAAACATGAAATCATATCCGGACTTATTATGCCTAGAGTAGAGCCTTATTTCATTGGGCCTGCTGTGACTATGACTAAATCTTGATCCATCTCATTGAGGATAAGCCAAATGAAGCTAGTTGAATGAGGGTCCTATGAAAATCAGTGGAACAAGTTCATTGTGACTTAGGCCATAGATTTCAATGGAAGTTAAGTGCTGTTAACTGTATGGATCCGGCCCATTGCTGATAATTTTACTTATATACTGTCCACCATGATGGATTGCAGGGGGCAGGTTACAAACATTTAAAATACAGTGTGTGTGTGTATGTGTGTGTGTGAGAGAGAGAGAGAGAGAACAACACTGAAATTATGTAGAATATATAAAACTCAACAAACATAGCAGCACTGAAAGATAAAACCAGACTTAAAATGCTTAAGGCTGCAACCCTATTTACAAACAGCTCTGTGGGGCTTACCTCTCAGTAGACATATTCCAATCTGCCATACTAACAAACATACATATTTTTAGCTAGGTGCCTAAGAGTTAGCAGCTTTGCTATCAGGTTAATTTCCAGGAGCATTCTGCACTTGGAGTGCCAGTAGTGAAAAGGCAATTTTTCAAGTTGATGCCTTTCCTGTGACGGAAGAGGGACTCAAAGGAGGGCCTCAGCAGACCTCAGGATGAAAGTAGTCCGATAGATAATATATTATTATTAATTATTATTATTCCTGAAAACAGTTCCAAAAATTTTTCCAATAATTATCTTATTCGTGTTAATAGTCCTTTTCACAAATGAGGGAATTAATGCGCCAGGTTTTTCGGCGCCAGGTTAAGACCTTTTTATTCCAGCAATATTTTAATAGGTTTTAATATTGTCTTTTCTATGTTTTTAAGTGCAGCCAGTGTGGGTCAGGAATTTATTTATGTTATATTTTATGTTATAAGCCGTCCTGAGGCTTTTGCGACAGGACGGCATATAAATATTTTAAATAAATAAAATAAATGCAAATAGCTTGTCCAGAGCAACACAGGAAACTGAAAGTTGGGCTGAGATGTGAATCTGTCCAGTCCTGATATACTCTCTGCTAGGACTAGCTGTCCAGACAAGTTCCATCTTCATCCACAGAAGTATGGCTTCACTCAGAAATGAAACTGAGTAAAGGGAATTCCTCAGAAATAAGCAAATAAGCAGTGCAGTGTCATTGCTCAGTCCTGGAGGTATAACTAGAGAGAGATTGGGGATGATTCTTGTATTGTTTTGTGCAAGGGCCATGAGTCCTACAGTTGTTCTGAGTGGTGCTCTAGCATCCCTGTGGAATGGTAAACAAAACACAGTGCCAGGATAAGAAGGTTCATTTTGCTTGTCTTTCTGTTCTACAAAACAGTTTGTTAGAATTCCACAAGTTGGATCCAGGCGTAGTTGTTCTTAAAGTAGACCCATTGAAATGAGGACTTCTGAGGCCTATGCGTATATTTCTCAGACAACATACCCCAACACAAACACACGTGTGACGTGAAAAATTGCATTTTAACTCAAAGGAGATGTCTAAAGAACAATTTTGTTATGGGGGATCTCCATTTCAAAGGGAAAAGCCCAGTTGGGCATAGTGAAGCTTTGGGAATATCTAAAAGTGTTTTTTGGATTCCAGGGGCTGATGAGCATTTTTATCTCTCCCTTCAGACAAAAAATTTTATAAAGTTTCTTAGAGATACATTTTTTAAAGTCTGTCTGGCTCTCTGGCTTGCAGTCTTACAAGCAGGACCCAAAAGAAAGAAGTGATGGGGAGGGGGAAGATAAAAGCAAACTTCAGGGAGAGGTAGAGCCACACAGAACTGGTCTCTGAGCACAGTTAATGGGATGAACTTCTCTCCCTCTGCAGCAGTCAAGAGACAGTTGAAGAAAAGTCAAAGTCATTTGGCCTTTGACTCAATGTAGTGGGTTCTATAGTGGGCTATTCTATATCCCAGTAACACTGGTCCTTTGTGCATTTTAGGGTGAAGCTGGTCCCGCTGGTGCAGCTGGTCCCGCTGGACCTCGTGGAGCACCTGTAAGTACTGAAACATGCCTTTTTCAAAATAAAACATCCCAGATTCTAGAGGTGCTTCTTTGGGAGAGGTAGTGTGCTTTTCTCACTAACTCTGCTTTTTATTTTCCCCTCTTCCTCTAGGGTGAACGTGGTGAAGTTGGTCCTGCTGGCCCTCCCGGATTCGCTGGACCTCCTGTAAGTATAAAGGAAAATGTTCATCCGCTCTAGTTTTGCAGTGGTTTTAGCTTGCCATGGATTTTGAGTCACATCCTTTCTTGAATTTTTCAGGGTGCAGCTGGTCAGGCTGGTGCTAAAGGCGAAAGAGGTCAAAGAGGACCTAAAGGCGATGTAGGCCCACAAGGTGCCATTGGTGCTGTTGGTAATGGTGGCCCTGCTGTAAGTAAACTGAATCTTAATCCATTTATTCCACTTTTATACCATCCAATAGCCAAAGCTCTCTTGACAGTTCACACCTACTGAAAACATAAAATACTACATGATCAGTAAATACAAAAGGTTAAAATGACAGGATCAAATAAAAACCAAAATAAAACCTAACAGCAGTGCAGAAGTTTAAAATATAATACTGATTGAAAACAATAGAATCTGAACAATTAAAATGCCTGAGAACATAAGAATGTCTTCACCTGGTGCTGAAAAGAATATGATGTAGGTACCAGGTGAAGATCTGCATGAAGCCCATCACACAACCAGGGTGCCACAACAAAAAAGATCCTCTTCTCAGTAGCCACCCAATTCACTCCGTTAGGCAGGGCTCCTGGGAAAGTGCTGCTGGCAGATGTTAATCTGTCCTCCACTTCTGACAAAATGACACCATCTGTGCAGAATTAATATCGTGCAGCCATGCTTGTAAACTCATTGCTGAGCAGTGGAACAGCGTGCTTGCTAACTGTTTCATCATCTTGCATGGATAAATTCCTCAAATCTATCTCTTTCAAGGTTAAATGCATATTTATACCATGTCATGGAGCTTTCCCATAGGGCTAATAGGCAAAGTGGCGTGGGTCTTTTAAGCTATTATTTACACTGAAAGAAATATTCAGATTTGATCAAAGAGTAAAGACTTTATTTAACCTTCTATCACATATATTATTGGTAGTATGGTTTGAGTATCAGTGCTAATTTTTCTTGATTTTTTTCCAGATGAGTTTCAATGCAGAGTAGTAATATTATTGCAAGCATATATCACTGATAATAATTTCAGTTATTGCTCTGCGGTGGCACCCCAGTTATGGAATGTGCTCCCCAGAGAGGTTTGCCTGGCACCAACAGTTTATTCTTTTCAGTGCCAGGCTAAGACCTTTTATTTTCCCATTATTTTAAGGCTTGACTATGATTTTAACTGTGGGGTTTTATTGTATTAGAAATTATATTTTTTTTTTGTAAAATTGTCCTGAGACCTCAGTAGCAGATGGGATATAAAAGTTTTAAATAAATAAATTTAAATAAAATTCTGGTGATATCCCATCAGTGTTATAATTCATAATACAAAATGTTGGCATTCATGAGGTCTTTAATACGGCCAACATTTTTTGTTGCCTTTGCTCTTATGGCCTTAAGGTGGGGTGGGGGGGGTGGGGAGGAGTGAACAGTTCTACAAACAAGCTGTTAGTAGTATGATTGCCATAGTGAAGTCATTACTGGTGTTTCCTTAAAGAAAACTGTTATCTTCTTTTCATAGGAGAATTTAACTTAAAAAGGAATCTGCTTCCAGTAAAGCTGTTAGCATTATTTTCATTGAGTACAACTGGAATCAGGATTATTTGACAGCTAAAATATCAAGGTGCTTCATTCAACTTATATTTTCCTCTCTTTCTTCCATATAGGGTCCCATGGGCCCTGCAGGTCCTGCTGGAGCCCGTGGTGATGGCGGTCCACCTGTAAGTCCTCCTATAAGCTTCTTATACCACCCACCTTCTCTGGAGTTATTGGTCTTTTGAATTCTAATCACTCTCTCTCCCTTGGTCTTCTTTGGTAGGGTGCTACTGGTTTCCCTGGTAATGCTGGAAGACCTGGACCTCCTGGCCCTGCTGTAAGTAGTTACTGAGAACAGCTTCTGAGTAACTATTAATAGGTTAGAATTATGCAACAGTTAAATACTTCTGCTCTTTCCCAAGCAGTGCTTTAGATAGTTGGGGGTTCCAATCAGCAGTTGTTCATTTAGAAGATCCAGAATGATGAACAAACGTCCTTTCGCCACTTCATTAAGCAGAATGAGCCAGTTTTCCCAGGTAGCAGATGCTGGAGTAGGGCAGCATATGCACCCCACTCTTCCACCCCCACAAGTTCCTAAGCTAGCCTGCTTCTTGCTCACTAAGTAGGTATGCTGTCTTTGAGTTCAATGGAGGATGTAGTTCCACTGACATTATTTAAGTAAGAGTCAGCTGCAATTATGGACAGGTGTGGAATTTGAGGGGAGATGGTACCACCTTGTATTTGCCTCCAACCACAACATGTCTTGGGCTGGTCCTGATGCAGAGCATACATTTTAACTACGCAGGTAAGGCCCCTTCCCCACATTGCAGGCTTGCATTTAAATTCTGAAGTTCAGAGAGCAAAAGGTATAGGGCTTGGATTAAGCCACTGAACCAACTCTGTAGCACCCCAGTTTTACAAATTTAGAGCAAGGCATATTTTAATTATTTTCACACACTTTGGATCCTCTTTTAGGTCATTACTTTAACATTGTCAGTAGACTGGGTGAGGTTAAGACAAGAGAAGGGATAAGCAACATATTGCCTGAAGGCACCACCAGGCACAACCACTGTTTCTCTGCCCCTGTTATGGTGCCCCATTCCTTTTAGTTTCATTAACAACCTTCTTACCAGCAACTGTGGTTACTGTGAAATAGGTTTCAGCTAGTGATGAAAACTTCATGTTTGAAGTGATGGTTTCATGTGTTGGGGCTCAGACCCCACTTCTGTTTTGTGCTCAGCCTTTTGGGATGGTTACTTGTCCTTTGCCATGCCTCCCACAGCAGCCATTTTATGGTGGTTCTCAAATTGCCAAATGTGGCCACAACCCAAAATGTTTGCCTGCCCTTAGATTAGAGTAAGGGACTGATGGCAGAGAGAAAATATCACAGAATTTGAACTGAGGAAATTTGCAGATTTAGTTTCTAGTATCTCAGCCTAAAAGGAACTCAGGAAACAAGACTGAGAGAGGCTCTGCTGGAAACATAATATGACAGAACAAGGCAGCTTCACTTACATATTCCACAAATCTTGCCATTTGTGTATTCTCTTTTGTGAAGTGGCAATTCTTAATGCATAACAACTCTTTTATTTAATATATCTAGGAGGCTGCCATATGCAGCATGTACCTATTCAGACAAGTAGGCAATCTAGCTCTAGCCCTCATTCCAGATATGGACCTTTCCCAATGCACCTAGTGGCAGAGAGTGAAGGTTATGAAAATGTCTACATGCAAGCATTTTTGCATGCTAATTGATTAGTTATATCCGTTTAATAATTTTGAATGCTGTTTCCATTTGCAGCTGGCAATACCAGTAAACTTGAACATTATAATTTTTCAGAGAT
The DNA here is from genome assembly GCF_004798865.1 of Varanus komodoensis. Classification (NCBI taxonomy): domain Eukaryota; kingdom Metazoa; phylum Chordata; class Lepidosauria; order Squamata; family Varanidae; genus Varanus; species Varanus komodoensis. Next base: position 50,992,090 of record NW_025335568.1, on the reverse strand, counting down.
CTTCAGAGGAGAGCTGATAGTTTCTTCATCAGAATTTTCACTTCATTTAAGAAAAAGAAAGCTCTTTCCTCTCAACTGACACACCTGTCATACCTGTCTCAGGTTGTTTCTAGCATATCTGGCAGAAAGGCTAGGGATGTAGTACACTTGGAAAAATAGGAACAGTGAACATAGAAAGAACCAGAACTTTAACTTTCTATGGGCTAATTTGTGGTTGTTGCTCATAATTCCTTCTTCCTTCATTAATCTGCTGCAATCATATACATAAATAGCTAAGAGTAAGTTCCATTGAAGAGTGGAATCTACCTCTAGTCATTCATGTGTGGGATTGGGTGATAAGTCAACTAATTTCATGCAAACTTTTTAGAACAGAAAAGCTTGTTAGAGGAACTAACAACTCTACAAGGATACAATGCCCTTGACAAGTATCTTTGTCCATTGTTTGCTGTGTAGTTTAATATTTTGTTCTGTATGACATGGTACAGCAGGGATGCCACTGCATAATTACCAGATATTTTATTCCTAGGGTGTCTCTGGTCCCCCTGGACCCCCTGGCCCAGCTGGCAAAGAGGGTATTAGAGGCCCACGTGGTGACTCTGGACCAATGGGCCGTGCTGGTGAGACTGGTATTGTTGGACCACCTGGTTTCAGCGGAGAGAAAGGCCCAACTGGAGAGAGTGGTGCTGCCGTAAGTTGTTCAGAATCATATCTCATTCTTCTCATTGACTTGTTGCATGCTGTTTTTGTTGTATTTCCGACAGATACATGTGTCAGCTAACCCAATTCACAAGTGTGTGTTCAAAGCACATAAGAACCTTTTTGCTTTAAGTGCAAGTACAGTCATAAATCAGGAGAAGGCCCTCTGGGGGTTTTTTGTGTCCGGCTCACAGCATCTGCAGCCAATGTGGACAATTGACTGGGACTATGAGTAGAACTAGCACAAATCATCTGGAGGGCACCAGGTTGCCTTCATCTGAAACACACTCAGACATGTCATTTGCTGATCCTGGGGTCACAAGCAGCAAATATAATGCGATGAGGTCTCTGAGTCAGGTTCTGTTGATTACACCCCCAAGTAATTTTATTTTATTTTTTACTCTGCCCATAAATCTGACTGTTCTCAATAGGACTGCTCCTATTAGGGCACTACTTTCAAGACTATTTAGTTGCATTTACTGAAATCATCCCTATGATACACATTGAGTTACTATGTGTATATATCCACAAGTGCGTAACCACAAATAGCATTATTTATTAAATACATTTTTATCCTGCCCAATAGCCTGAAGGCTACTAAGCAGAATCTGTCATTTTGTAGCAGAAGTGTTGAGGTTGTACCCATGTCAATTTTGCTGAGCAGAAAATAAAGCTAAAAGAAGACAGCATATGAGACTAGCAAAGACATTTCTCATTGTAGAGCTGCAGAGCTCTGAAATGCTAAGAGGTGAAAAAGATTTTTATGGCAGAGGTGCAACATTTCCTCAAAATGTTCTGACATCACATAACTCATCCTGCACAGCCCATTGCATTGGGCGGCAGATGTTGCTGTGAGGATGAGGACTGCTGATCACACACATGATCTCTAAAAGACTAAAAGGAAATGTAAATGAAGACATTGATATACCTGGCTTTACCTCAAATGGTCCTCTCCTGGTATAACATTACTGGGTTAAAAATGGGTCTCAGTAAACTGTGACCAAGCCTTAGCAAACCTTGACTTGCATCTCTGAATTCATAGTCACAAGATAACTAACCTGACCGTGCATGTTGAATTCATTGGGAGTTACTGCTGGGAGAGTGTGCATAGGATTGCAGTCTTATTTAGATAGTTTAAGGAGGGGACACTACCACTGCAGAAGTAGTCAGAGTAGAGGTAGAGTCAGAGGGGGATGTACATGCCTGCATGGAGAAAGGGTAGCCCTACCCACTCTGAATCAGTAATTGACCTAAAAAGAGGTTAGCTAGTCATGCTCCAAATTTGGTACTTAGCTGCACCATGGAGGCCCATCAACTGCTATCTTCAGTTACCAGCAAGCAGTGCCCTCCAGCAATAGCTCCTCCTTTTCACTTCCCTCCACCCGAGTTGCTATTCAAATTTAGCCTAGTAGTACATTCAGAAGCACTTGATGAAATGCCACTGCTTAGCTTGCATTCAATGTCCATGAAATATTTTCTTTATCTCTATTCAGCTAGCAGACAGTTCAGGTTTGCACTATAAATGGTGCAGTCATGCAACTTGTGGGTTTATTCACCCCATCAACCCAACAGCATCATAATTCTACATTTCTATTGATAGTTTAGTGCCTAAAACTTGTCCCGCTGTAGCCAGATCCTTACTCAGAGACCAAAGCAGAAGACCATAAAACATTTTTACTCAAAGGATATAATCTGCATTTCCTTGGCAAGGTGGCAAATATCCTAGTGTTGTTGTTGATGGTGGATAACATTCCAAATCTCTTATGAACAGGCGAAAAAAGAAATTTTGTATCAGGATCTCAAGATATAACCCTGTCTCAAACTCTGTATTGCAGTTCTACATCTATAATAGTTCCTTGCTCAAGTGACTGCTTTTGGGCTATGTTAATAAACAAATGACCTTTACCCTCCAAATAAAGGCTAATCCTTTCCTTTTACATTTGGTACACCAGACCTGCACAAGTTGTGGCCCTCTCAGCTGAATGTACTCCACTAGCTACACGTAGCTATTATCCTTTATCAGAAACTGGTGTTATATTATGGAAAATATTTTTTTAGAGAAAAAAATATTGTTTTCATTTAAAAGAGTGAAAGTATCTTTGTTATTCAAGACCTTAGGTCTGTTCCACAATCCCACACTTAACTAGAACGATCGGAAGTGGAAATTAGATCTTAAGGCAATGTATAGAAGACCTGATTTATTTTGAATATGTTTAGATATTAAACATGGGTACATCTAGGACAGAACTGGGCTATTCTGGGATAAAAGAGAGTGGATGAAAGGGCCAGGAAACATAGCTTTACATTTACAAATGTGAAATTTGCTTGTATGTAAAAAGAATCTGAACACTGTATTCTGTTCTTGTCTCTTTATATAGGGACCTCCTGGTTCCCCAGGTCCTCAAGGTATCCTTGGAGCTCCTGGTATCCTTGGTCTTCCTGGCTCTAGAGGAGAACGTGGTCTCCCAGGCGTTGCTGGAGCACCTGTGAGTAGTGTTGGCCAAAGTGGGATAGTGTAAATTGGTGTCCTGTAACAGCGGGGGGTTGGACCCGATGGCCTTCATGGCCCCTTCCAACTCTACTATTCTATGAGTCTAAAGCCCATGTTGCCAAAATTATGTTGCTAAAAATGTGATTCTGTTGCTTTTGCATATAATAAAAAAGTATCTGGAAAAATAGTAAATTATTTGAACATCCCATTTCTTGTTGGGATGTTCAAATAATTTATATGTAGTGGCAAGACTAATCCCCTTGTGCAGGGGTATATGCAGAGAGGAGAATACCTAAATTTAATTTTATCACTTCCCCATTAAAAATCTGTCCCCAAACTTTAATTTATGTATTATATTCATATCCTGTGTGGGGTTCGTAAGCAGTCCCATCCAGGAACTGACCAGGCCCATCCATGTTTAGATTTAACCAGGGTGTGATGTACCTTAGATTAGAGGAGAGCAGATTGTGGCTTCTTTGTTGTTTCATCCTGCAACTCCCATCATCCCTCATCACTGGCTACACTAGCTTGACTGATGGTAGCTATAAGACAAAACCTCCAGAAGGCACAAGTCACTCACCCTTGCTTGAGACTACAGCTTCAGAATCTATGAAAAAAATGTGGCATCAGTATTGCCTACCAGGCGTTTGCTGCTGCTTTGACATTGTGAGTCACTGCATAGTGGCCACATTTTATGGACTCTGGTATTAGGATCCAGTGCTGGCCTGAGAGCTCAGCTAGGCCCTTCATGGTAATAGTCGTCCGCTGTCTTTGGCACAGACAAGGATAATTGTTCCATTCTGGCAGGGAATGTTTTTGACCTTCTCTGAAGGAAGGTCAGGGATTGACTGTTTGACAAGTGGAACAGCGACTACTGGTAATGTCTTGAACACTGGCCCATCAATCCTTCATTTGCCCTGGTAACCCAAATTGCTGCTTCCACTAGCACAATGATTCTGAGACTGCCCACATTCTTTCCATCTGCTTGCCCTAAGTCCTCTGAACAGGAGCCTTATCACTTTTATATTCTGACACTATCAGTTAAATAATGAATGGGCATGGATTATATAAAATATTCCTAGTTTAGTGTATGAATAACAGTGAAATGTTATCTGTGTTGTTTTTGTTTTTAGGGTGATTTTGGCCCCGTTGGTATTGCTGGTCCCCCAGGTGCTCGTGGCCCATCTGGTCCCATTGGTGCCCCTGGTGTGAATGGTGCCCAAGGCGAAGCCGGGCGGGATGTAAGTCATTCTTTTTGTCACAAGAATGGAAAAAACATAAAACACAAACACAAAATACCCAAGTTTCCTGAAGTGTTTAAAAAAAGTAACTGAATGCCCAGTTGTTTTTCTTCCTCACTGAAGAATTGTAATTTTAAATATTTATTTTTATTCTAATGAAATAAAATGAGGATAGATAAATGTGATAGGAATTGTAAAGTACTTGGTGCACTGAAGTGCACTTAAAAATAATTGACAACCATGGGCTTGTTTCCATGGAGTGATGCACTCTAAATTCCATCACTTTCTATACCAGAGAACTAAACACATGCATACTCCCAGTGAAACAAGGCTGCAGTAGTGCATACAGGCAGTTGGTAAAGTGAAAACATAAGAAGGAAAAAGTATAATGATTATATTTAAAAGAAAACAAATCTTTCCCAGTGAGGTACAAAGTTTATCCACTAGTCTAGAAAATAGATCAGCAGTCCACTGTTTTAAAGTGAATAAGGTGAAGCTATAATAGGATTATCATAAATGTACATAAACAAAATACATATAAATAAACTGGTATGTTTTCATATTTACATAGCACTTAACAAAACACTGTGTACTTAATGATACTTAGGGATTTTCACAAATTACATTAGGGATAAATTCTGTGGTATAAAGAAATTGTCCCAAAAATGCAAGCACTGATTTGTGCACTATTAAAGTTTGGTACTCTGCCTCCTTCCCCCTCTTTCCTTTTTCTTTATATGCCATCAAAACCATCATAGTTATTACTAGTGAGTCATAGAACTCAGCAGACTTAAGAAGTTGGATAAGGGACATACTGTTGTTCAGTATTCCACAACCAAAGGTAAAACTAGAAATTTGGAACAAAACGATCACATTGCAAGTAGAAAGTGATACAGGATAAGTGAATTATTCCATTTAAGCCTTTGACCCATTTTGTGCCTTGGGGATGGAAAGAGGCCGTTAAGTATGTACTGAGATTTTTTATTTAGTAAAGCTGAGCTTCTTAAAAGGTCTGTGTGATATTAACATATTATTTCTCCACAGGGAAATCCAGGTAGTGATGGTGCTCCTGGTCGTGATGGTGCTGCTGGTTACAAGGTAATCCTGTTCTTCCTTCTCTAAAGTTAGACATTTAGACTGTGCTTTTCACAAGCCTATTTTCACATACTTATCTAAATCAACTGCTTTTCTTTTGCATTCATCTTTGTAGGGGGAACGTGGTGCTCCCGGCAACACTGGTCCCCATGGTGCTCTTGGTGCTCCTGGCCCCCATGGTTCTGTTGGTCCTGCTGGCAAACCAGGAAATCGTGGTGAACCTGTATGTGACCTTTATCCATTGTGTAAAAAAAGGATTGCCTTTTTGTCAAATGAAAAAATGAAAACAAAAGTCAGATGTGAACCGTTGGTGTACATTGAAGAGGATGGGCCCTGTGTTAAGACATATTGAACCCAGCCTCTGTCCCTGGAAGGCTCTTCAAGAGATATCGGTTAAAGCATTAGGAAGGCTTACTGCAAAAACTCTTGGGAGGACCTTTAGGCAGAGCTTTCATAATCTATTCAATTGACCACTTGTATTTTATATTGAATTTAATTGTGATTATTTATTGGGCTGTGTTTGGGATATTATGCAAGTGGGGCCCTGTAATTAATTTTTTATTAGTATTCCAGCTTGCCACCTGTTCCCTCTTCCAAGTCTATTTTATCCCATTATCCCTGTTTTAGTCTATCCTATTCTACTCCCTCAAATAGGTACTTAGCATTCTGTGAGCATGCTTGGTCCTCATGGTGCTGTTTGGGAAGAGTTTTTTCCTTAAAGATATTTTGCACTTCTGCAAACATTGGGGTTCCACTGAGCATGTCGATACCTCTCTCTTGTTTTTCAATTTTTGCAACAATCCTGTTGACACTTATTAGTTGAGTTAGCAATTAGAAAAATTGATAATTTTTGTTATCATTCTGACCCCTGATAGGGGATGATAAGAAGACACATACATTTTGATGATAATGTTGTCGATAATACTTTGGGCTCTATACAGCCTGTATCTGTAAACCACCCTTTCTCATCAGTTTCCATGCCTGTACAAAAGCATGTGCTCACAAGCACACTATTTCCCTGGGTTCCATAAATTTGGTTTAGAAACATAGAAACAGCAAGTTGGAAGGGGTCTCCTGGGTCATCTAGTCTGACCCCTGGCTCCAGCTGGCTCCACTCATGACATGCCTACCATGTGCATGTCCAGTCTATCCTTGAACACCCTCACTGATGGGACTTCTCTGGAAGCCCATCCCATACCCTGGGGGTCCTAACTGTCAGGAAGTACTTCCTGGCATCCAAATTGAACCTTGGTTCCCTGAGCTTTGCTCCATTGGAACACGTCCTGCCCTCCTCTGCAGGGGAGAACAGGTCTCTACCCACCTCCGTGTAACACCCCCTCACGTACCTATGAGGTGTAGGTGGCTACTATGCACCTATAAGATGTAGGTGGTTTGTCCTTCCACTACCACCTACATCTTCAGCACAGAGAATATTCTGCTGCTCATGTTGATAAGCCTTCAGTCTCCCAACTTTTCTTACACTTAAACCTGTCTCTTCATTATCTTGTGAAGAGGAAGCAGATAACAGGGTTGAGTAAGGATTTCAGTAAAACAGTAGGATGGAATCATCTTCATTCCCTGTTGATTACTCCGTAGTATGTACCTCCAATTTTCCTTGGAGCCCTACTCTGCAGAGTACTTGCATAATGGCTAGTCTTATCCTATAAGCTACAGTGTATGGTTGAGTCTACCACTGCCGCCAATTCAGCAGTATCAGAATGCAGCAGGAATGACTCCATTCCTTATCACTTCTCAATGAACTAGAAAGCAACCTGTGGGATGGAAGCAGTTTATTTTGTCCTCAGGCGGAACAGCAATGGGACAAGAGGGGGCCGTGGTATCATCTGTCACTCCCCTATGTGTCATGAGCTTTCTCCCATTACACTGTGGAACTTCCTTGGAACTGAAGCCAATTTGCAGTCAGTTTCAGAAAGCAGTGCCTTTGGCAAGGAGGCACTTTCATTCGGGCAACCATTTGCTCTGATTGGCTTTGGGTGTTATAAAATGTATGGGAAACAAGGAACACAAGTGACTCAAGCTCCCATTCATTGTTTTTCTCTGCAATGCATGCAGGAGAACTTTTACATCTCTTGCCCCATGGTGAGATGCATGCTAAACTGTGTTTCTGCCATTGGAGAAATAAGGACTTCTAATGCAGAGCACAGGAAGGTTGAATCACTATTTGCTTTCCTAGTTGAATAAACAAATGGAACAACTGCTAGGCAATTTATTCTTTAAACAGGGAAGGGCATTTTGTCATCACAAAGTGCAATAAGCATCTTTTCTGTTGTGCTACCATTTCAGGGTCCTGTTGGTGTTACTGGTCCTGCTGGCCCTGCTGGTGCAAGAGGTCCTTCTGTGAGTCTGTTTTCTGTTTTGCTAAGTCACTTCTTTTAAATAGAAACACACTTTGGAGATAGGAGAGCAAGACTTTGGAAATCAGTTAGAGGGATACATGAATCATGAGGAAATACTGTAATGAGTAGTAAATGGCAGTAGTATTTCCCTTATAGCTGGAGGGTTTTGAAATGATATAAGAATTTTCATGGGGCACAAAGCACAGCTAAAGATGTGGGAGAAATTAGTTTGATTCACATTTTAGGGTGAACTTGCCTCCTTCTGCACTTTCAAGATCTTAGTCTGTTCCTTTCAACATAGAGCTGCCTTTCCCAACCTGGTGGCCTTCAGATATTTTGAACGTCATTTCCTATCATCCCTGGCCATTGCTTCCTGGGACTGCTAGGTGTCGCATACCAAAACATCTGGAATGTGCTGGGTTGTAGAAGGCTGGTAGAGTGTTCACCAAAAGATTTAATGCAATAGAAAGGAGGGGAAATCCCAAAAAGTGCAAAGGAATATTTACAAAAGGATCTGTATTCATTTTGAGCCTCAGTTCTTGCTTAGTGGAATCATTTTTGAATCAAAGACTGATCTTGCACAAGTCTAAAAAGAGAACTGAAACTATCTCTGGGGATGGGAAGCTCTGAAAATCTTCCATGCTGACTTTTTCTTTCCCTCCTGATAGGGCCCACAAGGAGCACGTGGTGAGAAAGGTGTTACTGGTGATAAGGGACCCAGAGGCATGCCTGGTTTCAAAGGACACAATGGACTTCAGGGACTGCCTGGCATTGCCGTAAGTATATTGTTTGAACAATAAAACCAAATGACAACAGAAATAGAGCCAACCAGATGAAGAGAAAGATTGCCATGTCTTGGGAAAAGCATTTCTGGGGTAATCCCTACCTTCATAAAGTTTCCATTTAATCTAGGGACCTGCAATAAAATGTGGTTGTGTAACATGCTCCATTCTGGGTTCTAGCCAGCAAGCCAGGCATGCCACCTCCCAAGATACTCAGTTTCATTCTTCCTACTCTCCACCCCATTTCCATTTCCACCCCAACAGTCAATCCCCATTCCATGTCTACTGAGTGTTGTCTTCATTGGATTGTTTTTGAGATTGCATTCTCTTAGTATACATTTTTTTCATAAACAGTATTTTGGGGTGTCTGCAAATCTGGGGTTCCCCTCCCCCAATCTACTGATACCTCTGTCTTGTGCACAGATGGCATTATTTTGGTTGCATGGGAATTGACACAGGGAGAATTATTTCACTATTAGTATATAGGACAATACACCATACTGCCTTCTATGGAATCAAACCACTAGCTCAGGTAGCTCGATATTGCTACTCTGATTGTCAATGCCTCTCCCAAGTCTCAGGCAGGCATTCAACTACCTAAGATTGTTTTATGTTCTTGTAATTTACAAAAACACAGGCACTGGGAATTTGAGCCTACTTAAAACCCCAATCCTCTAGCCTGGAAATCATGCCCCCAGTTGCAGATTTTTGGGACAGGCTACCATTCTGCAACAATGTAGGAAAGGGATTTTATACACGCTGAAACATTATTAAATAAACCATGTGATTTCTCAGGGCTGACTCCTCCTAATAAACAGAACAATGAATGAACTGTTGATCAAAATATGTCCTCTATTATATTCCCCCACCCAAAACATAGTTTACCAATTGTGCCTGGATAAATTTACTGTAAGGAGACAGGATTAAACCACTACAGTGTTTCCAATAATTGCTTCTCTCTCTCTCTCTCTCTCTCTCTCTCTCTCTCTCTCTCTCTCTCTCTCTCTCTCTCTCTCTCTCTTTCCCTCCCTCCCTCCAGGGACATCATGGAGAACAAGGTCCAACTGGTGCTTCTGGTCCTGCTGGCCCAAGGGTATGCCCATTTCACTGATACTCTCTATATGGCATTTCGAACAATCATATTGTATTAAAATTCTATGATTTATGTATGTGTGTGCCCAATCACATACAAAGCACACTGATTTGGTGATATTTTCCCTCCCTTATTCTAGGGACCTGCTGGTCCTTCTGGTCCTCCTGGCAAAGATGGTCGCAATGGTCTGCCTGGACCTGTTGGTCCTGCTGGTGTGCGTGGATCCCCTGGTAACCAAGGACCTTCTGTGAGTATGAATGTGGCTGCTGATGGGATGACCTAAGACTAGAACTTTTAACATGAACAGTATACTCCTTGCATGCACACTCAGTAATAAGCTCTGTGGAATGTAGTGGGCTTACCTTGGAACATCCATGCATATGGTTTGGCATTTGTGTATTTCATTGCAGCAAAGTTAGTTTTACTAAGGCTGCAATTCTAAGCACACTTCCGAAGGAACTGTACTGTTGTAAACTGCCAGGGACCATCACCTATTGGATGGTACAGAAATAAATAAATGCATAATAACAAATAAGCCCCACTTGAACAGAGTAGGATTCAATTCATATGAAGCAGACTTACTCTGTAAAGTTTGAAATGAAGGATTCCTCCTTCCCCTTTTATGTATCCTAATAGCAACCTACCTTCCAGTCATCATCTTGCTCAATATTTTATAATGAAAGCAGCCTGAATCCTCTTTGTTGGGTGTTCCAGAAGAGATTTAATGACATGCCAACCCTAGTTTTAAACACATTTGATTAGTGTAAATCCTGTTGATTCCAGCATAGCTTTACCTTTTAAACATCTCCCAATTTTAAAGTATCTCGTTGCTTTTCCCAACCTGGAGTTCATTCTGTTGAGATAAACTGAATTTACTATAAAGTAAATGTCTGTAGTACTGGGAGCTGAGGATGCAATCCTAGATAAAGTTACTTGGGAGTAAGTCTCATGGAGGATAATATGGCTTATTTCTGAGGAGGCATATATAAAATTTTACTGTTTGCTCAGGTTCCTTGCAGAGAGGGATGGTTCTAAATTTCTTCAATTAATGCAAGTTTAATGTGGCCCTCTAGATATTTCTGGAGTACAAATCCCATCATCCTTATCATTAGTTATGCTAACTAGGGCTGATGGGAGTTGTAGTCCAACAACATCTGGAGGGCCACCCATTCAGCATAGATGCCAGAAGACTTCCTCCAAATGAAATGAAAATAACATTACATTGGTGTGGATTACTGGAGTAAACAGGCCTAAATAAAATTACTTGGAAGCATATCCTGAAAATTTTAGTGGATCCATATAATAACAATGCAGTGTAAGAGCAGTTTTTTAAAATTGAGACTGTAGTGTAAGAGCACTTTTTAAAAAAATGTGTTCACTCCATCACTATGTGGTTGTTTAAATTACAATTTCAGACAAAGTTAAATAATGTAGATTTCACTTGAACTGTTTTGATATTAAATTCTTCCTGATTTAGTGCTCACACTGAGTCAGAAAAAGGGTCCACTGTCTGATTGGCAAGTGCTTCATTTACAGCACATGCTCTACATTTTGTATCTACTGCCTATTTCCAACCTTAACATAGACCCACTTACCAGACACTTCTATACCAGACACTTCAGACAGGAGTTGCTGCTCCACTGGCTACATTTAAGCTATTCATATAGATTAGGTATTGGACCTTCTGCAAAACCAAGGCAAACTTGCTTTAAACAAATGCATTCTTATTTTTCTATCTCTGAACATATTTAGGGTCCCCCAGGCCCACCTGGTCTTCCTGGCCCACCTGGTGCCAACGGTGGTGGATATGAAATTGGGTATGATGCAGAATATTACCGGGCAGATCAGCCTTCTCTTAGACCCAAGGACTATGAAGTTGATGCCACCCTGAAAACACTGAACAACCAGATTGAGACCCTCCTGACCCCAGAAGGCTCCAAGAAGAACCCAGCTCGCACCTGCCGTGACTTGAGACTCAGCCATCCCAAATGGAGCAGTGGTATGTTAGTGCTAGTTGCCTTGACTGCTAACTTACTGGTTAGGTATGTCATTTGGTGTGGTACTTGGCTGGCTTTGGCAGTTTAACCTTATCAGTGAAATTCTGTGTGTGCAGATGATGACTGGGAATCTGTCTCTGCTACTTAATCTGGCCCACGGATGCATAAGAATATATCCTCATAGCTTTTCATTTTTGTCTTGGACAGCAATACACAACAGAAAGAAAGCAGACACACTAGTAGATAGTTGGGGCTGGTCTCGTATCTCTCAGTCATCTCTGTGATTGTATATGGGAGGGTAGGCAGACTTCACTCACTCACTCACTCACTCACTCACTCACTCACTCACTCACTCTATTCCTGTATTTCATTTCTATGTTGCCCCATAGGCAAAACAAGGATCTACTTTGCTTTTTTCCTAGCAGCGTGAGGTCTGCTAACTGAAGTGTGGTGCAAAAGATGTACACTTAAAGAATTATGAACCCAAAAACTTGTTTTGGATCCCAGAACTGAACACAGCTCACAGTCCTTCCGTACAAAAAATGCACTCCTAGGAAAAAGTCCATGTGATGCTGTTATTTTTAAACAATTAGAAGTCAGAAAGCCTTGTCAAACACAAATCACCCAAAGAGCTACCAGTAGATCCAGATATACCATCTGCTTATCACTAGTGTAGGGGTTACAGACAGATGGAGGTTCACACTTTTCCTTTTGGCAAATCTGAATCTTCCTTGGAAGTGCTGTGCTGATTCAGATCCAGCACCTGTAGATTCCAAGAATTTGATCTATGAGCATATCCAGCCACCAAATAATCCTATTTTCATTGAAATTCATTTTGTAGTTGATGCATTTTTGATGTAATGGGGATTTTAATATTAAATTTGTTAGAGCAGTCCCTTCTTTCTCATCCCCACTGGTTTGATTATCTATTACCTTTCCATACCGGACCATTCCCTAAGTGGTTCACAATAAACAATAGTATTAGAATGCATCACATTGGACAACCACCACTCCCCACAACACATATGCACAATTTGTTACAAACTGGAATAAGTCAAAAGCAACTACTCAGTAAGCATATCATAAATTCTTTATAGGGTGTTAATATAGATGTGTACATGACAAGAACAAAGCAAAAATAAAATTAAGAGAATAAAACGAGCTTAAAAAACTAAGTCAAGCTAAGTTAATTTGAGTCTCACTGAACTGCACTAGGCTGCAGCAGCCTGGCTTCAATACATTTCAGGGAGCTGTATGCCCCAGTACTTCTCAGATATTCATAGCAATAAGCTAATCATGTAAACAGAAAAGTAAAGATCATTTCAAAGATTTCATGATTTCTGAATTATCATTCCAGCATTAAATATGAAGGTAAAGCTATCCTTATTGTTTCTTTGCAAAATGTCAGGTTTCTACTGGATCGATCCCAACCAAGGCTGCACCATGGATGCCATTAGAGTATTTTGTGACTTCTCCACCGGTGAGACTTGCATCCATGCCAATCCCAGAAGCATCCCAGCCAAGAACTGGTACATTAGCAAGAACCCTAATGAAAAGAAACATGTCTGGTATGGAGAAACTATCAATGGTGGCACTCAGGTGAGTTTCCTTCCAGTAAACATTCTGATAAATGTATTGTCTAACCCTAACCTTAACCATAACCATTCACTGATTGTCAGGTATCTTTCATTCCATGATGCACTCATTGATAGAATCAGATTTTTTTGTACAAAAATTTTGTTAGCATGAATACAGTCTTGTGCAATTTCCCCTAAAGTATAAAAATGGTGCACAGATTGATGGAATCTGTGGAATGACTTGGAAAACAATCCAATACAGAATCAGCAAGCTGGAATTCTACAATTCCCAATATATTGGAATATTTTGAGAATTTATTTGACATTCTCAAGCCTGAACCACAGAAATAAAAGGAATGATCATAGTAATAGCTATGTATAGATCTATCCTTCAAATCTCCATTAAAAGCTATTTGAACTAGCAGCCATCACCATATTGGTGAACTAGCAGCAATGGTATCAGTTAAAGTGAATTGTGCTTTGCCTGAAGAAGTAATTCTTTGTGGCAGCCTTGAACCTACCCCCAAAAACCTTTAGTTGTTGACTTGACTTTTAAGTACTACTGCACAATTTAGTTGCTCTCATCTTCTCCACATCATTCATGTTCAAGAAACTGCTATCAGGTGTCCATTACAACCCATTCACAAATGGGTGAATGGTAATCCCTGTATTTTACCCAATTGCCACTTTGATATGTTTTTTGTGGAAATGTTAATAAATTCACATGGAATGACATTTTCTATGAATAGGGTGCAAGTTGCATTAACTTGAATTAAACTTTTGTCATACTTGAATATCTCCTCGATATAAATCCTTTAAAAAATTCCTGTTTTAAAATGCTGATGATTTTGCAAATGCACCGTACATCCATTAGGCTTACACATACAACAGATTAAAAAATTAATGTGATATTAACTGAAGGATACTTACCAACCCTTCTCTTTTTAGTTTGAATACAATGAGGATGGTGTGAGTAGCAAGGACATGGCCACCCAACTTGCTTTCATGCGACTCCTGGCCAACCATGCTTCCCAGAACATCACTTACCATTGCAAGAACAGCATTGCTTACATGGACGAGGAAACAGGCAACCTTAAAAAGGCACTCTTGCTGTTGGCATCCAATGATGTTGAACTACGACCTGAAGGCAACAGCAGGTTCACTTTCACCGTTCTTGAAGATGGCTGCTCTGTAAGTATTGATTCATTACTGCTTTTTGAAAAAACAGTCTTTGGATATTCCTTTTCTCCTACAGAACTACTTTGACAAAAATCTGGCTCATGTAGGGCCATTTATAGCACAATCCTGTACATGTTCAAGAGGAACTTAACCCAGGAAAGTTTCTCTAAGACTGCACTCTTAGTTTCAGATTTTGTTTTGAAGGGCATGACAGTTTTTCCCTACTATAATGCATACAAATTGAGCAGAATAGTAAATTCATACTGTAGAGAATTCACTCCCTGTCTCTGTGTTACTGAGATAATTCCCTGGCCCCAGAGAATTCATTCATAAGAAAAGGAGAATTTACAACAGATAATTCCCATTGTTCTTCCTGTAGAGTGAAGATCATGAAAGGATCATCGAGTTCCAACAGTTCTAATTAACTTTAGTTTACTCAGAGTATATACACAGGCATTTTATCATGAAATGTGAAAAGCAGTCATGTCTCCAACAACTTGGAACATATGATAGTCACTCACTAGGAAGCCTGACATGCACGTCTCTAGTTTCTGTATACAAGTGCAAATCATAGAATCATAGAATAGTACAGTTAGAAGGAGCCAAGAAGGCCATCAGAGTATAACTGTGCAGAAATTAGATTTGAATCGGAAAATCATGAGATTCCAGGTACTAATTCTGAAGATAGCAAAAGAGGGGATGGAAAGCATGAGTAAGTAGGTTGGAGTCTGGGGTCTTCAGCCAGGTTTGGTAGTACAGAATTGCTGAATTGCTGGGGCTTGAATGATAGGTAAGTGAAGTGGGACTTACTAATTGATCCTTACTAGAAAACTTATTGAGGCATAGATTGCTAACTCCTCTTTGCTATTTCCTTCTAGAAAAAGAACAACCAATGGGGCAAAACTATCATTGAATACAGAACAAATAAGCCATCTCGTTTGCCCATCCTTGACATTGCACCTTTGGACATTGGTGGCGCTAACCAAGAATTCGGTGCGGACATTGGCCCAGTCTGTTTCAAATGAATGAACTAAAACTAACTTAAAACCAAAAAAAAAAGTATTCTCTCTTTGCCATTTCTTTTTTATACTGAAAGCTGACTCCTTCCATTTCTTCTGTTCATCTACTTGCTTAAACTCTGGGCGAAAGAGGCGAAGGATTTATTGGAACGATGTGCAATGCAATTTAATACAGCCCCAAAAGGAATCAGAAGTTTTTCAAGATTTTATCACCTTGTTGTGGAAAATGTCAGCCTTTGTGTAAAAAAAAAAATACAAAAAACCAAAAACTAAATAAAAAAAATCCTGAAAGTTTGCACCACTTGTGGCCTTTGAATATCTTCCACAGAGGAAGTTTAAAACCACAACTTCCAAAGGTTTGAACTACCTCATACACTTTTAAGCCAAGTGTGATCCACATTCTTATACATAAGATTTGAGGTGCTTTGGGTCCCATTCAGAATAGGAAGGTGCTGATTTAATATTATAGAGTATATTACCAATACTTGAACTTTAATGGTGCTAAAGTCATTTGAATAGAAGCCAACCAATCACTTTTCTGTATTAAGTTGTATTGTTTCTTTGGAATCTGTCTCAGAATAAAGTCAGAATGTCCCATCTCACTGCCAGACTAAGCATGTGGATCATTTCTCCCCTACCCTACCCCATCTTCGTCCTCTTCTCAACATCAGATGTCCATGCTTTTAAATCTCATTTTCATTCTCTACAACGGGCAGAAAAGGAATCATCATTTCTCAACGAAAAAAATTGTACCTATTTTGTATATGTGAGATGTTTAAATAAATTGTGAAAAAATTGAAATAAAGCATGTCCAGTGTTCCAAAAGAAACCACTGAATGAGTAAAGTTCCTTGATTAAGAGCATTAACAAATATTTTTGCACCTTATATTTACGGCAGCTCTGCTTCTGTTCCATTAAAACATAACAAGGTAGAAGGATGCAGTATCACTTTCTACGAGTCTCACTATACTCATTTTGAATTTTTGGGGGCAAGTGTTTTGATTAATCTAATTGCTGAATAGCCTAGGCCCTAGAGGCTGCTTTGTTTTGATTAATGAGTTGTTCTTTGTGGCATACAAACTATTAAATAATACTTGCCTTTTCCAGCAAACTGTACATATAAACATAGCATCTCTTGTTTTTTATAATTCTTTGAGATATGCTGATTCTACAGAACTATTTCCCAATTAAATCCATCTAAGAAATTATATATAATTCCATTCTAAAAAAAAGACAAACATCACTTAGTCTTCATAGGCCTACTCACAACTGTATTAGGACATATTTTCCCCTTGAACTGAATGGATTTGTTACTACTGTTTCACATACAAATTGATAAAAACTACAAAGAAGTTTAGGATTATACTCGATGGATCAAAAGGCAAACCCACATATCCAGAAAAAGCACATGATATAGTATTTTTTTGGCTGTACTAGTTCAGGGAATACTTTAAATCTTACCAGCCCTTGTAAAGCTAGCCTATTAAAGACGATGGTTGTGGCTTAATCTCTTTAGTATACCAGTTTTCTATGTGCAGGGAGTTTTTGAGGTAAGGAGCATTCAAACACAAGAGTGCCCTTATGCATTCTGATGTATAACAAACCACAAAGGCAAGGCCATGAGGCTTTTTCTGAATATATAGGTTGGTGCTTGATAGGTATCAATGGAATTATTCCATAGTGAGGATTGATTTATGCAGCTAAGTTGTATATTCAGCAATATCGCCTCATGATGACGCTTAACATGGCGGCAAAGTTGTGAATGAGCCCAGTTTTGGGACACCATGTCAGCACTTGTCGAGATTCTAGGTTTCCCATATGATAATGAAAGATTCACAGATGCCTGCTGAGGATGTTCCCTATTGGTTTTCATTGAAACATTCTTTCTGGAGTCCATCTTGAATTATGGTCTTCGCTAGAGGGATTTTGCATTGCTGGTTTGTTATACAGAAACATGAAGGGGGTTATTTCATAGACACACTAAAAGGATTTTGCTATAATGGCACAATTTTGACCTATTTATAAGAATGCAGTGTTAAAGAAGAACATTCTGGATTAGAAAAAGAATAAAAACCCTTTCATAAATTAGCCTGTAAGAGCATCAGAAGAGCCTGACGGAATCAGACCAAAGGCCTATTGCTAATCTTTGCAAAGCCACACATAGTCATGGTTGAATAGATTCTTCCTGCCCATACTCCCCAGCAACTGGTGTATTTAGGCACACTGCCTCTGCTACTGGAGTTGGCATATATCCATCTTGCCTGTAGCTATCAACAGCCTTCCCTTCAGTGAATGTTTAATTCCCCTTTAAAGCCTTCCAAGTGGGTGGCCATTACTATATCTTGGGGTAGCCAATTCCACTGTCCATGCACTGAATGAAGAAGTGCTTCCTTTTTTCTGTCCTGAATCTACTGCTATTCAGCAGCATGGGATGAATCAAGGGTCTAATATTGTGACAGAGGGAGAACAACACCCTCTTATTACTTTTTTCACACCATGCATAATTTTGTACACCGCTGTCCTGTCCATTGGGCCAGATCCATTGTTCCAGTAAAATGGCCATCTCAGACAGCTGATTCAGAGTGTCATGAAAAGAGAGAAGATTGGGCTTTTGATTGTTTTACTGTAAGGAAGAGAAAGAAGCTATTGGGGATTTTTTTTTTTTTTTTTTATCTTAATGAGCCAAAATAACGTGATTTACCTTGGGTCTGAAACTGTGCCCCTCCAGACTGAAAATGCCCTTGGCCTGTTCTTCAAAAGCACAAGATGCTCATACGAGTTGTGCCATAATAGATCAATAATGTGGTGTTAGGAAAATGAACTCTTGCCCAGGAAGGGATGTCTGCCTGGGCTGCTGATGCTGATTTGTATCTGATCCTCACTGAAAATGATGGGTGAATTTGAAGCAAGCAGGAATGTGCATCCCCTTCTGGAGACATTGGCTGCCCAAAACAAAGATCAACTACAGCTGGATCAGGGCTTTTCATTTATATTTTATACACATCAACAGATCTGGAGCAAAAGCTTCCATAATGCAAAATGCAACAGATGCTGGAGCGTGATGTTTCAGTAACACATTGTTAAGAATGTATATTCTGCTGCATCCACGTCTTGCCTTAAGGAAATTACAGCATAGCCTATCAGCTGAATGGCTGGAAATCAAAGAATTTAACCTTATTTGCATCATTTGCAAGGTCATAAGCAATTTTAACACTTCACTGCTTTCTTACTGTGCTTGCAAAAGTGCCAGGGAAACACCCATTTAAAAAGAAAGAGATGAGCCATTTGTGACTAGAGAAGCAATTTTCCTGGCTGGACTTCTACTTCTTTATAACAGAGGCAGAATCTCCAGAGCCTTGACCCTTTGGCTCACATCATACCTACTCAGCAGAGCCAATGGTGTAGGATGGTGGGATTTATTGGCCAACATCTCTGGAGGGCCACAAGTTGCCTCTGAAGTGCCACAGAGTGAACAAATATATTATGCATGTTCATAGAATATTCAACAATAAAACATTTCTGCCCATTATGCAGCTGTTAAACACACATAAATCTTTGCAGAAAAGGGGGCATCTGTATTAGAAATCTGAATCTGAATCATGGAGAGTCCACTGTTATTCAGAAAAATAGAGGCGAAGGGGTACTCCGCTTTTCCCCCCTCTAAGAGTTGTTTCCCTTAATTCCAACGTTCAAGTCAGGTGTGCTTCTCTATAAAGTCAAAATGGCACCACCACAAGCAACAGGAAAGTGACTGCGACATTTATAGAGTGCAATGAACTTTTTTAAAAAAATGCCAATGTGGCAGGGAATGTCAAAAATAGGTGAACATTTTCATTGGACATGGAATGTTGATGAGCAAATTATGGGGAGTCAAGGAGAGAGAAATGTATGGAGTGGCTGGAACCCTGGGCAGGAGCACTCTACAATGCAATTTTTCTTTGCATGTATTTCCATTTCTCACATTAAAAATGCTTAATTCATTTACTCTGTTGTACAATATGAGGACGGTGCCATTACAGTTAGACTCTACCTTTCTTCCTCTTGAAAAAAACCCAAGGTGGCTTACAAGGTCTCCCACATTTCATTTTACCCTTCCACAAGCCTGAGAGGTGGTCCAGGCTGAGTCTGACCTAAAGTCACCCAGTGAGCAGGGACTAGATCTTGGAGCTTCTGTGTCCCAGTCTAGTGCTTGAACTACTATGCCACAGTGGCTTTCTTTGAAGCTGGTTAAATGTAAGGAAGGAAGGAAAATTGAAATTATTCTGTTTGAATGCATGGTTACAGGCTGCCACCTGTTGTCTTGGAAAGAAAGTGTTCAGCTAAAGCACTGATGGCGAACCTTTTATAGACCAAGTACCCAAAATGCAACCCAAAACCCACTTATTTATCGCAAAGTGCCAGCACTGCAATAAAACCTGAAAACTGAGGGTTTAGTTTAGAAAAAACACCTCACAGCCAGTCCAAGCAAATATACATATAACCTCGGCAGGGCATTGACCGTCCATGTGAAAGCTTGGATGAGTCGCAGCTAATGAGACGGTGCTCGTGAGGTCATTGCCTGGTGCCATTACTCCTTTCTGAGCATGCGCGTGGTCCCTATGTGTGCTGTTATCCAATGCGAGACTGGGGTGCCATAGGTTCACCACCACTGCCCTAAGCCTACCCTGGTGCACTCCCCTAACCCAACTATAGGGAAAAAAATTCTATTGAAAAAAGGGCGAATTTAAAAAAGCCTTCTTAGAGTAGCTTTTTCTGCACAGCTTATCATTTCTCTCCATTCTAAACACATTCCAACCATCAAAATTAAGCCAGGACACCAAGTTTTTGTAACCTAACCCTTCCCTGGTGCACACCTCTAACCCTAACATAGGGCAAAAGTTCCAATGAAAAGAGTGCAATTTTGAAAAAGCCTTCGAGTAGCTTTTCCTGCATGGCTCATCATTCCTGCCCAATCTAAACACTTTCCAACCATCAAAATCATGCCAGGGAACCTCATTTTTCTAACCCTAACTCAGTGATGGTGAACCTTTTAGAGACCAAGTGCCCAAACTGCAACCCAAAACCCACTTGTGTATTGCAAAGTGCCAACACTGCAATAAAACCTGAAAACTGAGGTTTTAGTTTAGAGAAAACACCTCACAAGCCAGTCCAAGCAAATGCATATATATCCTTGGCAGTGCACTGACTGTCCATGTGAAAGCTTTGCGAGCCACGGCTCATGAGTCCTAGCTCATGACGTCATCACCTGAGACCGCTACTGCTTTCTGAGCATGTGCATGACCCCAATGTGCGCTGTTATCTGATGCTCGGCTGCTAGGACGATGCTGGGTCGACTTGGCTCGTGTGCCAACAAAGAGGGTTCTGCGTGCCCGCTGTGGCACACGGGCCATAGGTTTGCCACCACTGAGCTAACGCATTATTGAAATTCATTTACCTGGCTGTTGAAGGGTCTGGATGAGTCTCCCTTCTCAGGTTTTGGAGCTGTTCAGCATGGCTAAGGGTGCAACCCTGTGGCTGGTAGGCTGCCTGGCCAGCCACAGGGAAAGGCAGAGTACCTGTTGCCACCTCAAGACAAGCCTTCTGAGGTCACAGCAGGAACTGTGCCTTCAGGGACTCCCACCCACACCATTCTGCTCTCTCAGCCTACCTGGCTCTTTCTATGCCACTGGCTCACCATTTCCTGAGCCTGTGTTTGCAAACATTTTATATTTTACATTATTTTACAGTATGAATATACCCTGCAGAAAATATTCCAGGGAGAAAAGGGATTGTGTCCAAGTTCTGCTTCCTTGAGCAGAAGGGCTCCTTTTGTGCAAGTTTCCTCCACCTGAAATTTGAGAATCCTCTCTTACTCCCCTCCCACTACAGTTTACTTCATCCTGCAAGACTTCCTGACTCTCTGTGTAGCATTTCTGGGACCTGTGGGGGTGGGGCTATCAAAGGAAGGTGGGGGGAGGAAGGAAGTCCACTTCCACAAGTGCAGTTGGTCCAGGATAAATTTGGATCCAACCCAGAATATGAAAATACAATAAAATGAACTGCTGCATGATTTTTTAAATTATTATTTTAAAGCCCTGGTGCCAAACAGAGCAATGTGGGTGGCAAGTGAGCTCCTGCAGGGTGGTAATTGTGCAGCGGCAGAACATGATGATGGAGAATGGGAGTGTTGCCCCAGTGGACTGTTGGGGAAATTCAGATAAATCCTGGCAGAAAAAGGGTTGCTTATTTATTTATTTATTTATTTATTTATTTATTTATTTATTAAAACATTTCTATGCCGCCCCTTGCCGAAGCCTCGGGGCGGCTCACAACACAAAATAAAATACAATAAAATACAAAAATAACAATATAAAATTAACAATATAAAATAAATAACAATATAAAAGAAGTCACCCTGGCTTATATGTGCCTTTGTGTTATAAAATCACACCTGCAACATCTCTGTGCCTCTTTCTCAGAAAGTACCAGAATTCCACAACAGGCTTCCATTTAGTGTTATTTTCAAGCTGTTCCTTTAAGAGATGGTCACTACATTTAACTGGAAAAGCCTTTGCAGAAAGGGGCTCCCAAAGCTATTCTTGAGCTATCAGCTAATAAAACTGATAAGCTGGCCAGACAAGTTTTCCTAGTGGTATTGCTATCACCCTCATTTGCATGCCAAGACCCACAATAATTCCTGTGTCTTGGTGATCATTATGTTAATTCTTTGTAAGCAAGGTTATTGCTTGTATGAAGTCTCCTCTGCAGATCTCTCACATTCTTTTTCACTGTGTTCCCCTTATTTTGTCATCACCTGGTCAGCCGCTATATCATGTAACTCAGAATCTATAAAATACTCTGTGTATGTTCTAAAAGCTTGTAGTTGGCAGCTGAGACCACTACCTGGTAGCATGCTGTCATAAATAACTGCAGGGGGCCTGGGTGATCTCACCAATAAAGATGCTGGGGTTCAAGGTGATTCAACCTTCCATGCGGGTCCTGGTATTCATTTCTGCCATTGCTAAAGAGACTCTGACAGGACTCACTTCAGTTCCTGCATTGCATGCTTATCCAGGACTACCTCATATCATAGATCCAATATTATATGCTCCCTAGATGAACTTTCCTCCACGAAATGGTCACTTTTATGCACCACACATTAATGTGTGAAAGCCTCAGTGACAAATAAGGAATTTTTAGGATTTTGGCCCATGCGGTTCCTAACATATTCACTCTCCTGGGGGATTCCTCATCTGAAGAGGTTGAACCTTTAGAATTAGATGTTCCCAGGAACAGGTGGCCTCAGAGGACCCTGGCACCACTCAGGATGTTCCTGGTGGCTCAGAAGTGATGTCTTCGGGTGGACTTAGTCAAGAGGCAGAGTTCTCACCTTCATTGTTATTGCTCTATATTCTATTTTCTATTTAAACAGCTTTCATGTTTGCATATTTTAAGTTGCTGAGAAAACCTGTATATGATGGAGTGGGGGCATATAAATAAATAAATAAATTCAAAAATTAAAGCAAATAAAATCATAGTGAATATTTTAATAAACTATAAAAGCTACAAAATGCAGCAATAATATAGTCTTACAAAACTTTGCTATAATGATGTCATTTGCTATAGTAGTGAGCTGTAAGATAAAACACAAAGAACATTAGGAGTTAGACAACAATTTAGTTCATAAGTTCCTGGCCACCAGTACACATAAGGTATCATAATTTCCATGATTTCATTACAAATTACAGGGTCACAAGTCTATTGCCTCCATGGAACTAGAGGCTTACAGGCATCTAGTATAAGGCATTGCAGTGGCAATAGGTGCAATTCCATCAACCTAGCATCCTCCTCACCCCACCCCACCCCACCCCACCCCACATTATGCCCCCTTTTCCCCACTCTGAAGCCCAGTTGTAACCTTGGAGGATCAGCTGATGTGATTCCTTCTGCAAGGGGGCAGGGCGGGCTTAGCCTTCTGAGTCCAAGCACCATGGTCTCCAAGATGACATTGAGAAGCCGTTTGATGGCATCCTAAGTGTTTCAAAATGCTTGAAAAAGAGCCTAAAGACCAACAAGTTTTCATGCAGAACTGAATGAAGTGGACATTGGCTTACATAATTAACAATATCATCAGTAAAAGTTTTCCAAAACACAAAAACACTCATCTGGTGGTAATTTATTCTAACAGACTCCTAAGAAAGCAGAAGAGATTATATTAATTCTTAACCGTTTAATAGCATTTTGTGTAAAGCTAAAGTAATAATATCTAATCTACTTCTTTGGTGACATGACTTGAGGGATGCTTAGATCTAGAAAATGAAATAGTTAATGCATCAGTTAGAAAGTCTCTTCCAAACACAAAAAGCTTGAAGTGAGATCTGACACTCCTGGCTGTTGCTGAAACCTGGGCTTCCAGGTTCAAGGCTGAGTCCAGGACTACAGACAAATTGCAAACCTGAGTCTTCAAGGGAAGTTTGATTAAGTACATAAGAAAGCCCATGCTGGATCAGAGCCAAGGTCCATCTAGTTCTGCATTCTCTACACACAGTGGCAAACCAGCTTTCCACAAGGTTGCCCAAGCAGGGTGGGTGCAAGATCTCCTCCTGCCCAAGTTCCTCATCAGCTAGTGTATGCAGGCATGCCACCTGTGCTAAAGGAAGCAACAAATAGCCAGCAAGGCTAGTAGCCACTGATAGCCTTCTCTCTCATAAATCTGTCCAATTCATTTTTAAAGCCTTCCAAATTGGTGGCTATCAATCACTATCTCTTGTGGAAACAAATTCATGAAGTATACATTGAGTGAATAATTACTTCCTTTTATATGCCTTAAACCTTGCACTAATCAGATTCATGAGAAGACCCTGAGTTTGAGTGTTATGGAAGAGGGAGCAAAATGTCTCCCTCCCCATTTTTTCCATGTCATGCATTATTTTAAACATCGTGTCTCCCCTTACATGCCTTTTTCCTAAGATAAACAATCCCAGCTGCCATAGCCCCTCCTCACAGAAGAACTTCTTCAGTCCCTTGCTCATTTTTGTTGCCCTTCTTTATACTTTTTCCCACTGAATAATGTCCTTTGTCAAGTAAGGTGACTAGAAGTGAACACAATATTCCAACATGGTCACACCAAAGATTGTATAAGGGAGGTTCTATTTTCTATTCCATTCCTAAATATGCCCAGTAAGGATCCTACTACCCCAGGATTCCTTTCTTGGCCAGTCACTGCTATTCAGATACCATCAGCATATACTTGAAATTTGGATTTTTTGTCTCAGATTTCTCTTGTGTTTAATTTGTTGTGTTGCTGAGTCAATCAATTATAATGTAGTCATTATAAGGCAGCTCAGTCATACTATGTGATATTTATTTCATTTTTATACCACCCAATAGCTCAGGGGTGGCCAGACTTGCTCAACAGAAGAACCACCAATGGTAAATGCCAGATGTTTGAGAGTCACAAGACATTATCAAATATTTATTATTTATTTATTAATACCAAACATGCATTGCTACAATTAACAGGCTAATTACTGCTAGGAGACATCTTGTGAGACTCCATCTTGGCTTTGAGATGTTGAAAATTTCTGACAAAATTGCTTGACTAATCGATTAACATTCATTTCAGCTAATGCAACCCTACTCACACTTACCTAGGAGTAAGCTTGGCCGAACATAGTAGGACTTAAACTTCTGTTAAGGCACTGCTATGCTTTCAAGCCAAAATGACCACAAACCTTTCACAGTAGGGCCTTTCTGTTTCTAGAATTGAATATTAGAGAAAACTGTAATCTCAGGAACTTGGGTGCAGAAGCAGCTGTATATCTTGTCGCCAGCTGCCATGCCAGAAGCACTGGCAAGGACCCAATCCTCCCCTGGAGTGCAGCTGTTGTGCAGCCCCCTCAGCTCCAGCAGGGGCTGCACAGGAAGCAGCCCAAATTTGCACACAAGTCTCAGCCTCAATTCCACACCTTGTCTGATCAACTGCATCCCATCCTGTTCTTTCCTTTCCCTGCTCCATACTGGAGGAAAAAGGAACCTACTATGTATGCTGTAGACTTTTCTGGTGCCTCTGTAAGCTGCAAAATAAACTCAAACAGCTGCATGAGCCTTGTGAGCCTGGTTGCCCTGCAATAGCCCAAGTCTCTCTGGGCAGTTAACAAAAGTTAGAAAACATAAACAGAGGAAATGGCATATGAAACAATAGAATAAAACACTAAAACAGTATAGTCCTTTACCTTTGGGACATGAAAACCAAAGGGAGGCAGAGTGTATTAAGAAGAGACAGATTCTTGAAGAATAAATGTTCCTTTCTGTTAGAAATACATGCAAATGTAATGTCTCTGCAACTCTGACCTAACTCACTCACACTGAAGATTGCGATAGAAATTTAGGCTACACTTGACCACTACTAATTGCTGACACCAGTCTTACACTTTAGGGAACCATGTGGTAAGAGACTAAGAATTAGGTTATCACATTTTCTCTTCAGTAAGTAATGTCTGGATTTGAGTAATTTTCTAGTATATATGATTTGCAGCCAAACCTGCCTTTTGCATTCCTGAAGCATATTGCTTGCAATTTCTTATTAATTCTCATTTAAATAAATGAAACTGATTAATGAGTACCCCTTTCAGCAAGATGCCAGAAAGGCTATACAAACACACAGAAGTATGCCTTATGACTCTCTTCATGGCATTCAGCTGTTGAAAATCAAAAATTCTCTAGTCCCTGGCCATGTTCTACTTTTGACAAACATGAGCATTATGTAAGCTCTTTTAAAAAAATTGCTGAAATGCTTTCAGATGATAAAGAAGTCTCCAAAACTGTATGAAGGCCCTTTCCTTCACTAAGTGGCCAGGAGGGAGGGTTAAATAACAAACATTGCTTCCCTATTTGCAAAGTATTCTAAATCACTGGGAAAGCTATAGGGCTTTGCACTGCTTTTGGCTGACATTTATAGCTCCCAAACATATTTTCATCAGAGAACTTCCTTGTCCATTGTTATTGCCCTTTCTACCTTGACAAGGCCATTGCAAAAATGTTTACTGAGTATATGAAAGAGTTGTAGACATATAACTTATCAACGTGGCATTAGTAGTCTCTCATAACAACGTAAAACAATGAGTCATGGGAATATTTTTGATTTAGTATCTTCTAACCCCTCAGGGAATAGAAATGCCATCCAAAATGAAATCAGGGAGCCCTCCAACAGATGCAGTATTGTAATAATGGATGACTTCAACTTTCCACACATTGATGGGATAAATGTATTTTCCAGTTCTGACAGTAAGGTTAAATTTTGTGATGACCTGAATTACTGTGCCCTTGCTCAGCTGGTTGTGGAACCAACCAGAGGGGAGGAAATCCTAGATTTAGTTCTAAGTGAAATTGCCCAGAACATTAGTACAGAATGTAAATGTTGTTGGACCATTAGGAAACAGTAACACAGTGGTATCAGATTTCATATTGAGTTTGGTGGAAGATTGCAAAAGAGGTCAAACACAGTTGTATTTGACTTCAAAAGAAGAAACTTCTCAAAAATAAAGAAACTGGTAAAGAAGATGCTGAAGAGGCGAATTAAGAAGTTTAAGTTCTTCAAAGCACTTGGAGATTACTCAAGAATAAGTTTTCAGCTGTATTTTTATTTTATATTTTATTGTACTTTTATCAACTCTTTTTATGGATT
This sequence comes from Varanus komodoensis, assembly GCF_004798865.1. Lineage (NCBI taxonomy): Eukaryota > Metazoa > Chordata > Lepidosauria > Squamata > Varanidae > Varanus > Varanus komodoensis. Next base: position 50,964,898 of record NW_025335568.1, on the reverse strand, counting down.
GTGCAAACCTCCCAGAGAGCTTTGGCTGTGGGGCAGTATAAAATGCAATAAATAAACAAATGAGGTACAAATAATATAAATACCACAAATGAGGAAAAGTTGCACAAAGTTCAGAAAATCACCAGCATTCTCTGGATAGATCATTTTCTTGTTTACATGGACAAACTATTCTTAAATGTTATCAGAAGTTAGAGTTGTCCATAGAAATCAATGGACAAACCCAAAATATTAGGCATTGTGCATTTTTTGTACATTTCAGACTAATCCATCTCAGAACAGTTTACAGCAAGTATCCTAAATATGAATATTCTTCCCCTAGGGGCTCACAATATAAAGAAATCAAATTGTTTGAACAGTAAGGGACAAATAAAATGAAAATATCATTGAAAAAATAACATGAACCTGGGCAACAGAAATAACCAGGGCAAAAAGCCACTCTAACAGCAATGTACTGGGGTTGGCTAACCACTTCCCCATACCCCCCACCCGTGCAATGTAGCAGGTCTTTCTAACTAACAGGACAATACTATACATGTTTATTTGGAAATAAATCCAAATAAATGCAATGGAATTTTCTCCCCAGCAAGTTTAGAATTGTGGCCTTTGCTCTTATTTAATGTGAGACATCTAAAAAAATTCCAAAACAAATGCAGCTTATTACTTTTTTATTGCAGGCTGGAATGAGCTATGACTGGAAGAGAATGGCTTATCAGAGCCAGCCCTGCAGTTCACAAGGAATAGTACAGGCCAGACACAGAGTGCTTTGCAACAACCCTGCAGAGCTCTCTCATGGTATGGTGCATTGATGGTTGGGCTGAAGCTAACAGAGCATAAGAAGTCTGTAATGTTACTCATTGCTTTTATTCCCTCACTGTGGATTAGGTAGTAGTATAAAAATCCGAAGCCTAATTCATTGTTATATTCCCCATGCAAGTTGGAAGGCTGTGTCAAGAAAGTACTTTATAGCAGTCCTGTATAGTAGGCCACTGTCAGTAATGCTAATCAGAGGGACATGAGGGTGCTTTGAATTGCCAGTCAAAAATCCCTCAAACTTCTCAGACAGCAGCAAAGTTCAACCTATATTGTCCCCTCTGACCTTTGAGGTTAAAACAATTGCATGCAAAAGGTTCATGCTCTATTGACTCATATGTAGCCTAGTTGTAATTTAAAATGTTCAAAAGCCAACCAACCTATAAAATAAGCTCACGAAGTAAACCCAACTTAGAACAGAAATTACTTTCGGTTTTGGGGCTAGATTTTTTAAACCTCTTCTCCCACAAGCAAGAGCAACACACGCCCGGATTCCTTGAAATGACCCCCCCCCCCCCAAAAAAAAACCCTTAAGGACAGATCCTGAATTTCATTGTGACACAGACATTTTGGAGCCTAAGGCGATACAGCCAATAATGGCCCCTCAAGCCGCGGGGCAAGCCGCGCAAGTTATTTTGACACGCGGGGAGGAAATCGTAGCTCCACTTGTCACGGTGCCGCACAGCAGCTGTCAGGGATGGCTGCTCCCTTGAACTCGCACACCCACAGGTGTAGTGCTCGTTTGGCCAACCCAGCTGGTTAGCGAGAATGAGGAGGAAGCGGTTCTCGGGTTAAACATAAACGAGGAAACGAGAAACCCTTTCTTATAGGAGCGGGGCTATCCTAAAGGGCTTGCATCCGTCCTGCAAGTTTCATTGCTCTCTCTTGCTCTCCCCCACATCCTCCCTTTAGACCCAGTCGCGGGTCAGCTCCGCTTGCGTGTGAACGACGAGCCGCGCACTCCCGCATGTCTGCGGCGGAGGAGGGGCTCGGCGGAGGGGCGCCGCGAGAGGCGGCAGCGGGTCAGTCGCCGCCGCGTGAGAGGGGCGCGGACGGCCCTCGCGCACAGCTGCCGCCGACCCCGCCGGGGACTGACGAAAAGGCGGGCACTTTCCCGGCTGCTGAGGTGAAGCGACGACGGCCGGACGAGGAGGAAGGGGAGGGGGTCGCGCTGCTGCTGACTGAGGCGGAGGGAGACGACGCAGAGGAGGCCGAGGGAGGCAGAGGCGGCGACTCGCCCGCAGCCGCGGCGGTGCTGTCGGCCTTCTCTGCCCTGCGCTGGTGGCGGCGGCGGCGGCTCCTTTCCGTTTCGCCGTCCCCTCTGGGGACCCAGTGCTGCCCAAGTGCGCCCGCCCGGTCTTTCGTGCACTGTTGTCATGGAGGAGCCAAGATGGCGGCCCTGGCCTACACCTTGGGCAAGCGGGAAATCAACCACTACTTCAGCGTGAGGAGCGCCAAAGCGCTGGCGCTGGGTGCTGTCCTCCTGCTCGCCGTCTGCCACGCCGTCTCTCGTAGGTACCAAGGTGAGGAAGGGGCGGCGGCACGGCCCGTGGACGGCAGGGCGGTCTTGATGCGCGCGCGTGGGGGAACCATGGGAATTCCCGCCCCGGCCTGACTAGGACAGAACAGCTGGAAGGGGACTTGCGGTCTGATAGCCGAGGAATAACAGAAGGGACGTGGGTTGCCCCGAGAGCAGCCTGTGCCTCTCCTCCGGGGACCGGCGCGCTTGTCGCTGGCATAGTTGTGGCAAGCGCTTCCTTGGAGGAAGGGGCGCGCGGCGCTACCGCGGGCTCTGAGGGCAGCAGTGACATGGGGGCGAGCCCGTCGTCCTCCCTCCATGTGTTTTGGTCCAGCTCCCGGGCCGGGGCTTCCTCCCTTGCGGTGGCGCCGCCGCCGGTTATTAGGGAGAAGAGGCTGCCTGGTTGACACCTGCTCAGTTTGGCCACTCACTGTATGCACATCCTGCCCCTCGCCATGTTCGCCTCTCGTGGCTCTTGAAGGCAGCCACCTGTGATTGAGAACAAACGAAAAAGCCCCGCCCACTACCATAGGTTCGCCTCTGCAGTTGAGAGAAGCTCATGCTTATCTTCCTAAATTAAGCAATTGATGTGCAAGAGAACCACGTCTCTCTGTGTGTTTATTCATTATCCACGTAGGAGTCTGTAGCGGATACAGCGTTACAATTTACTTTCCAGCCCTCGAGGGCTGTGCGAGCTAATTAAAACTGAATGATGCGGTTGGCGGGGCGCGGGGGGGGGGGAGGGGGAATTGTAATCGTGGAACCTGACAGCTAGGCAGATCCTGGGGAAAGAAAGGAAAAAGGCCAGACCTTGTGCTAGTGTTTTAAAAGCATGGCTTTGAGAACTTAAACCAGATTAAAAGGTTAGAATCAATCACTCTCCTTATTAATACAACCACTATTATTGGCACTATTATTGGCACTGTAAATGTTTGTTTTCCAGAACAAAAGTGAGGGCAGAGATAAGGGCAAGTCTTCCTACACAATCCCTTCATCTGAGCCACAAGATCTGAATGAAGTTCCTAGCACCCCTTTATTGTATTTGCTACTTTTGTAGCTTTCCCTTCCTCTCTGTAGAAACAGGTTAGTTCTTGAAGTGTCTTGATGACGTCATCCAGTGAGTGTAATGTTTGAGAAATGAGACTGTATCTGAGTTAAAATGCATTCTAAACCAATCCTCTAGGCATTAGACTACCGACTGCCTAAAAAAAGATTTAATAGAGACCATATGGGTTTTGAACAATAGTCTTACGATCACAGGAACTTTCAGGTGTTTTTCAGTGCAAGGCGGGAGTATGGGAAAACAGAGAAACCTTGTGCTTTTCCCTATGTGCAACCTAATATTCCTTGTTCCTGTTTTTTTCCCTCTGTGATCCTTTTAGCTCCACATATGTTTTTCACTTAAGCACAGAAGTCACTGTACACTCTTGAAAGCAATGCTTTCCTCATTATTCGCCACCATGAGACTTTTGTATATGATGTGATAGAAATGCCATAAATAAATATTTACAGTATGCCTTATTAGTCAACCTACTTGAGCAAAATTTGGGGACTAGAAATTATTCTGACCTATACAATGTCTTTCTTCAGTTCTTAAAAGACACAAACACTCCTGTAACACCATAAGAGACCAAGTTTATTTTGGCATAAGCGTTCATGGATTAGAGTGCCTATTTCATCAGCTATATGAGGTCTTATCCTCAGTTAGCAGGTGAGGTGAACAGAAAATAATGTAGACATTAAAGTCAGAAGGAAATGAAATGGAAAAAATACACTTCGTGAAATTTATGTTAAAATTGAAAACTATGCAAAATAACTACAGTGACCATTTGCAGTTTTAGTCAATGATGATGGTAACACAAGCATTCTAGCTGACATGCTTATATGGAATAAAAACAAATACTGGAATTCAGCCAACTAGAATTTAACTTTTTGATAAATTGTAAATCAGTAGTGTCATGCTGGAATCTGTCTTTGAAGTTCCTTTGTTCTAGAATGCCCACTTAAAGGCATGGAGAGAGAATCTTGGGGAGTTGAAGTTTCTTTCACAAGTTTTTGTTCTGGATTTGTATCCATCTATTTTGCATATTGATTTATTTGTTTACCCTTTGCAAGACACAGGAGGATATTGCTGGCAGGTACATTAGAAGCATATATCATGTTGGAAGAACAGCAGATAATGAATGATGTGGATGATATTATTAGGTCCTTTCAGGCACAATCTTATATGTGCTTAAATTGGAAAAGGTCCCAGCGTTCCCCAGCTAGCCATGGCCAACCCTATATCTTCTCATAACTCCATCACAAATTTCCATCCATGGATCGATGTCAAGTAGAACCTGCTAGTTCTGGGAATAGTCTACTTGGTGTTAACCCTCTCTTCCAAGTTCCTCCTTAATGCTGCATGCCATAAACTTCTTTCAGAACAACATGACAGGTGAACAAAATAGCACTTCACAGATGCTTTCATGCTGTACCCACCTATGACTAAACTGTATCTCTCATCATAATGACATGAGTGATCTCCATAGAGGCTAAAGCCATACCTCAGAGCCATTCATTGAACAAAGAGACCCAGGAAATGGCCTCAGCAGCACCATTCCTTCCAGTTGATCACCGAAGAACCTGGGCAGGGGCTAGGTTTCTATCATCCAGGGTGTGAGGAGGAACATGTGACATCATAACTAGGCTGTGGATGCCAAGTCCAAATCTGCCCTCGCAGTCATTCCCTTCACAGGCAAATTCCCATTTGGTAGGCATTGGTGAAAATCCTGGTGGAAACTAAGGAAAAGAAAAAGTCAGTGTCAAACATTTTAAGAAAGGAAGCCAAGTTATCCTAGGTAAACCAATAATAAATAAATAAACTGTGTTGCTGTTGAGGCAATGCAGGACAGATCTTTCTTGGAGCTCAGAAAGATTCCAAGAGACAGAACCTGCAAGACTTGTCTCCTCAGAAGTCCGTACAAGCACCTGGGAGTTCTTTATTATTTGTTACAGATTTGGCCCATAGAGAAGGTTCTACAAACAGAAAGAAAACCTTCTTGGTTTTCACTGCCTTGAAATAGGGCAGTGGGTCCACCATATACCAGATTCTACCTGCAAAAAGTAAAGCACTGCCTGAAGAGGCAGGATGTCAGAATGGATACTCTCAGATCCATTAATGATGGCTCATGGCCTCAAGCACATCTCACATCTTCATTCAATTCGCCCACTCCTGGCTCTTGCATTCTGGCTCTCATTATTGGATCAGGTCCCCAGTGTCTTTCCTATGGATCAAGGGGGTCCAGATTACCTGTACCTGAACGGCATTCTGCTTGGCTATTTTTTGCAGATATACAGTCCCCAGGACATGAATGGCACCATGACTTTTACCTGGAACCTAAAATTTCTAGTCAACAACAAGAAGAGTCACCTTTCCTGATCGAGTTGCTGGTTCCTCTGGGGGTGGTTCTAGATATTCTCAAGAATGTAATGATGCTCTCTTCAGCCAGGCAGTCCTCAGTGACTCACTGGCTTCATATATACACTCCAAAGGGAGGGTGTACCCCCAGGTCCTGGCAAAGTTTATGGGCCTGATATCTTACACTGGAACTGCATCAGTGGACAAGGTTCCCCCAGGCAGCCCTTCTGTCTAAGGTTTTAGACAGAAATTACATTTATCCACAGTCCAGCAATTCTTATAAGGGAGTTAATCCTACTCCTTATACCAGTGGCCACAACTGGCATGCTTTGTGTGTGCAGGGGGAGGCTCCCATTTTGAATCCAGACTGTATTCCTCTGACAATGGTCTCCTGCTTCACTGGTGGAGGACAGTCTTCCAGAGCCAACAACCTAAGGAAACTTGGCCAAGGTAGAATCTCAGTGATTTGCCTTCTCTCACCTAAGAAAGACCTGGTGGGCAGCACTCTTCCAAGGCAAATGCTCAGGCAAGAATGAACTTGTACCAAGGCCCTCTGGGAGGAGACCATGAGGTTCTGTTGGGCCTGGAAGCTTCTGTATCTTAGTGGGCTGAGCTCTGCAGTGAAGAAAGCAGCAGTGTCCAACCTTTTGGCTTCTCTGGGCCACATTGGAAGAAGAAAACCTGTCTTGGGTCACACATTAAATACACAAACACTAACGAAAGCTGATAAGCAAAAGGTGTGTGTGCATAATTTTCATTATATCTACCACCACAGATAAGCAAAAAAGTCCTTTCCCTAATTATGTGGCACCCTGGTCGGAGAGTCTTTTAAAAAATCATCGAGTAGGTCCCAAGTTTGTAATCACTAATATAGAAAATGAACATAATTAAGTAATATTTATTTATTTAAAACATTTCTATGCCGCCCCCATAGCAACAAAGCCTCAGGGTGGCTCACAGCAAGACCCAAATTATACAATAAAAATATTAATAATATTTTTATTATAAAAGTGAAAAAAGAGCAACATAAAACTAGTGGGATATTTGACATTGTATTTGAGAAACTAATGCGTCAGTATCTGGTTCGATGGAAGTAGTTGCAAGTCTCAGTTAGTTCTCAAGGTGCTCATCAGATATTTTGGTTCTAATTTTACTCTTAGTGTGCTTCATTCCGGAAAATAGTTGCTCACAAATGTACGTGCTGCCAAAAAATTAAGACATAAATAAGGTGTGATTGTGAAGCTAGGGATATTTGTCTCTGAGAAAATAGGACCTATAAAAGTCCATGATCAATTTTTTACGTTAAATGTCAGATTGCAGCTCTGCGCATTCCATTTGAAAATTGGCAGGTAACATAATTATGTCAACTGAAAAGGGAGTCGCAGATATACCAGAAAAGTGATTATTTTCCCGGAAATCTTAAAATCTGTTTTCAAACTCTTGTATCAAATTGAAAAGAAAGGCTGCATATTTTTTGCTGTTCACAGGGACTGTGTTTAGCCAGTGTGTCAAAGTGTATAAAAATGTTTGCAGTGGTAGGTTAAAATATTATTGATAATGGCTGCGTTTCACTTGCCATGTCACCACAAGCACATGCAATGTGTGATGGTGTCAATTTGACTGTCTGCGCTTGGAGGATAACATACTGGAAGCTGCACACCACCATAAAACTGAAGCCATGCATGCATACAAATAGCATATGTACAATTATTTTATGTGACATTGCAAAACAATGTTGTCATCTACAGATTTCATACTTGAGAACTGTGCAATCAAGTTACAAAAAAAATCACAAAAAATCATAATGTTTTAAGTACATTTATGATTTTGTGTTGGGCTGCATTTATAGCCATCCTGGGCTGCATACAACCCACGAGCTGTGGGTTGGACACCCCTGCCTTAAAGGTTCAAGTCTTCCTGGCTCCTCAAGACCTCCTGGGGTGGGGGGGTGGTCCCTACACCCAGAGGCCTCAAGGTACCCACCTGTCAATTTGTCTCCCCTAGCTCCACGTCTTACCACACTGCCCAACTTGAAACTTCACAGATCTGTCACCTGCTGCCAAACAGGGGAGCCAATTATTAGATGCCCTAACTGGAAGGTGGCCCTAAGGCCATCTCTATGTCTTTCAATTTTACCCCTTATTGCAGAGGTGCTCCAAAAAGGAGACCAGAGTGCTCAAGGGATCCTCATGTTTGCAAACTGGCCAGCCTGTTCAGAATCCTGAGGAACCTGACAGTCTCCAATTACCCTCTTGGCTCACCAGGATCTTCTTGGTCAGGAATTAACATCAGGAATTGGGCTTTCTGAAGTTAACCCCTTGGAGGCTGAGTGAGGGCTCTTCATTGGACAGGCTTCTCCGCCAGAGTAATTTCAGTGCTCCTAGTCCTCAGGAGGATGTCCACCAACAGAGTGCATGACTGTAGATGGTGGGTATTTCTGTCAAAATCTCAACCTTTGGACAGAGACCCTCCAGTCTCAGATGTTCCAGGCATTCCAGAGTTCCTCCAAACAGACCTGTCAGTCAGGCTTAGGCCCTGCACCTTCAGGAGGAAGGCCACATCCCAGGATTCTATCCAGGGGGGAAATGGCACTTCCCTGGACATCCATTTGCATAATAACCTCATTAATCAGTCCATCACCTGCCTCTAGGTTCCCCTCAAGTGCCTAAATAAAGAGCCCACAGCCCTGACCCAGGCTCCGCTCAAATAAAGTATATCGCAGAAGTAAGTACACCCATCACATTTTGTAAATATTTTATTATATCTTTTCATGTGACAACCCTGAAGAAATGACACTTTGCTACAATGTAAAGTAGTGAGTATACAGCTTGTATAACACTGTAAATTTGCTGTCCCCTTAAAATAACACGCAGCCATTAATGTCTAAACCACTGGCAACAAAAGTGAGTACACCCCTAAGTTAAACTATCCAAATTGGGCCCAAAGTGTCAATATTTTGTGTGGCCACCATTATTTTCCAGCACTGCCTTAATCCTCTTGAGCATGGAGTTCACCAGAGCTTCACAGGTTGCCACTGGAGTCCTCTTCCACTCCTTCATGACGACATCACAGAGCTGGTGGATGTTAGAGACCTTGCACTCTTCCACCTTCCGTTTCAGGATGCCCCACAGATGCTCAACAGCGTTTGGGTCTGGAGACATGCTTGGCCAGTCCATCACCTTTACCCTCAGCTTCTTTAGCAAGGCAGTGGTCGTCTTGGAGATGTGTTTGGGGTCAGTATCATGTTGGAATACTGCCCTGCAGCCCAGTCTCCGAAGGGAAGGGATCGTGCTTTGCTTCAGTATGTCACAGTACATGTTGGCATTCATGGTTCTCTCAATGAACTGTAGCTCCCCAGTGCCGGCAGCACTCATGCAGCCCCAGACCATGACACTCCCACCACCATGCTTGACTGTAGGTAAGACACACTTGTCTTTGTACTCCATACCTAGTTGTCGCCACACATGCTTAACACTATCTGAAGCAAATAAGTTTATCTTGGTCTCATCAGACCACAGGACATGGTTCTACTAATCCATGTCCTTTGTCTGCTTGTCTTCAGCAAACTGTTTGCGGACTTTCTTGTGCATCATCTTTAGAAGAGGCTTCCTTTTGGAACGACAGCCCTGCAGACCAGTTTGATGCAGTGTGCGGCGCATGGTCCGAGCACTGACAGGCTGACCCACCACCCCTTCAACCCCTCTGCAACAATGCTGGCAGCACTCATATGTCTATTTTATTGATTGATTGATTGATTGATTGATTTATATCCTGCCTTTTTCCTACAAAGGTCTCAAGGCAGCTTACATCATTCTCCTCCTCCATCTTATCCCCACAACAACAATCCTGTGAGTTAGGTTGGGCTGAGAGTCTGTGGCTGGCCCAAAGTCACCCAGTTGGCTCCATGGCTGAGTAGGGACTAGAACCCAGATCGCCCGAGTCCCAGTCCCATGTTCTTAACCACTACACCACACTGGCTCTCCCAAAGCCACACTATTTCCCAAAGCCAACCTCTGGATATGACACTGAGCACGTGCACTCAACTTCTTTGGTCGACCATGGCGAGGCCTGTTCTGAGTGGAACCTGTCCTGTTAAACCGCTGTATGGTCTTGGCCACTGTGCTGCAGCTCAGTTTCAGGGTCTTGGTAATCTTCTTATAGCCTAGGCCATCTTTATGTAGAGCAATAATTCTTTTTTTCAGATCCTCAGAGATACTTTGCCATGAGGTGCCATGTTCAACTTCCAGTGACCAGTATGAGAGAGTGAGAGCGATAACACCAAATTTAACACACCTGCTCCCCATTCACACCTGAGACCTTGTAACACTAACAAGTCACATGACACCAGGGAGGGAAAATGGCTAATAATGCCCAATTTGGACAATTTCACTTAGGGGTGTACTCACTTTTGTTGCCAGCGGTTTAGATATTAATGACTGTGTATTGAGTTATTTTGAGGGGACAGCAAATTTACACTGTTATACAAGCTGTAAACTCACTACTTTACATTGTAGCAAAGTGTCATTTCGTCAGGCTTGTCACATGAAAAGGTATAATAAAATATTTACAAAATGTGAGGGATGCACTCACTTCTGTGATATACTGTACCTCTGCCTCGGTGCTATCCTTCAACAGTGTCCTTGTTGCCATCATCTTAGCCTGAAGGGTTTGGAATTAGGGGCCTCCCTTCTGACAAAGCCATATGGGTCTCACAAGGATAAGGTGGTTACCCAACCTTTCCTTCTTCCCAGGTTTAGTTTACCCCCACCCCCACTCAGGGCTCAAGAATGGTCTTCCTTGATGTTCAAAACCATCTTTCCCTCAGGAAAGAAGGCGGCACACTCTGGCTGCCCGTTGAGAAGTTAAGTTTTATTTTAACTGGTCCCCCTCTGACCAGGCCCTATGGGTAGCATAAGCCCTATTGCTGATATAGCTCCCTACTAATCTCCAGGTCATTTTCTCTACAGAAAGTCTCTATGAACTCCCTGGCTAGATAGCTGCATACTAGATGGCATCATGCTAATCTATATGCCTAGTGGCCTGGTAGTACCCAAAGGCACCCTGGCACATTCTGTTAGGGGCATGGATGCCTCAATGACTTTGAGAGGGAGAGCTTCCCCGGACTATGGTTGATTTTAGTTCTCTACATTCTCAAATATGAGTTGAACCTGGCAGGATAATCACCTGTAAAGCAGAGGTTCTGTGCTGTATCTTACAAATGTGGGGCCTTCCCTAAGTAATATTTTTTAGTTTGGGCAGAATTGCATCCATTCGGGCTGGTTACATGTAAACATAATTCTTTGTATCATTTTATCAGTTATCTTTGCCAGTTGATAGTTCATTTTCTTGAAAATAATAATTTCTGAGGAATCTAACAATATCTAGTGACAGTGCAGTCCTGAGCATATATACTCAGAGCTAGTTCAGTGAAAGTTCCCAGGTATTTGCAGCCTTAGCCTTCCATTTCTTCCATGCCAAACAATAACAGTTAAAGTTTAAAAGTGCTGTTATCTCAGAATGTCTAGATTCAAGCTATCTTTTGTAAATGGCAACTACACTTTAAACTATGGTGTTATGCAAACTTGACCAAAAGGGGTTTATCAACTGAACAAACCTATGTAAATAACTTTCAAACTAGTACAAACACATTTTGCCTGTTTATTTTATTGAAGTTTATGCTGTTGCAGGACTGATAACTAGATTAAAAGCACCTTAAAACATTCAGCAGCTCCTTAGATCAAGTGACATTTCCTTGTGTAGGCGGGCAGAATTCGTAGAATGTAGAGTCCCAGATGTTTTTCTGATCAAAACAAGTTTACATCAAATTCTATTTTTAGCAAGCTTTCCAAATTGTTTATCTTTTCCATGTTAAAATAAATTTATCTAGAATATATTTATTTAAACCATTTTTACCCCACTCTACAGCCAGAAAGGCTCCCATAGTGGCTTGCAGATTAATAGAAGCACAGCAGTTCTCACTAGAGAAAAGAATATACAAAGAAAAAGGGAGGCAGAAAAAGGGTTATTACCAGCTCTTAAAGTTAGAGTACTTAACCAGCTGATTTGGAAACTTTTCAGGGATGGAGAAGCTAAAAGGTGGTGGTAGGTCAGCAGTTATTCACTCCCCAAAGATCACTTATGCATTATCCAGAGGGAGGGGGGACAAAAGATAACATACCTTCTTAATATGTGCATGCACTGATGTATATGTCTAGCTGCAGATTTGGAAATCATAACTTATACAGAAATACAATTTATCTTTCCATAGTCAAGAAAACTGACCTAAGGGCCTGCTTATTCTACTGTCCAGATATTAATGGTTGATGGGCAAAATCAAGGCCCGTGCATACTCTTTTTATAGTTCTTTGTTTTAAAACTGGACTCAACAGACCTATAAATAGAGGACTGTTCTCTGTAAAGGAGGGCACATACTGTAGCTACCTCACACTCTGCACTCAAATGGAACAGCTGCTGCTAGGTGATAGTTAAGGAAGGACTAAAGGCTGTTTAGGTACACTAGCACTTCAGTTCTGTTCAAAATCTGTATAGTAATAAACTAAAGCTAAAGTTTTATTATAGGGCACCAGCTACGGGAATCATGTATATTTTCTAAATACTTCAGACTCAAATCGCATATGTAAGTTGGATCCTGTTTTAGCCCCATGGAGATCAGTGACTAATTTAGTCTGACACCAACCCTGAGAATGCTAACTTAAGGAGGAAGAAGAGGTTCCTTGAGGGAAGCTTGAGGGAAGCTGATAATGCTGAAAGAGTAGGTGCAGTTAATATTAGATAGCTGGATAATTTTTGGAACTTAAGAGCACTTTGCCTATTTTTAGTTAAAGCAGAATTGTTAGAACTAAAAAGTTATATGACTCCAGGTATTTCACATTCAGAAAATTTCATTTTTCCTTCATTTATTAACAAGCTCTACTTACAGAAATCAGAGTCCTAACTTAAGAAGCATTTGTCTTACATAGATGACTGCTTTGATAAACAGCACTCCCAAATGCATTTTGTTATTCAAAGAAAAAATAACATAATTAGTCTGTATCTCCTGAAATAGATGTTGGCATTTATGGTGCTCTCAAAAGCTGCAGAAACTAACATCATGTTTTGAAACCAAAATCCTAGAGCACATCCAGGGCGCAAATCTGCATATTAGGTACTGATGCCTTTTATGTGATCCTAGATCCTTCTGGACCAGCACCTAAGAGTCCATCATTCAGTCCCTATTGTATGAGTTGAGTCATAATTAGGCCTCTTTACTGGATAACAGCTGTTATGGAAACCAATCCTATACCAGATATATTTTCTTACACTATTAGTTTTCAGTTAGTTTAGAAGCAGGCCCAGAGCAGGGCAACACACCAGACTTGTTGGATCTGCTTTTGTTTCTTCTGGTTGCTTGGTAAATGCCATTTGTTAATTTTGTAAAGTGAACTTTTCTTCAAACCGCACAGCACAGGGCAGAGAAGTAATATCACTCTGCATTTCTGTTAAGATTTCCTGAGCAGTGCCTTCCTGGCTGCTTTGAACCTAAGTGAAAATAGTATTTGCATTTCATTGCAATTCTGTGTTTGCTTTGAAAGCAGTTAGTTCTAGTTATCAAACTGTGTGCTTAGACTATAATAAGCGTGTGTCCTGATTAAATTTTGTATAGCTTGTTTTTGAACTGGAAAAAAGGAAAATATATAGCATTGTGAAATAAACTCTATACTGTGTGGTGACAATAACTGAGGTACTTTAAAGACCAAAACAACCCCCCCCCCCCAAATCACCAAAAGACTCCTGGTAGTGCTTGTCACAATGGACTGGAAATTTGCTTCTTTACCTTAGATGCATGCAGATTTCCTCCAGGAATCGAGAGCAGGGGCTAGCGAACTTCCTGTAACAAATCACCTTAAGTCAAGATAAATCTGTTTGTACATCCTCAAGTATAAGTAGGGCAGAACAAAGAGGCATGTATGGTTAGGGGCTCCCTGCCATTGATGGTCTCTCAGAGTCCCTAAAATTCCCTAATGTGCAGCTTGCAAACCAGGTATTCTTTCTTCTCCAGCAGAACCAGACCACACAAGCAATTGACAACACAAATGACAAAAGTACACTTTTAGAAGTAACTATTCTTGATCTTGGCCCCCTACTTCTTATCTCAGTCAAGATGTAGCAAGAAGTCCTGTATTGTGTATGTATGTGGGCCAAGCAGAATGGAAACCAGTGTATTTTATTTTAAAATACACATTAGCAAAAATATTTGCAGTCCTTGCTGCTATATAGTTAGACATTACAGTAGGAATCATAATGGGCACTTTGGGTTTCCCAAGTATTTTTACATTAAAATCAAGCATTGGCCATTTCCTACCTGGTAGCAAATTGGTGTGGTGCTAATGTATGTTTAAAAGTTGGATTCCAGTATCAGTTCTTTTTTCTTTTATTTTTTTAGGTGATGAAAGTTGTGAGTACCTTCTTTCTAGTGGAAGATTTCTTGGCGAGAAAGTATGGCAGCCTCACAGCTGTATGATGCACAGATATAAACCAAGGTAAGATACTCTTCTAACTTCTCTTATATACAGGTGCTGATGCCTTTTGGGTGATCCAATTTCCTTCTGGACTAGAACTTAACAGTCTGTCTTTATACCTTTACATTGTTACTATGAAATTCAGGGGGCATAGAATGGCAGCATGTGTTTTGGGTTGACTGTGTATGATTGTATAGTCTTTTTTAGTAGTTTCCATTTATTAGAAGTAAAAATGAATAGTTAAGATACCTTGCTTAATATGAAGAACTAGAATATTTTTAGTTGGTAGCTTAACTGTAGAATAATGTTTAAGAATGCAGTTCAGCTGAGATGAGAAAGAGCCTCTGAATTCGGGAAGAAGTCATGGAGGGTGTCTTCACCTCCTTGCTCTTCCACTTTGAATTTTTTACACAGTCATTTTTGGCTGTCTGGTTTTGCAAGAGGAGAAAAGGGGGCTAGAGCTACAGGGTATCTCATATCCTGGCCTCCCCAGTATCCTCCCCCCACCCGAACAGCCCCTTTACCCTCTCTAAGGTTGCTTTTCCAGTCTCAGAGAGCAGCCGATGTGGTTCTGTTTGTGCTGGCTGCAAGGGGACAAGGGACTAAGATCAGAGCTCCAGTTCCCAGCTCTGAGGCCAAAGTACTGTTGTGGACTCCAGCATTGGAAATCTGAACTATCCTGGATCCCCTGTCTCCCCAGTGCTGTCTAGGGGCTGCAGTCTTGTTCTCTAAGTTAGTGTTGGAAAAGTATTCAGACCAGTCCTGCTCACTTAATTCAGTGGCTATTTCTTCCTCACCCTTGGTGCATAAGATATGCAATGCTGCATTAAGACAGTTGTTGGAGAGCATGCTTCTATACTCTGCTGGCATTAAGGCATTAAAAGAGAAAGTGAAGTGGTAAAACACATCTCCCACTTCTGTCATTTTTGATCACAGGCTTTATTGTCAACTAGCTATCAGGTAAAGCAGCTTCTTACTTTATCCTAAGTCACACCGTTGCCATTATCTTGTGGGATGGATATACCAAAAAGGAGAGAGCCTGAGCAGGCCCTCCATTTCAGTGTAGCTTACATTTGTTTTGTTACCTCATTAAACTCTACTTGTTTAGGTTGTGTTGGAGCCCCAGCACAAGCTACTAATGTTTCAGTTCACTTTTGTTTTCTAATCTATAACAACTATATATGATGCTTTATTAGTTAATTGAATGTAAAGATGGTAGAACTGTATATAACTTAATATGGAAACAAAATTCTTCTTTTCTTATTAATTATCTAGGTTTGGGCAGATATATGGGTTTATTTTTATTATATTTATTTACTTATTGTGCAATAAATTGGTGTACTCTACTTCTGGTGTGACTGTTGAGTTAGCATGTTAGGAATATTCCATACCGTTACAGATTTGTGTGGATTACTCTTGTTCTGTCATTCTTGCAAATTAATATTAATATTTGTTTTTACAGTGAAGCCAAAAAATGCCTTGAAGACAAACATATTGCATTTATAGGTGACTCTAGGATTCGTCAGCTCTTTTACTCATTTGTAAAACTCATAAACCCTCAAATTAAGGAGGAGGGAAACAAGGTATGATTTTCATTATTTTCATTCTCAGTGTTCTTTTTTATTGGTATTACAGGGAAGCTATGTTCTTTCTAAGTATGGTTATAAAAGTATTTCTGTGAAAGAGATAAATAGAGAACTGGACCATAGAATAGCATTTTTCGGGCACAGTTCAGACATCATATTCGCAATCCCACACAGCATTGTTTATTGGATTTGGGATCTGTTGAGTGTCCATGTGGTCCCTCACTGTTTCTGCTTGTTCTTGTCCTGGATGGAAAATTCCCCACAAACCAGAATTACCATGATTTGATCATGGTTTGCAGTGGAAACACAGTTTCCTAGCTAAGACATCCTGATGCATTTAAATAATCATTTACCATTATATTTTGTATTAAGATGTGTGAACAAAAGCAGGTGAAAAGAGAGAGGCATCAGTGCATTGTTAGTTGGATCAGGGATGTGATATCTGAACTAGCACACTGAAAGTGGTAGCTGCAGAAAGAGAACTAAGAAGTCAGAGAGAAATGTACCAATTGAAGTTGCAAGTACTCTTAAGTATGAATGGCACTTGCTTACGAGGACTGGCCCTTGAGTGTAACATTCTAGCAATGTTCACTGCTATATTATTGAAAGAAGACTGTGCTTAGCTGGAGAAATACTGAAATATACATGAAATTGCATGAAAGTTTTCTGAGGGCCAAATTACACTTTTGGTTTTATGTGTCAACGAGGCTTTTTTTCTTCATATAGCAGGTACAGGGGGCCTTGGTGAGTTATGAAACCAAAATGAGTGAAAAGGGGTTTGTAATACCTTTGTAGTGCAGCTCTAGATGAAAACTTTATACCTCCCCCCATCTTCTGCTGCTGTCTTTGCCAGAGAGGAGTCCTCCCATGGGACCAGTGGTGGCTTTTTTTCTGATAAAAAGATTCAAGGATGTGTGTTTGAGTGTATGTAGTAGTGATTTTTAGGGGAGGGGGGTGGTGGATGATTGTGGTAAAGTTTAAGATGCCTCCATCTGTGCCATGGGTCTGCTACTGATTTCTGCTCTGTCCCGCACAGTTGCATTTTAGCGTTTTAAAAATAAGTGGGACTAAAAATATACATTTTTTAGGATATATTATGTGTTTGGTGTGTGTGTGTGAGAATTTTTGGAAATTTATAATTTGTATTTCTTATTTTGATAGCATGGAAATATTCCTTTTGAAGATAAGTCTTCTTCACTTAAAGTGGTAAGATATCTAATTTTCTTCTAAGTGCTATGAAGAAAGCAAGTTAATGAAGGTTGTAGTGGTGGGGGGCAACTACATATTCATGCATAACCGTGGAAAGCTTGTAGTCATCTTTGTATTTTTTGGTATCAGGAAGACTGCAAAATTAAATGCTTTGAAGATTTGAAAGAACTAAGTGCTGCAGATGCATACAGCTAAAAATAATATAAATTAACAAAAATGATTGAATTTTCTATAATTGAAAATAATTGAGGCCTTCAGCAGGATTGAACCAGCTTATACCACAGTTCAGTAGCTTCTCGAAGTAATGGTACGAAAATTTCTTCAACATACATGTACATTGCAGAAGAAAAATATGCATGAATGTATGTTAAGGAAATCTGAGAATTCAGCTTTCCCAAGTGTGTAAAAAGGCACGTAGAGCTACAGCACATGTATATTTTTAACTCATGTGCTTTCTGCATTTGCTGAGGAATGCACAAATGCTAGTTCTGCACACCACTGCAATTTTTAGTTTTGCTCTTAAATATATTTTAGGAGTATATATTTAAATCTCCTCATTAATATTTTTTTCTGTCCATTTAAAAACCTTTCATCAATTTTAACTTAAAGCATGCTTCCCCTGTATCTTGACCTCTGGGTGATACTTTCCCATAACCAGTTTCAATTGGAACATTGTTAAGTACCTCCCAGTGCATTATATTGTGGGGAAATGTGCAATTACATTAATTATTAATTAATTTAATAATAAACATTTTTATTTTAATGTAATAAAGGGAGTTCTATTTTGAATCCTGTCTTTTTTAGTAATTAATTTTCAACCCTGCAATAGGTGGGAAACCTCAGGCCCATGGGCCAAATCTAGCCCTCCTGGGGTTTCAGTGCAACTTCCTGTGTTCCCCAGATGGGCCAGGCTCCTTTCCCCCAGCCTCTAACCCTTTAGGGGTTTCCCTTCTATTTTGCTGTTTTACAGGTAGGCTTAGTTTATGTCAGTAAGACATAATATTTAAGTTATTTTGGGCCCCATCCCTTTTGCCTTCAACCTCAACTCCTTTGACTTTGATCTTAGCCATACTGGAATGCATTGCCGAGGGCTTGTCCAATATTCAACTTCTGGGCTCAAAGAAGTTCCCCACTCTTTTTGTATAAAATCAAGAGTAGCGGGTAGAGAAAACCTAGATCACTTTTTGAATTAAGGGTTTCCAGCTCACATTTCAGTTTCTTAGCCGGTAAACTATATTAGTTCCCATTCAGCTTGAACACATTTTCTAGCTTGGGAAATGCATATGCTATAGCAGAGGTTTACAACCCCCGGTGCACAGACCAGCGCCAGTTCATGGAAGATTTCTTGCTGATCTGTGCGGGGCTGCATCCTGATCACTGTGGACCAGTACGGGGTGGATTGGGGCCTGGTTGTGCTCCACCTCAGTTGGCATTGTATTTCCGGGGAGTGTGTTGGTGCTGCCTAGGGGGCCAGGGAGGGGAGAGATAGTTTGGTGAGAGGTGGCTGGGAGCCATGCTGCACCTATTTTGGTATTTTGCTCTTTAGTTGGCATTCTTTGTTGCTCGGTTTCTGGATATTTTGGACCTCCTTCCTTCCTTCCTTCCTTCCTTCCTTCCTTCCTTCCTTCCTTCCTAGTATTGTATTTGGAAACTAATACACAGAATAGTGTATTAGTGTTTTTTGTTTCTGCCTCAGCCGTCCCTGAGGTGGTTTTCCTGTTTTCACCAGTCCCCAGCTGTGGAAAGGCTGAAAATCACTGAGTTACAACATAGTTCAGCCATGGAGATTTGAGGGAACAGGTAGCACGAGTCATTAGAATTTCAAACTAGGATCAAGTACACAGTCTGGGAGCACTCATTAATCTAGCTTAGCCGCTAGGGATACAACTGGACTACATGGCTCAGAAATCTTTTATCAGCTCAAGCTACTATGTTGATTATAGCCCTTCCTGAACAGGATAGCCTTGGTTCAGTTATCTGTATCATGGTAACTTCCCATTGGAATTACTGCAGTGCATTGTATGAGGGAATGTCTTTGAAGATGATCTGGGAACATCAGTTAGTTCAGAATAAAGCTGTGAGATAGTTAACTGTGGCTGGTTGAGATAAGTGTATCACTGCAGTGCTTCACTACCTTTACAATTTCCCATTCCATTTTCAGATCCATTGCAGAGTGCTGGTTTTGAACTATAAGCCACTACATGAATTGCAATAAGGGTGACTAAATCACTGCCTCTCTCATGCATTTATTTAGACGTTGAAATCTTCAGGTAGTCTTCTCCTAGTGAACACCTATTCCCCAAGTGCAATGCCTTCCTTAGAAAGGTGTACCATCCATTTTTGTTTCATTTTGACACAAAGCAAAATACCATTTTATTTTCCAGATCTTTTAGTCTTTTAGTTTTAACTTTAAACTGTTTTTGACTTGTGACAGTTTTATGTTGTTTTGTATTTTTACTGTTTTAGTATTACATTTTAAAGTGTAGTATTTCTTTTTTAAGCCACCTGGAGAACTTGTAATACTTGAGAACCTCAGTACTGTTAAAAATGAGGCAAATAAATATTATCCTGAGCAGTCCAGAGAATAATATTCTGTAGCAACCAAATGAAATTAACCCTGGGTTTATGAACCAATAGAACATTTGTGAACTAATGAGAAGACAGGTAGCTTCTTACAATGTGCAGTTTCAAGATTCCTTACACTTGCTAATCTGCATTGTTTCCTTTAGGATTTTCTGTGGTATCCAGAAGTCAATGGTTCTATGAAGCAACGTATCAAGTCTTGGACTGAAGTGAGTGAGTTAAACAGATAAACTGGCTTTATGGCAGTGTATTACCCTCTTCTGGGAAAGCTGTCCCCTCTTCTGTTTTGTCCTCCAACTGTATGATTCCTGGCAGCCATACTGGCTTGCTCTTGGGCTAGGTGGTGTTGCTGCTGAATGCTAGGTCAATCCAAAATAAGATCTGAGCTGGCTGAGGTAGTATTGGATCTGGGGTTAAGGACCTTGCGAATGGTGGTTCTGCTGGACCTGAACTTTCATGCTGAGGCTGTCTTTCTAGGGCAGCTCAGGATTTCGTGGTTCCCATGACAACCTTCAGGCTGTCCTCAGCTCAACACATGTAAAAGGACACACTCTTGACCTGGTTTTCTCAACTGGGCAGGAAGATGGTGATCTGCAAGTTGGTGGGGGCGGGGGGGGGGATAAATATCAACTACTTTGTCATGGTCAGATAACTTCCTCTTGAGGCTTGGATTTATGGCCCCTTCTCCCCTCTGCAAATGTGGGGGATCTGTTAGAATGGTCCACCCCTAGAATCTAATGGATCCTGAAGACCTCTGAAAACCTCTGGGGATATTTCCAGCTGGTATGGTTGGTGCTCCTGTTGAAGACTACGTCATTCTATGGAATACAAAGATGACTCAGGTGGTTGACCCAATTGCTCTCAAGTGCCCTCTTTCCTCAGACAGAGCCCATTCAGATCCTTGGTATATACCTGAGCTGAGAACAATGAAGCAAAGAAGGAAGATGTCTAGAACTCAGGTGGAGGAGAATTTATGCTAAGTCTGACCAAGCATGGTTTAGAACTCACTATTGAGCCTACATCATGGCAAAAAGACAGGTGGCCCCCTTGCTGGCTTGGGGCTAGGTTTTCTGAAGGAACACCTTTTCTCATATGTACCTACTCAGACATTAATATCCTTTGGGGTCCTTCTCAGGGAGCCCCCTCCCCAGGGAAGCAAGGGGTGTGACAACTAGAAGAAGGGCCTTCTCAGTTGTGGCAGCCCATCTTTGGAATATGCTTCCTAGAGATGTTTGCCCTGGTACCTGCTCTTTGTCCTTTTGACACTAGGTGAAAAAAATTATTTTCCAGACAGTTTAATAGTTAAAGATGTAGTTTTAATTAGATGCTGTGGCTGAACCAGTGTATCAATTTGATTAGATGTCTTGGGGTTGTTTTTGTTACTGTTGCTTATTAGCTCTTACTGCTTTTATTGTGATATTTTAATCTTTGCTTATATGTTTTAACTTTGTAAACCACCAAGAAAGCCTTTTTGGCTAGGGGGCAATATAAAAATGAAATAAATATTCCAATAAGCCAATAGGAAGGTATTTCCCTGTTGCCTGCTGCTTCCCACTGCCACAGACCAGCATGGGGGCCACTTGCACTCTCCCCCTGTTCTTCACCTTGACCTCGGTTGACATCACCATTTGTGTAAGAAACAGCAGTACTGTTGAGGAGGCAGGGGAAGCAAGAGGCACTCCTAGAGAAGCCAGCCACTTGCAGGGAGTCATGCAACACTGGGTATGCCTTGGGTGGGGCCTTAGAGACCAAGTTTAGGCTAACCTGCTGAATCATGCTGTAACTCACAAGGGGCTATGTGGCTGTTTCTTTAGCTAACTGCACTGATGGGTAATTGGGCTGGGTGTGGGGGAAATTATAGCTGTATCTTATGATTACTGATATTATGTATTGCTGATATTATTATGACATTATATATTCTATCATTATACTAAGTTTTGTTTTGCATTGCTTACATTTAAATATTGTATTGCTTGACTGTATTGCTTGAATATATTTTTGATTTTGAATGGAATATGTATTTTCTTGTTATAAGCCTGCCAGGGAGACTTACGGGTTTTGGGGTGCCATACAAATGTAATGATATTCAGAAATTCCTAGTTCTGCTTAATTTCAGTATAGCATAAAGAGTTTCTGTTCTAGCATTCGGTTGCACTCATTTTTAAAACCTAACTAGGGCTATGTTTTTTATTTATATATATATATATATATATATATATATATATATATATATATAAAAAACATAGAACTATATATATATAGTTCTAAAGTATATATCCTTGTCTCACTCCCTTCTTGACTGGAATTTCTTTAGTGCAGTGTCCTTAGACATTGCAGTATACATTCATCCAAGAATTCTCATATAATTTATATATAAGCACAAGTAGTATTTTATCAATTGAAGAAGAGTTCAGTTTCTCCCAGAGTTTGTATTTGGAGATAAGGTCAAAAGCACATCAAAGGTCAATGTATGCTGCATAGCGTAAAGATCGTGCTCCAGAAGAATATTTCTCAACCAGATGTTGAAGGGTTAGTGCATGGTCAATGACTGAGTTACCTTCCCTGAAACCTACCTGCTCATCAGCCAAAATATTCTCGGTTATAACCCTGTCCTGAAGCTTATAATACAGGTGTCTAGTGTAAAGTTTGCCAGCTATACTAAAAGGGCTAATAGGGCAGTAATTGGCGGGTAGATCTCTGTCCTTTTTAGTAAATTAGAACCACCAAAGTTAAGCCCAAATCCTCAGGAACCTTAGCATGTTTGTCAATATAGGTCAATAAGGATGCCAGAACAGGTACCTACCAATCTATGTTTTGGATAACTTCCGCTGAGATGGAATCGTACCCAGGAGCTTTTTTTGGTTTCAGATGGTTAATCGGTTTATACAATAACCTTTTAATTTTTCATATACTTTAATAGAAATTTTAATATTTTATTATTATTGCTGCTATGCTATGTATCAATTTTATTATCGTTGCTGTGGGATATTGATCTCATTGTATTGGTTTCATTGGCTGTTGTCTTATTTAAATATGTTATTGATTGTTTATATGGTCTTTTAAATTTTTAAACCACCCAGAGAACCTGTGGGGTATGGGGCAGTATAGATGTACAATAAATAAATAAGTGCGCATAGCCAAAATTTGTGAATAGTAAAATAAGTTATTTAGAAAATTTGACTGTTAATACCTTTTTTTGACTGTATTGAGAAGACTGACCTGCCTTTCACTGTGCCTATAGGGTTCTTCTCCAAAACCTCACATAATTGTAGCAGGAGCTGCTACGGTAAGTTCTTCAAATATTAGTCACTGCAATGGCCAAATGAAAATTAAGACACTTGTCTCCTGGTTCACCTCTTTCAAATTCCACATGTTCTTGTTGTTATAATATTTATATCCTATTCCCAGTGAATGGGACTCAAGATAGCTCACAACATTAAAAACTTCTACAATTAAAACATTCAATATACATAAAAGTTAAAATATATTAAAATTGAGCAAAATGCCGAGATTAAAAATCCTACAAACAATATAGAGAGGATGTCTCTGCTGTTGCATTTATGTATGTAACTGGGCATTGGACAATCTGAATTACCCTAGGCATACCTTTTCCTCTCTCTGTTGCTGCTCCTGATTGAAGAGCAACATTTTTTTCCCTGAGTAGACATCTCTGGCATGGAACACTACCTTTGTTCTTGCTGTTTCCTTTATGAATGAAAATTTCCATAGCCTGATCTGTAGAGAGCTTTGATATATACCCTGGGTACCACTAATGTTTAAATGGAGGTGCCGATTTGCTACTTGTGCAAGGATAAAATGTGGTTTCTACAAGTAGTAGAAGGCTTGTGCAAACAGAATGACACCACTGGAAACAACCCATTCTTGGAGTTCTGTAATATTATATTTTGCAAGTTTTAACCATTCATTAAGTAGTAACTGTCTTTTTAATGCATTAACTCATTTAGCTATAGCAGTTTGTAATATCTTATATCTAATTTCAGAGTGTTCAGTATCAGCCTATATTTATCTGCTGCACCTTTTCTTTTGATATATTTTAATAAAGTATTAGAACTTATTTTCCCAGATTAGTGAATCAGTAAGTAAAATTTGTGTATAACAGTTTATCATTTTGATTATGTTGACTACAAATACATATGATGATTGTTTTACCTCTTTAGTGGTCTATCAAAATTCACAATGGCAGCAACGAAGCACTCACACAGTATAAGATCAATATCACATCAATTGCACCTCTTCTGGAGAAACTGGCAAAGAACAGTGATGTCTTTTGGGTCTTACAAGGTAAGCTTAACTATTGAAACTTGTGAATTAAATTGGTTCATTGAGGAAGATTTTCAATGTAATGCTGCAGTTCCAGTCTAGATCTGAGTATTAGTACCAGCCTTTTTTCCTAGTATAAATTCCAAAAGCAGATGAAGTTTGGTATTATGGCTGGAGTCATTGATTAGTGCTTCATTTCTCAGTTTGTGGGAAAGCACAATTCTCACTGGAGAGAAACGCTTTTATCCATAATGGCTGAACAAAAGTTTACAATGTTTTCCTTCTTTGGAAAGAGATTGACTATCTAGACTGCAGCAAATCAGCTGTTTGGAAAGGCTCCATGCTACAAATTTGACTGGCAGTCTGTAGGACTCCCAAGCTGGTGGATCTTACCCGTGAAAAAATATCCCCAAAATTATGGTTACCGGCTAGGTTGGCAACAGCCTGGATCACTCTGTATTTAATATGTGCTTGAAACAATTCAGTGGGATTATCAGGAGTTTTGGAATTATTGTCAGAATGCTGACAAGACGCAGCTCTACTTTTCCTTTTTATCAGGTAATGTAGTAGATGTGCATTCTTGACTAGCTGCAATAATGATACAGGCTGTGGGCCAGTAAACAGAAGCTGAGTCCAGATATATGCTGTTAGTAGTTAGAAATATGTTAGATATATATTTTTCTATGTTCACCTGTTCTGGATGGCATTGGACTTCCACTGAAGAAGCAAGTTCATAGGGTTTTCATGGAGCCACCTTTAGGTTCAGATGGGCCTCAGTTACACAGAGTGCCTTCTATCAGCTTTGTGTGGTGGATGAACTAAACCCCTTTCAGGGATAACTTGGTTTAAGTAGTCTTGCTTTTGTCCAAATTCCAGGTTAGATTACTACAAGGTACTCTGTATGCAGTTTGGAAACTGTAGCTTATGCAATATGTGGAGGCTAGATTGATAGCAGGGATTAGAAGGTCTGATCATATAACATTGATTCTGGCCTTGCTTGCACTGCCTACCTGTATATTTCTGAGCCAAATCAGGGTGTTGGTTTTGACCTGTGAAGTGATAAATGGCTGGGACTGAAATACTTGGCAAAACACCTACCTGATATCACTACCCATACACTATGATCCTTCTCCTTCAGAGGAGGAGGATCTTTGCCATCCAACTTCAGAGGATGACAACAAGGAAGAGAGCCTTCTTAATGCCATTCCCCCAGTTGTGGGATGATCTCTTCAGTAAGATTTGCCTGACACCAACATTGTCATCTTTTTCGGACAAGGCTTTAATAATTCTCAATATTTTTACTGATTGTTTAACTCTGTTTTTATAATCTTGTAATCAATTTCCTATTATAATAGAGTATTTTTAGAGCTTTGATCTTTATGAACCATCCAGAGATCTTTAGCTTTTGTGTGATTTAGAAATGCAATAAAGAATGAATGAGTTGTCACATGAATATATGGACTAGCTTCATAGTCAGACCTGCCAGACCTCTTAACTTCCTCTGCAGTGAATTTTGTGCTAACATGCCCTAACTGGAGACATTTGTATCTGGCTTATTTCAGTGCAACATTTCATAGGTGACCAATGTATCCTAGAGGTTGAATATTTATTTACTGCTTTGCTTAAAAACAAGTACCTCAACATTTTTTCTATTCAGATCCAGTTTATGAGGACATGTTGAGTGAAAGCAGGAAAATGATCACTAATGAAAAAATAGATGCCTACAATGAAGCAGCCATCAGTATTCTGAACAGCAGTTCAAAAAACTCAAAAGCTAAAGTAAAAGTTTTCAGTGCATCTAGGCTGATAGCAGAAGAAACTATAAGTCAGTCCACAGATGGTTTACATCTTCCTGAATCAAGCAGAGAAACAGTGAGTAACCTCTTTTTCAGAAAACAGCTTTTAAGATTAATAACAAAAAGTAGCATCCAGAATTTAGCCTATGTGGCCAATAGTACCAACTTTGTTAGTTTTTTGTAGATGTCATTTTAAAGTTTTCATTCAAGTGATTTGGACAAAATTATTTACAAGCTATACTTTCAAAATATTTTAGACAATGTAGATAACCTGTACTACTCTGTAATTGTCATGCATTGATAGAAAACTCCAAATTGCTGATTCCTTGGCTAATACAGGTTTTTCATTTTTTCCTGGAAGAATGGATCTCAAATCCCCTATACTGTCATACTATCTTTCAGTGCAGAAAAGACCTATGTTGCAATGCAGCTAATAGACTTAACTGAAAATCCTTAGTTCAGACCTATGCATTAACTTCTTCAAGCTGCCAGCTTCATTGCTGCATCAGTAATATGGGGGCTCGGGGAATGATTCTGGCTTTATTTGTGGACATTGCTAATATATGGAAAATTGTTTGAATACTTGTGGAAGAAATCACTCTATAAATCAGGGGTAGGCAGTTTGTGGCCTTCCAAATGTCTTGGCCTATAGTTCATTCTTTATCCTTGGCTTGTTGACTAAAGCTAGTAGATATTGTAGGCCAAAATATCCAAGGGGATGTAAATTTAACACACCTGTTTAAATTCCATGTTTTATTAAACATCTTCTTTGTAGTAGTTGAAAATATTAAATAATTTCAGAATTGGCATGCTATGCATGTGTATAGAAGGAATTTGAGGGGTGGATGAAACCAAGTAAAGCCAGAATGAATATACAGCTCTGCTGTCCTCTGCAGTGAGCAGTGGTTGCCAGCAGTGTTGCTGTCATTCTGAATGCTAAAGTCCAAATGAAATAAAGGTCACAAGATCCCTGAGTTCATCTTCTACAGTTTTTTTTTTTAAATCAAGCCATATTAGATCTTATTATGGATTTGCCAAGATCTCATCTAGTTTAACCTTAAGAAAAAAGGATTACATTGGAAAGACTGAAACATGGTCTTTGTCAAACCTGTCTCTCTTCTTAAGCCCAGACTAGGTGAGAGTTTGCGAAATTCAGAACTGAACCTCACATGGTTTAATATTTAAAAGGAGTGGTGGTGCTGGCAGAGGGCAAACAACTATGGGGGTCTGATTATGGATTTTCCAACTTCTCGTTTATTTTGGCTGTCTCTTGATTCCCATGTGGGCAAGGTTCAGTCAAAATGTTAAAAACATTGGCAGTGCTTTATTATATGTGTTTTTAAAAATGAATAAAGAAAAATGATACCATACATCTATTTTGATCTGACATGTTCAGGTACCATAGTCCAATATCTGGACTTTTGTTTTTCCATGAACAGAATGCAATGATTCTCATTAACAACCACTGCAACAAGATTATGAAGCCAATCGATGGTTCCTGCTGCCAACCTCGGCCTCCCATTACTTTGATACAAAAGCTAGCATTTTGCTTTTTTTCTTTATCCATAATTGGATATTTAATTCTCCTTCTCATTCGTCGTAACAATCACCGGAAGAATAAACCATGCACTGATATGGAAAGTGGAGAAGAGAAGAAACCTGCCACCAGTACACCAGCAGTTTCCACTATAGAGACACTCTTGCAATCCTTATGCAAACTTGGTGTGATTATGGGTTACTTCTATCTTTGTGACAGAGCAAATCTTTTCATGAAAGAAAACAAGTTTTACACTCACTCATCATTCTTCATACCAATGATTTACATCCTGGTATTAGGAGTATTTTATACTGAAAATACTAAAGAGGTAAACACATTTTTTGCTTTTAAATAAAAGATCATATTTGAACTGACTTTAAATAATATAAACATTAAATGACATTTTTTCAGTGTCCTTTGTTTTGTTCTCTTTGGGACCATTGTTTTTAGACATTCTAATGTGCCTTGAGTGAAATGACCAACTAGTAGTTATGGGCATAATCTTATACATACTAACTTGGGAGTTAGTCCCATTAAATTCAGTGGGAGTTGCTTCTGAATAACCTTGCAGAGGATTATACTGTAAGCAGGCAAATCAGCACATCAAGAAAAATGTAGTGCATAGGGAATAGGTGAGTTGTTGTGTCCTGATTTAGATGACATTTCTACAGTATGTGGCCCTGAGCCAAAGAGCCACCTAAGGTGCATGCATCTGGGCTTCTTGTTTCTTCTTCTTGTCCCAGTAGTAGCTTTATGCACTCTATCAAATCTACGCTTCCACCTTTCAAAAGACTTCTGTTTACAAATAGAGCATTGTGCTGCTCTCTGGATTACAGCCTTCTAGTAGTTAAAATGCATAAAAATTATTCATAGGATAATAGCTACTACAATGATGAATACAGTAGTTTCAAACTTATTTGCTTCATAGCAGTGGTTGTTTTGATTTCCTCATTTGGTAGATACCTGTTTGTATTAGTTGGAATAACAATGCTCTCATTTATTTTGCACAGACTAAGGTGTTAAATAGGGAGCAAACAGATGAATGGAAAGGCTGGATGCAGCTCGTCATTTTGATTTATCATATCTCTGGAGCAAGCACTGTAAGTATATGTTACCATTTTAGCATGATTTTTGTAACAGAAATAGCCTGCAATTTAACAGTGAGGCAAAAGTTGAACAACTCTAATAAAGCTTCTCTGTTCAACTTCACACAGGGGTGATTACATTCTATTTTGAAAGATGTATTTTTCCAAAATGTATTTTCTTGTTTTACCTGCGGTATGAAGTAAGACTAGTGAAAATTTGAATTACTGAAGAGGATTTGGACTTACTTAAAGACAATAAAGAAGATAATTCATGTGTGTCAATTATGCCATCTTTGGTGGCTCACTAACCCTCAGTCCTGCAGTTTTCAAATTGGAATACTCCCCTGGGGTTGGTGGGCACAAGACCCCTTGAAGGGGGATTTGAGGTAGGGAGATTTGAGGTAGTGATTCTAAGGCAGCTTGAGCTTTTCTCTCATCACTAGCTGAATGTGGGTGTAGTTGCACCCCCTCCTCCTGTGATCATCCCAGCCTGGTTTTGAAAGA
The DNA here is from genome assembly GCF_004798865.1 of Varanus komodoensis. Classification (NCBI taxonomy): domain Eukaryota; kingdom Metazoa; phylum Chordata; class Lepidosauria; order Squamata; family Varanidae; genus Varanus; species Varanus komodoensis. The sequence goes on along the minus strand of NW_025335568.1, from coordinate 50,936,069 downwards.
GCTGCTGCTTTAATTATTCTTATAGCTTTAGGAAGAGTCAGATGTCCTATTGTATTCCTCCTTAAATGCCACAGGAGTAGTGTCCCAACCAACAGAGCTTATGCACAGCCTACATGCACATGTGTCTGTTCACTTTCACCTGTGGGACAGATACTTAGAAAATACTGAGTTGAGGGGCTTGATGTTTGAATGCTTCAGTGGTGTGGGGAGACAGTTGAGCCTTGAAGTTCCTTTAATAAGATAGTATTATGAAGCTGGAATATAATAAGGGAGAAAGTTCATCTAATTTCCATAGTATTAGATAGGATTTAAATCTTTTAAAATTACTTTATTTTTTAAAAAGTCAACATACATTTTTATTCATAGTTTCTGCCGGTGTACATGCATATCCGTGTATTGGTTGCTGCATATCTGTTCCAAACAGGCTATGGACATTTCTCATACTTCTGGATTAAAGGAGATTTTGGCATTTATAGAGTATGCCAGGTAAGATATTAGTTAACTCATGCATAAATAGTTCATGATTGTCTACCACAGATGCCACTCTCTCTTTCCTTGCTGCCACTGGGGACCACTCCGTGTTGAATAGCTTCCATTCTACTCTGACTGCCTGGTCTGACTTTTAAGGTGACTCCCTTGTGCTTTTTCAAGGTGGAATGATGTCATCTTTTCCATGTTAAAAAATCTAAAGGCTATTGGGATGTCTGTCAAAATTTCTGAGACTTCTGGTTTGGAACCCACAGGCTTGTGACCCCTAGCCTCAAGTTCGTTTTTTGGAACTTGGTCTAGTACCTTAGCTGGTGATTTAAGAGCCCCACATGACACTGAACTTGAAGTTGTGGCAATTACCTGGAAAGGAAGGAGTGACATTGCTTGGAAGTTACCTTTCTCTGGTACTGTCTTCTGGTACTGAAGACAGTTATATACATATGCTTCACATCTGAATGTTAGATTGTTTGAGGCTATTAGCAAATGTCAAGAATATGTTTCATTTTGCAATGTACCAAGGAGGTATGCTGATTAGATTAACTTGTCTAGCTGGAGACCATCCTGTGGTCTGTTTCAGTAAAGGGAATGGGCTTGGAAAGAGCAGAAGCATTGCATCAAGTAGCCAGAACTCAGAATCCCATGCTAATGAAGTTCCACTGTCTGTTCAAAGATGGTGTTATGCCAAAGCCGTACCTTCTGTTTTTCTGGATGATACATATAACAGTCAGGTCAGACCGTATCAGGTAAGTTGGCAAGACCAGTTCCTACCCAACTTCTTGTCCCTAAGTTATTGGTCCTACAAAAACACAGAACACTTCATCAGCTGACTCTGTTCACCAGTACAGACAATGTATTTGTGTTCCCAAGATAGAATATACTTGTTTGGTATAATGGAGTAATATATACCAGCAGCAAGAATGGACAGCTAAGCTGTTATCTGAACTGTATGCTATTCTTTTTAGATACCACTTCTACCTTCCTAGCAAGAATAAGTGAGCTGGCATACCAGGTTTATATATTTTGGTTTGCATTGTTTTAAGTTTCTTTTCAGGCTGTTGACCTGTTACTGATTGAGGGTCCTGTTCAGCAGCAGGAACTGCAACATACTTTCAACATCAGTATTTTCCTCTAACTTAGGGGTGGGCAGAACTCAGACTTGTATTATCTACGTTGTTTTTGACTAGAACTCAGAGATCCAAATGACAGGTACAAAATAGTAGCTCAGGAAAGCAAACATATAATTGCTCAATAAGGGGACCTCTGAGAACTCACTCATCTCCAAAATTTGTTCTCAGAATTGGAGTTTGCTTACAAGTCTGTCTGTCTGTCTGTCTGTCTGTCTGTCTGTCTGTCTCCCCACCTCCTCCTCTCTCTCTCACACACACCTACTTCTGTTTCTCCCCAAGTATACTTAGGAGGGATGGGAGAGGTGGTTTGTCACTATTATTAATACATTAAGAATTGGAAAACCCTTGTGCATTACTACAGATCACCTCAAGAGCTACTAATAGAGCCAAATCTACCTTCTGCCTGCCCTGTTCTTAACTAATCCATACTTTGCTCTGCTGAATTTAAGTTGTACAGAGCAATCTGATGAGGTTCTTGGAGTGAACAGGAATTCCCTTGCTAGACTTCCTGAAGATTTTTGGGAAAGTCTGCATCCTAACTTTCCCAAATCTCATCAGGAAGGAAATTGCTTGTTCTGGAGTGGTACCCAGTAACCACAACCAGAGGTTGTAAAGGCTTTTGGGTATATGTGTGGGATGCAGGTGGCACAGTTGTTTAAACTGCTGTGCTACTGGGCTGGTTGATCGAAAGGTTGCCAGTTCAAATCTGCACAACGGGATGAGTTCCCGTTGCTCCATCCCAGCTCCTGCCAACCTTGCAGTTCGAACAAATGCAAATGCAAGTAGATAAAAAGATACCACTTCAGTGGAAAGGTAACAGCGTTCTGTGCATTTCGGTGTATAGTCATGCCGGCCACATGACCACGGAGACTGTCTGCAGACAAACACTGGCTCCCTCGACTAGGGAACGGAGATGAGCACCGCCCCCTAGAGTCAGACATGACTGGACTTAACGTCAAGGGGAAACCTTTACCTTTTACCTATATGCTGTTTTGAGTTCATGTGTATAAGTTTTTGATTTTACAGTATAAATAGATTAATACATAGATACAGAGCAGTTGTAAAGAGTAGTGGTAGAATATGAAATTTGCTTCTCTGAACTGTTTTTATTAAGTTTGGGAAAGAAAATTGACTGATTTACTAAATGTTAAGCAGCCATACTGTTTTAAAAATAATTCAAAGTATGCATGCTCTCTTGAAATGAAATTAATTCAGATGAAATAACATTAACTTTTTTGAATTTGTTTATACAGAAATGTGCATCTAAAATCAGGGTTCATTCCTTAAGTTTAATAAAGAAATGCTTCCCTTTCTTAACAGGTTTTATTTCGGCTAAACTTCCTGGTTGTGGTGTTGTGCATAGTGATGGATCGGTCATACCAGTTCTACTACTTTGTTCCTCTCGTCACAGTCTGGTTTATGATAATATATGTTACATTAGCTCTGTGGCCTCAGATAGTCCAGAAGAAAGCCAATGGTAAGTATGATATCTTTCTGTTCAGAAAACTGCCAGTTTACTAAAAGAGCTATCTGCTTTATTTTACATCGAGCTTCTAGGTTGGTGTTAACAATGTAATTTGTAGTACTTGATACTCTCAGTAGTTACTCTTAACCTAACTATTAATCTGTAAACAAACTGTGAAAACACTTTTATTTCCCCAAAGCACAACTAACAAAGCTTAGAACAAAATAAGGGCAAGCTTGGATTTTTTAGGAATAATCATGGCAACAAGCTACCCTGCCCAGGTTTCATGATGTGAAACTATACTTCCAAGACTAATTATGTTAATGCCCCTGCCATGAGACCCATATGTGCACAGAGGTGCAAATAAATCCACTGTGGCTTATTTGCCATGCATGATTGTGCAAACCCCATCCATTGTTCTCTAGCATTGCCCAGTAAGAATTTTGTGGCAGTCTGTAAGTGCCAAGTGACTAGGTGGGCATATGCAACACAATGAATATCCTATTGTAGTCTGTCCACAGTAAAGGGCTTCATTTGTTTCATCAAAAGGGTGAGGGCTGACCCAATTATTCTATGCAGTGATGTAGGCTGGGCTTCCTCCCCCCCCCCCACCCCAAGATCTGCCCTTTATGAGAGGTGTGGCCTTTTCTCAAAGGAATGCTAAATACCCATCTGGTGCAAAGAGACATCCATCATGTTAAGTTTTCCTGGTTCAAGCAAGAAACATGAGATCAGGATTTGTTTGTTTGCTTTATCTTGATCCTGAAGGAAATAGCTTGTTCTTACCTCCTCTCAACTATCTGTTTCAAGTCCTCAGTTTTCTTTCAGCTCTTGTTCTGTCTCTTACCTTAGCATACTTTTCTGTCTTTCTAGATTAGGCCTTTCTCTTCTTTAGAAATGGTTGTCCTTTTTCTCATGCTTTTCATTTTTCACCACAGGATGGCATAGCCTAGTTAGAAGAGCTCCAAGTGTAGTGAAGAAAATGAAAACTACAGAAATAAGATTTGAGGTGATCTTGATAGGTTGGAGTACTGGGCTGAAAACAACAGAATGAAATTCAGCAGGGACAAATGCCAAGTTTTGCATCTAGGAAAAATAAACAAAATGCATTGCTACAAGATGTGGAATACTTGGCTCAACAATACTTCAAGATAGAAGGATCTTGGAATTGTAGATCACAAGCTGAATATGTATCAAGAATATGATGTGGCTGCAAAAAGAGCAAATGCTCTTCATTGAGCTGCATTTATAGAAGTATTACTTCCATATCATGTGAAGTACTAGTTCCTCTTTACTCAGCACTGGTTAGACTTTATCTGGAGTATAGCTTCCAGTGCTGGGCACCACAGTTTAGGATGTAGACCAACCGGAAAGGGTTCAGAGGAGGGCAACAAGGATAATCCGTGGACTGGCACCAAAGGCCTTTGAGGGGGGATGGAAAGAATGCAAGAAATTGTTCTTCCTTTTTTCTGCCCTAATCCTTCTCACCCCTCTGAGTGGGTCTTGCACACTGTATGAGAGAAGGGCCATTAAAATCCATCAAAATCCTTATTTGTATCCTTTCATCCAATGGCCTTAGGGCAGAAGTGTTCCTGTCCTAATCTAGCCAGATGGCACAAGGCATGTATTTTTGTGGCCTAGGAAGTTAAAAAAGCTCCCTAAACCCACTGTAGTACATTCTACAAAGGCTACAACTGTCCAAGTGGCTTTTTACTTTAAACAAATGCCTGCTTAGAGGAGATCTGTAGAACAGCCATATGATCGCCGTACCACACATTTGTAAGGTATCATAGGATGGACAAATATGCTTCTGTCAAAGCAGCCTTTGGATGTAGAGTATTCTAACAGGCAGAGGGTAAACCTGCTTTGGAGCCCACCTTATGGAAATAGTTGCTCTTGTACCTTCCTATGATGGATGCCCCCTCATATTGGGTGAATGGAAAATTGGCTACTTACCATGAACTTCCATTTCATTTTAGTGTTCAGAAGACATCCTTACTGCACCCTTTGGCATATTTTCTACCACTGTTGATACTAGTATTTATATAATTTTCTCCCGTAGTGTGTCAGTATGCCACAGAAGGGTTTCCCCTTTTCCTTTCTAACTTTCTGTTTTTTTAACTTATAATTTATGACTCATCAGTCCAAATACACAGCTAGCAAGGAGCTTGATGGAAGGAGATATGAAGGCCAGGACCAAGGCAAAAAGCCTGGTCACATATTCCTTGGCTGTCCTAGGCAGTTGAAAGATTGGATCCATCATGGAAGTCACCTGTACACCAAATCAGAATGGAACATCACAGTAAATCCCCAACTTTCCCATCTCTGCGAAGAAGTGGGCTGTTCAACAGGAGAAATGAAGTGTTCACAAAATTCATCCTACATTAGGCTAGATACAAGTTTTTAAAAATAGCTAATTACAAAGATGCACTGATGCCTTTGTATTATATTTAATATACAGATAGAGCAGTTTCTGAAATGATAACAGGTTTTTTTTGGGGGGGAGGGGTTTGTAAATACCAATCAAGCTTTGCTTTTTCTTATTGCTGTTTCCACAGGAAATTGCTTCTGGCATTTTGGTTTACTGCTGAAACTAGTTTTCCTGTTCATCTGTATATATTTTTTAGCACACTCTCAGGTTTGTATTTGCACTGTTTTGTATTTTTTGGAACAGAGAATGATAGAATCCAGTTATCTAACTTTTAAAAACCATTTAGAGATGAAACATTGCAGTTATAAGGAAAGGAAGAAAGGAAACGTGCTTGGATAGGACAGTCACAAGAACCATCCTTTATGTTTAAAAGGAACATCTGTGCCTGTTGGAAAATGACAGATATGCTATTAGCTTGGCAGTAAATCTATATATGATGTCCCTAGAAATGGGTGTTGCAATGTATGAGTTCATCCAAAGGTAGAACAACTGCTTTCACAAAGCACATCAGCCTCTGCTTGCATCCCAAATTGTTTTGTTTTAGGGAGAAAGAATTGTTTCATTGTTTTAGTTTATTTATTTATCCTTGTTAGACTTGGCAGCCAAAACCCAGGTACTAAACTTTTCTGGTGAAGGAAAGTATGTTAGAAAATGGTTGGGCTTTCTAACAGAAAAGAGCAGTTTGAACAATGCAATGTTCTTCTCCTGGGGTAATAATCTTATGAACTTGTTTCAGTATACATATCTGTCTGCTGTAAGAAATGGTATAATTGTGCTGATGGTCCATTGGTGTGACTAGGCTGTTAAACTATTTTCATGTTTGCTTCTTACAGGGTATATTTGAGAAGATTTTTTCTACCTGGCCATTGTCCAAATGTTTTGAACTTAATGGGAGCATCTATGAATGGTGGTTTAGGTGGAAGTTAGATCGATATGTATGTAATGTTAATTTTGAATTTTTATGGCTTTTATTTATGTGTGGCCTTTCTATAAGTTATGGCTCTCAGGATTGTGCAAGTTAAAGCAAATTGTGATCTGAATTTGCAATGAAAACAAACAAAAAGATGAGAAAGAACTTAGAAGTTCTTGAGTCAGCCATAAAGCAGGTACTTTGTTTTTTCCATATTTGACAAGTGTATCCTGCAACACTTCAAAAAGAACAGAATTTGTGATTAAAATCTTGGTTTGTGTTCTACCTATTAGATGATAGCTCACTAATACACAATTACACTATTACTGTAGGCAGAAAGTAGGGAGAGGTAACCAGTGGGCAGAACTGCAGAGTTCAGTCTCCAGCCCAGTGCTTGTCCCACATTTTTATTAATTATTTGGATGGAGGAGTGCAGGGAACACTTATCAGATTTTCAGATGGCACAAAATTGGGTGGGATAGAAGAAACCCTGGAAGACAGCAACGCAATTCAAAGTGATCTTGAAAGATGGGCTAGAAACAACAGAATACAATTCAAAAGGGACAAATGCCAAGTTCTGTACCTAAACCAAATGCATTTACTAGATGGGAGATACTTAGCTCAACAATGCTATAAGTGAGATCCTGGAACTGTTGTAGATCACAAGTGGAATGTGTGCCGAATTGTTGTAGATAATGAGCAATGCAGTTTGGATGCAAAAAAGCAAATACTGTTTTGGACTTCATTAATAGCAGTATCACTTCCAAATCACATATAGTACAAGTTTCCCTTTACTTAGTGCTGGTCAGGCCTCACCTGGAGTACTGCATCCAGTTCTGGCTACCACAGATAGACTGGAAAGGGTTCAGAGAAGGGCAACGAGGATGAACTGGGGAGTGGAAACAAAGCCATGTGAGGAGAGAGAGAAAGAACTGGGAATGTTTAGACTTAAGGAGACTAAGGGGAGATAATGATAGCACTGTACAAGTACTTGAAAGGCTGTCACAAAGAGGAAGGCCAATATCTCTTCTTGATCATCCCAGAGTGCAGGACACAGAATAATGAGCTCAAGTTACAGAAAGCCAGATTCCAGCTATAGCAGGAAAAACTTTCTGACTGTTAGAGCAGTATGACAATGGAATCCATTGCCTAGGAAGGTTTTGGGCTCTTGTATACTAGAGGCATTCAGGATGCGAGTGGACAGCCATCAGAGAGAGATGGCTTAGCTTGCAGACCTGTACTGAGCAGGGAATTGGACCCTCTGGCCCTTTCCAACTTTACTAGCATTGTTTGTTGCATGTCAGATCCAAAGAGAGTCATTGTGTGTCTGACCCAATGAGACTGTTGTGCCTTGTAAGACTGAAAGGGGTTCTTAAAGTTCAGGTATTGTGCATGGACATGTGCATTTACGTGCAAGTGTCTTACATGAATTGCATTGTTAAATGCATCTTTACTAGATATTTTATTTATTTAAAACTTTTGTAGACAGTCCCATGACCAAACTCTCGGGATGGTTTAACAATACAAAATGTAAATATTTTAAAAACACAGCATACAGATGTGTATACTGAGCAGTTCTTTTCTCTTGCAGGTTGTTTTTCATGGAATGCTGTTTGCTTTTATTTATCTAACATTTCAGAAGCAACAAGTCCTCTCAGAAGGAAGGGGCGAACCACTTTTCCCCAACAAATTTTCCAATGTTTTATTATTTATTTCAGTAGTTTCTTTTTTGGTAAGTTTCTCCAATTTCATGTTTAAAAAATATCTTCATTATCTTCTTAGTATATACTCTGAGTAGAGGTATTCTTAATGAAAATAAATAGTTAAGCCCGGGCATGCCATAAGAAGCCAGGCTGTTAGATTATTGACATTCATTCATTTTAGGGGATAGGGGTATGAGAAAATGATGTAATTTAGAGAGAGAAACTCTGGAAGAAATTGTCATGCAGAAGACCTCAGTGGAGAAGAAAAACATCTCTAAAGCTGTTATCCTGTGCTTGTTTACTCAGATGTAAATCCTATTTGGCATGCCTTTTTCTCAGATATTTGCAGCCTAAGTATGCATTTCACTAGAGAAGACAATCGTCCTAGGGAAATTTGAAGGAAGAAGAAGAAAAGGAAGACCAAGTATGTGAATGATTGTCTTCATAAAGGAAGCCACAGCCTTGAGTTTACAATTGCTGAGCAGGACCATCAAGGATAGGACATTTTAGAAGACTTTCATTCATAGGGTCACTATAAGTGAGAGATGACCTAGCAGCACTTAGTGACTAAAGTATAAATTGTAATGCTGACATTTCTACTGCATTCCTTTCAGTATGCTTGCTCTGTATTAGAAAAATAGTTGTCTTATACATGTTTTTATGTTTCAGACATACTCTATCTGGGCAAGTAGCTGTAAAAACAAAACTGAGTGCAATGAAATGCATCCCTCTGTATCAGTTGTGCAGGTAATTATGTTCTTTTCCTTTCCTGGGATTAAAATCTTTTTTCTTTCTCCCCAATTCTGGTATATTGGGCATGAAGTGGTAGGCTTTACAAAACAACTGACTAATCTGTTCTTTGATAATAATAGCAAAGCAGAGTTAAAAATACAGGGTTTTTTGTGGCCTGGGAGAGTATAAATGATTGATTTAAAAACCAAATCCTGCCCCAGTGTGCATGCTCATCCAATGTTCAAAGTAAGTTTGTTTTAATATTGTGGCACTACTGGAATAGCAAAAGGCTTATGACGACAACGACGATGATTATGAGGGTGTGTGTGTGCATGTACTGTGTTTTGTATAACATACTCCTTTTCCTCAGTGGTTGAGGTACACACAGTCATATACTTATATACTGGTCGTATACTGAAACCTACCCATCCATTGGAGTCCCTCTCTGGGCCATCAACTTGTCAGGGGGTAATTCCACACCCAAGTGCAAAACATGGGTGACAGCCTTGTATTGAGATGGAAGAACACTGACCCTGTTAGGAGAATTCCTTGTAGGTAAAGAATTTATCTAACAATGTGGTTCCCAGTTTCTCCTAGAGTTCACAGTAAGAGGTATTGTCAACTGAATTCCTATAACCTATGTGAATTCCATCTTAGCTGCCTTCATCTGCTTATGTGTCGCATTTTGTAGTCATGCTGGAATGTGGTGCTATAGTGTAACTAAGAAAATATTGGGGCTAAGTATTATATTGATCATTGGTGCCCAGTGAGCCCCCAGTGGCCTGCTGTAATATTTATTTATTTAATTTTAACATTTATATGCCACCCACTAGTCTAAAAGGACTCTCTAGGCAGTTTACAATAATACTTATGATTACAAATGCTAAAAACAACAAAAATGAAGCCAATTATAATGAAATCACCACAATTTTAAAACACTAAGCATTTATAAGTATACTGAGTAAGCAGGACAACAAAATAACATCATAAATAACAGATCTCAAATCAATTAAAATACCCAGACAAGATAAATATTTTACTTGGTGCTGAAATGATAACAATGTTGGCACCAGGTAAACTTCTCTGGAGAGCCTACTCCATACTTGAGGGGCAACTACCAAGAAGGCCCTTCTTCTATTTGCTGTCCCTTTCACCTCATTATGGGATGGCTCTTTCAGAAGAACCTCCCGTCCAGATCTTAATGGGCAGGTAGATATGTATAGGAGCAGACAGTCCTTTAGCAAGCCGGATCCTAAGCCATTTGGGGCTTTGTAAGTCAAAGCAAGCATTTGAAATTGGGCCCACGCTACAACTGGCAACTGATGCAGTCTGTAAAATATTGGTGTTATGGCACCCGCTACTAACTGCACTGCCCGATTTTGAACCAGTTGAATTTGACAGACCATCTTCTGCACTGAAGTAATCTAGTCTGGATGTTACCAGTGCATGCGTGACAGTGGCAAGGCTTTCTCTATCCAGGTAGGGGCAAAGTTGGTATATTTGCCACAACTGAAAGAAGGGGTCCCTGGCCACTGAGACCACCTGGGGCTCTAGTGATAGTCCTGGGTCCAGGAGCACCCCCATGCTGCGACCCCATCCAGGACACAGTGATGGCCCTCCATTCTGTCAGTACAGCAGCCCAACCAACAACACTTCCGTCTGGACTGAGTTTCAGTTTATTGGTCCTCATCTAGTCAAGTATTGAACGCAGACACTGGTTCAGCACAGATCCAATGTAAATGATAGATAGTTCTGAGTGTCATCAGCATACTGTGGATACCTCAGCCCAAACCTCCTGATGAACTCTTCCAGGTTTCATGTAAATATTAAAGAGCATGGGGGATAGTATAGAGTTCTGTGGAACCCCATGTGTCAAATACTAACACTAGGCAACTTTCCCTGCTGTATTCATATGGTTGCAGAATTTCCTGATTACTTACTGCAACATCTGGAGTTATGCAAATTAAGTTTGAAAACCATTAAGTTTGGTACTTAGAAATAGGTGCGAAATACATTGGATATATTAAAGAGATCTCCTTTAAGCACGTACTGTGATTTGTCTTTCAGATTTTAGCTTTTGTCCTTATCAGGAATATACCTGGCTATGCTCGTTCTGTATACAGTTCATTTTTTGCCTGGTTTGGCAGAATTTCTCTTGAGGCAAGTAGCATAATTTTGTTTTAATTTTAGGATACATGATCCTAGTATGTGTACAAAACTTTAGTTGGTTTATTAGCAGCTGTTCTGTGCAATCTTACATATTCTGAATTGGTATTGCAGATGGAAAAAAATGAATGAACCAAACTTCAAACTTTCATATTGTCATTTGAAATGACTTACGGTTGTTTTTCCTGTAAAGCAGAGGAGGAAAATTGCAATTCATGCTTATTACAGATTAAGGAAGGCAATGAGCAGCCTCTCCTTTTGACTCCCTTCTGCAGCCCTCTGTAAAAAGTCTGGCTTTAAGTTTCCTCAGCAAACAAGTGATTTCTGAATAGAAAGTCCATTTTTATTTATAAGATTGCTGTCAAGTTTGTCAATACAGTATATTATGAAACACATTTAACACTGAATGATACATATAAATGTTCTAAAATGAGTATTTTTAATATAAGGGAAATTTCCTATATCTTTGTTTCTGGAGCTATGAGTTATAAAATTACCTTGGCTTAGGAAAGGGAGAAAGAAGGGAAAGAAAAACTTGGGGAAAAAAGGATAAAGAAAAAAAAAATCAGGGAGCAATTCCTTGATTACCCTATCTTGTCATCTTGATGGTATCAGAACTGATCAGGCTTTCTGATCTAAGCTGAATCAGTTCACCTTTCATGTAAGTCTTCTCTCAGAGGTGGGAGGGGTTGCCTCCCACCAGCATTTGAGGTTAAAACACCCCCGGCAAGATAAAGTGACAGAGCACTCAAAGAGTGCTGATTAAACAAATTGCCATCTTCCTGGAAGCTTTCATCTAAAATGAGTATCGATGGGAGAATTTTGGAGGTTCAAACTCATCAAAGTTCTCAGGGTCCAACCGAAACTTCAGACTGCTCCATTCCCATTGCCACATGTAAGCTGTTGTTGAATGGAACAGTGTGCATTTAGGTGCACATTTTAAAATATATTTTCAAAATATGCATTTTAAGTGCACATTTTTCAAACACATTTTATAATATCATAGGCTCAGGAGTGTGAGAGGTTTGCTTGAAAAATGCAAACAGGGCATGTTCCAATGTTTAATGAACTGAAATGCAATCTCATACATCCTTAAAAAATTAACATGTTTTAATTTATGAAATTTGCACAAAGAAGCAAACAAGATTGTTGAAAAATCATAGTAAGATCCTCAAGGTATCATGCACTCTGTTGCTTGCATTTCATAAAAACCTTATGCATTAGTTTTTATTTGGATTTCCATTGCATAAGGCTGCTGAGCATACAATTAAGGATACTGTCCATTGAACAAGGTAAATGCTGCAAGCTTTCAAAAAGCACCTTTACAGTATAGAAGACTATATTTCTTCCGGTTCTTATCTGAAGCGTTTGCAAATGGTGGGCATATGCTAAAATCTTGGAGGGGCAAGGAGGAGGTGGGTATTGGGTTGGATAGGTATATAGGGCTGGATCCAAATTTAGTCATACAAGCTGTAGTCATACCATGTCTGGGTCCAATCCATAAGTTATAAACAATCTGTGTACTCATACTTCTTGAGGTGAGGAAGGAAGCTCTTTGTTTCTCTTCTGTAGTATAGTGAAGAACATTACTTTTCAGACCACTATGTTGTTATAACATACTTTACTGATAAATGTGCAGTTTTCAGAAAGGGCTCACATGTTAAAAGATGTCATGATGGGTACCATTTTTTTCTAACTTTTATTCCTTTTCTTTTCAGCTCTTCATCTGTCAGTATCACATTTGGCTGGCAGCAGATACCAAGGGGATCTTGGTCCTAATTCCAGGAAATCCCATGCTCAACATTATAGTCAGCACTTTTATATTTGTATGTGTAGCACATGAAATTTTCCAGATCACAAACGATCTGGCACAGATTGTTGTTCCAAAAGATAATGCAATGCTACTGAAAAGGTTGCTATGTGTAGGTGGACTTTTTTCTGGACTTCTCTTTTTATCATCAGTTCAATAACCATCAAAGCATTAACTTCAGAATTCCTTGAAGTTTAGCTTCAGGCTAACTTTGTGTTTGAGCCAAAATTAGTAAACTGGAATCACACACAAAGAAATAAAAGTTGTGTGCTTCTGGCAGCACAAGAAAGATACCAGTATGAAGTCTACTGAGCATATATAAGGTTGAAAGTTTTGCATGACCCACTAAAGGAAGCAGAAACAAATGCTTTGTACACCAGTGCATGTGAAAAATTTTCTACTGGAGCATTATTTATGTTTACATATCTTTCTAAAGATAATACAAAAATTAAGAGGTTAGCTCAACAGAGGCATTTAGAGACTTGCATCAACTTTTACCTTGAGGCATTATCATTGGTTAAGAATTACTAGAATAATTGAAGTTAATATATTCATAATTTTCAAGAAGCTGCATTTATTGCAAGAAATAAAATAGCAGGACCCCTTTAATTCCCTTAAAAATAGTTAAATTCTCACAGTCCATTTATTGTTTGAATTGCATCATATTAAATGGTTTAAAGATTTCAGCCAGTCTTGAAAATGTGAGATCAGATTTTGCTTACAGTAATTGGAGGGTTTCTGAACTTAAAAAGTTAGTAATCTATTTTTACTGATCACTACTCTAGATATAGCAAATGCATATCTAGAAACCCTTCAGTTACTGGGGTGGGGGACATGACCACATCCATATAATCTTATTATCCATGCTTATAAACTGTATAGCATAACACTTCAGTGAAGGCGATTTTCACTACTTTTTTAAAAGTTTCATATCTGACATGTATATGGATTGTTTCACTAGCCTTATTTTTTGTTGCTTGTTTTTTTCATCAATCTTTACAGATATTACAATTTTAAGCTCTAAAGTTCACTGGAAAAAAGTCCCCTGATATTCCTATAATAATTCTCCAATCTCCTGTTGTGCTGCTCTTTTTTTAGAAGATGCAAGTAATGAGGCAGCTAGCATACAATTGAACTCTATTCTTTCTGTCACGAAAGTAACTCCATAGGAGCTGGAGATTTGTATGGCTTGGTGAAAAAGTCAGACACTTGGCAATCATTATCTGACGTTTGTGTAACAATTACTTTGGTAGGACAACTATTTACCAGACTGCACAAGAAAAGAGGAGAACAATTAGCCACAGTAAAGAACCTCAAAAGTCTTGTATCAATCACTGTTTTAAAAGTGTTGCAAACACAGTATGTTCAAGTCACTGTATGGGTTTTTTGTTTTTTACTGTCTGCAAGCCTATGAAGAATGTGTGATTATCTGTGTTGGATGGATTGGTTTTTAAAGTGACCTTAAATTCTAAAATGGTAAATTATGTTAATATTTAGGCCCCTAGGTAAACTTTGATGTTTAGTTTTATTTTCAGTCTGACCTTTCTCTTTCCAATTAAACATGCTGTGCAGAAGTGAAAAATACTGCAGTTCAGATTGAAGATGAAGTGCAACTAAAAATGTATCAAATTAACCAGAACTCATTCTTTGTCCTTCTGAATTAGCAATTCTGGCCCTGTTTGAGTGCGTGCAGGGTAAGTTATAATAGTAGTTAGGGCTATGAAGACTGATAACATCCTATTATATCTGTTTGAAATATACGGGTCTTAATGTACACATCCCAATTTCACACTCTTTCCTTTTTTAGAAGCTGGCCCCTTCAGCTGCTTTTTGAGTAGGGTCCATTTTGAAATTCTTTTTGGGGATCAGCACACAGTTTACCTGTATGGAATTAGTGCACATGCACATACATTAGTGGTATTTTTCCCTATATAGAAAAAATCTTTGGTTCCCATACATGGGAGTTTTAAAAAGCATTTTTAGGTTTTCTGGAAAAGGAAGCAACTTTTCTAAAGAAACCTCTGCTTTAAAAAACAGGTGAATACCTGAACCCACACAATTGGGCCCTGACTTTGGGAATCAGCTGTGTGTGTCCTTGCTATCTTGGTATGTTGCATATGGTTTTAGCACTTGAAGAATGCTAAAAGAATAGACAGTATTGTTTTCTATGCATTTGTGCAATTACCTGTAATGATAAACAATATGGCTATTAATTTATAAGAAGGGTTTTTGGATTTTACTTTGACAGTGGAAACTTTGGAATTCTGTCACGGAAGGTCATATACTGAAGTATAATTACATGGGGGAAATTACACAAGAGAATAATGGATCCCTGTTTGCTTTAATTTTATGCTTAACTTGAACTACCTTGCTGAGTATGTTAACAAACTATGGTGTGGAAATTCTATATTTTCTCAGTTAACTGTCTACTTCCAATTGTGTCGAAATTTGTACTTTGTATAGGTGTGTTTGATTTACTGTTTCATTTCAGTTTAGTGAAGCAGTATAGTGATGGTTGGAAGTCAGGGGCTGCATGTACAGATAACATTCATAAAATTAAGGGGCAAGATACCTTTTATTAAGGGTGGGAGTCTTTGTTTTGTTTATAAACCAAGTATTATAGATATTTTATTTATCAGTTGTACAGATTTGGTTAAAGATTATTTTTATGTTTGAAATATTGCACTTGTTTGCCATTACTGTATGTGGGATAAAATATATTTTCTTTTAAAGTTATGTGAAAAAATATGAAGTAATTTAAACATTAAATAAATGTGCTGTAGATGGTTATTTTTTTACTGAAAGAGCATCAGTTAGGTAGAGGAACATGTGTTTGTACTTTGTGTGTGTCCATTTTTTAAGATTTCAAAAACATACTGAAGTGCTTCGTTTGTTAGAATCCTAGGCAGGGGCAATATTCTGTTAAACAGTGTACACCATTTTGCACCAGCAAACACTTTTGATGTTGTTCTAGAAGTCACAAATAGCAATGCAACATAATTTTCATTAGCTATAGTGTCAAATAGGATAGTGTCCCTTGTACTCTGGTGAGAATGAAGAAATACTGAAAAAGTAAGTATGCAAAAAAAATGCTGTGAATTACAGAAGAGCTGATAGCTCAGCTCTGCCCTAAGTTTGAAGGGCAAACTATCTAGAGCAGGGGTCTCAAACTCGGGGCCTGCGGGCCAATTGTCGGGATGGGCTGGGCACGGGGGAGGGGCCCTGCGGCCTTCAAAGCACCGGCGGCACCCAGGCCGGCCTCTGGATGAGCGGCCCACCACCACTGCGGTGGTGGATTACTTGATGTGGCCCAGCCTCACCCAGACTCTACTTACAGCGGCCCCCAGGTAAGTTGAGTTTGAGACCCCTGATCTAGAGTCTAGGACTGCTTGTTTCAGTAGAACAAATTCTACTTACACTGGATGTTTATTGCAATTAATGAAAACAAGAAGACAATCAGTATAAAAAAGGAATAGCTTTAACATCTGAGTGGACTGGCCTGTGGAATGTCATGATAACCTCTGTTAACTTCTACACTACCCTAGGCTTCCTCCACATCAAAAGAAAGTTATTTATTCCTTTCAGTTAAGCAAATAATAAATGGAGTTTACAGAAGGCACATTCAAGGTAAGAATCCATACTTAACTCTCATTTGGGGTTTTGTTCAAGAAAAAAGAATTGCATAATGCTTTTTAATAATATATATATTTGTAGATTAGCTTTTTGGACAGTAAGTAAAGGTCAAACACCATGAAATAAATCGGTTAAAAATATGAAACCATTTCCTTTGTTAATCTACTTAATGTCTAAGTTGTTAATAATGTTATTCAGTCTGATGAAACACCCCACCTCCTAGCTTTAGATATGCATATGATACTGTGTTGCAGTAATATGGTGGGATTAGACTTCACAACTGGCAGTAGAAAATAATGCTCAGCCACCAAAGAGTGCCAGACTTTGTGCATCAAAAGTCTTTCTGCTGGTTTAGCACACTTGCTTCTGATACAAAGCCAAATGTATAGAAATTTTGTACAGCATCTCCGATCCCTAGTTCTCTGCATAACCAAGATGACATAAGAAGAGGAGTCAGTGCTGTTCAATTGTATCTTCCAATAAATGCCTTCATCAGAATTAAAATTCCATACATACTGTATAGCCAGCCATTCTTTCTCTGGCCAAGCATATTGTCAGTAACTCAAGAGACTTTGGAGCACAATCAAAAAGGGCTGCAGCTCAATAAACAGCATTCTGTGACTGAAGCTTTCAATGTTATGCTCTGCTCACAGGAGCCAGGTGGCAGCAGGAAAAAGTGGACAGAGGATGGAATAATTCCTGTTCCTTCTTTTATATTTTCACTACTTCCCCAAGTTCTGACACATTCACTATTGTGACTTTACAAGAACACATGGTACAATTTGATCTCTTCATTCCCTTTCCTAAGGTTGTAGCAATGTCCACATCTCTAAGAGGAAGCATTTGCCTTATCCTATGAGCCCTGAGATGCTGTCCCAGGGTCCATTAGGTTGCTCTGTAAATTGTGTATCAGCCTACGTTACACAATAAAATAAGACTGAAAAATTAGGATCAGTCCTACCATTATGTACAGGGAAGCGGCCTCTTTTGGCAGCTGATTTTGGATGTCATGAATCCGCAGCAAACAGTTAGCAATTTAATTAATTACTGTATTCTTATTTCCAGGGAGGAGAAGCACAGGTGTGATTTATGACTTAGGGAACCGAATAACTTGAGAGGACCTGGTTTCATTTCCCTTGACTGAGAAATGGGATTTGGTACTTCACTTCAGGCAATAAAAAGGCTAACACTAAAGCATTAGTAGGACAGTAGGGTATTCTTTTAATGCTTTTGCTAATTTTCATTCAGAAAATAGTCCAGACCTAATACTTGTCATCTTTGTACAACTGCTCTTCATGTAGTGGAATACTGTTCAAAACCATGTAAGAAACTGCTAACAGTTTAATATGTGTTGTTTATTTTAAATATCACTTTAATATAACAAATATAAAAGTTAGCCTTTTACAAATTTCTTGAAAATGTCCAAAGTACAAAAAGATACATTACATTTCATAATATGGAAATGATAGCATCTGACACTGGAATATTTAATGCTTGAAGGCATGCAGAGCTCATGCATCATTGGAGCAGATAAGGAAATAAAACATGTTCTTGGTTGTTTTATTTAATTACAAATTAATTGCCTCTGTAAGCTTCCTTTCCTCAGGGATACCATTTACCTGTAAATGATAATTCACAGAAATATGTTAGAAAAATCAGAAGTCAATTGAATGTGGTAAGGTAGAAGTAAAGAATCTGAGATAAACTTTGTTCAGCCTTAAATAAATACATCTATTAGAACTTTAGAGGTTTTTACATGGTTATGCACACTTAAGAATACTTAATTTGATAGGTGACTATATAGATCAAATCCAGAATTATACTGTATTTAAAGTGTTTAAACTATAGATTTTGGACAGCCAGAAAACAAAATAGGACAGATGCAATACTTGCCTCCAATCTTTGGAATGTTGTCATTCGAAATTCTCCTTTAGTTCCCGAAAGCAGTAATAAAAAACAACTATCTTGAATACATTTCACCCTAAAATGGGTTTGTGTACAATCTGAAGTACCTTGAGTACATCAGTGTTTGCATAATTTTTCTCAAACATAACAGATACAATATTTTTCCCATTTGAAAAAATTCCAGCATAGTATCTAGGCTAGTTTGTTCCAAAAAAATGAAGTCTTGTGGTACCTTAAAGGCTAATGAACCATAGCACAAGTTTATGTGGACTAGAGTACCCCTGATTAAGCATTATCTTAATTTGACATTTGTATGCCACTTCATCAGATGGATAAAATACAATTTAGGTCTCAAATTTGTGGTAGAACAAATTAGTTGTTTTTTAAGAAAATGAAAAATCTAAGTGTTGATTAAAAGAAAATTGCTGGCATTTATCTGCCAAAAATCTACTTTTACCGCTTGCATTAAAATACAACAACATAATAAAATCTGTATTAGCAGAATACCTTTATTAGGCCAAATGAGAGATCATAAAATATTGTACAAACAATAGTTCTTCAGAACTCTTAATCAGGTAAGATGTTAAGTAGCACCTGTGTGGAGTGACTGATGTTAAAAGAATGGTTTGTACGTGTGTTTGATTACATGCTCAAGATGGAAAGGTGGGAAGGGTCTGCCCACCTTTCAAATTATGTGCTCCCAAGTACTAAAGAAGTGTATATTTATACCTTGGTTTCTCTTGTGTTTCCTGGGAAGTACAAATAATGGAAGAAGCTAAAAGGTCTAGCTGTTCACTGAAAATGGTGCCATCCTTGACCAAAACACAGGTTTCTTGCTAGGTGGAAGCAAAGTAGAGAGAAGCTAGACTGCTTTTATATTGACAAAGCTGGAGATAATTTCAGATGATATATCCATAGAGAATGAAATCTCGGCCTGAAACAGTATGTGATCTTTCTTCACTGTAACAATCCTACTGATAAATAATGAAATGTGGTCTCCATGTTTTACAAAAGAGCTGTGCTGGACCTCTACAAATTCTAAAAGCCTTTTTTACCATCTTGCCTGATGAACGCTTCAGAACTACAAAGCTTGCACAGTATGTGATGACCTCTGAGTTGTCCTTATAATGATAATTATGCAAATAAAGATTTCTGTCTGGAGTTTTTAAGGTGCCACAAGTATCTTCATTTGTTTTGTTCCATTTGAATTGTATTGGGGGTTTTTGCTTTTTTATTTTATAGTTATTACTACATGGCTATGATGAGTGAAAATATTTTTAGATTCACACATTGAGCCAGTGTGCATAGAAACAAACCAAAAATTACATATTTTTCAGCTAATCTAAGCCTGATGCATTCTGAGAACAAAGATCAGTGCACCCTTATATACAGTTTTATATTGCTTTATTTTTAGGTATGTTAACAAACCATTATCAGTCCATCCTCATGCAGCCTAAATTCACTGATTTCAAAGGCTTAGGGCACCAGCCTCTACATGAGAAAAAGACCGATTTGTAGCACTACAGAAAACATGGACCACAGTTACCAAGAAAAACATGACACTGAGAAACCTGTGTTTTCGAAAAGAATTCATAGTGCAAACTTCACCCATGTTTGCCTCATACTGATTGCAGCAACTTCTGTTTTGATGCTATAGCAGCTTTTGAATTCTATGACTATAAAATTTTTTAATTTTATAACCCTCTCATTCTGGTCTACACTTCCCTGAATTATTTGCTTGAGGAGTGCTGGTCCCAGAAAACTGTGCTACTGCATAAAAACAAATTGTAATAATTCTGTGAACGTCATTTGATAACCTGATTTAAAAAAAAATAGTCACCTTCTGTTTGCTGCTGTGGAATCCGAGTCTGATGTGGCAGGTTCCTATAAGTAATTTAAAAACACCTCCTTTAGATATATATGTGTGTCAGAGTGCTAATACAAAATCTACAGAGTAAAATCCAGTGCTTCTGCTCTGTGAAGTAATTAACAATCCTCAATAGGATGAATGGCAACATGAAAACCACATCTATACTATAATAAATGGCTATTCTGTGGAAACCTAAATTCCCACACATTTCCTGATTTTTATTCCCATGATAAAATCCAGAGCTGATACATCCAGTTCAGACTGACAAGGCAATCCTGTAGTCCCTGAGATAACGGCCTAAGAGCCACAGGATGGATCAAAACAACCTCTTCAGCTTTGAGACATAGCTCCAGTAGGGGAAGCAATCCATTTGTTCCCCCTCTCCATCCCCACCATGAAAAGATCCAAGTCTGTCACGTCCCTCATGTCACAGAGGAGAAACAGAAGGAGGACAGAGTGGTGTGAGTACAGCAATGGAAGCTTTGAATGCAAAGCCACTCAGTCTTGCAGTGGGAGGGAAATAATTTTACAAATATAGGGCAAGAAACGCTGCTGTGTCTTTATTTATGACTTGCTGGCAAAAACCTGGCAGGACTCTAGACCTGGTGAAGAATTCTATCCTAAGAATGCACTGACAAAGGCTAGAATTGGGCCCTCAGTTGAATTGATTGTCCATTGATTCCTATGGGAACTAAGTCGTGGCCAACATATATTGGTTTCAATGAGATCCATGTTATATTAACTTATTCTGGATCCACATCAAAAAAATTAACATTACTAGGCTCTGTATATTTGGTAATAATGTCACAGGGCAAAAAAGTGCCTTCAATCAAAGTGCCTTCAATCATTTGCTTCTCTTAAGGACTAATCGGTTTCTGCTTCCAGAGTTCCACAAGGGTGTTTCACTTTGGTCTAGTGGCGAAGGGTACAATTGACCTCATTTGGGATCCTTAGTCTGCAGTCAGACCTTTATATGTTTTCTGACACAGAAAATGAAGGAAGTTTTATGCACAAAAAAGTACTTAATGGGAGATGTGTTTCCAAATAAACATTTGATACATTAAATCAAAATGAGACAATCTGAAAATAAAAATCACACCTTCCATTTAGCAGTACAAAGCAATGATTCCAAACAATGGGAATTTGCTTTTAATAAAATGTGATAACTCTACTACTATTTCTTGCTCCAATGTTTATAAACATTTTTCCTCTGTACCAATAAATTATATAAATGTTCCAACTGAAGATAATCATGTATCTGGAATGGCAGGATCTAGTCCATGAACCTTATGCCACAATAAAACTGCTAGTCTTTAAGGTACCAAAAGGTCTCTTTGTACTTCAGGCATAATGATTGGTATAATACTGAGAACAATCCACATTCTCCCCTTAAAGTTTAATTATACTATATTCTAACCTTGGCTTTTTCTTGCAATGAACCAAAGTAACTTACATAATCCTCATCTCTACTTTAGCCTCACAGCAACCACCCAATGAAGGAGGTTGGGCTGAGAGAATGTGACCAGCCTGAAGTCATCCAGTGAGCTTCACAGCTGAATGGGGACTAGAATCAAGAGCTCCTGAGTCTCAGTCCAGCATTCTAACTCTATGCCACACCAGCTCTCAGTTGTTGGCAAACTTTATTTATTTACTGCATTTATAAAGTACCCCAAAAGCCCAGAGGGCTCTCTGGATGGTTTACAGACATTAAAATCCCATATACAGCAATAAAATACCCAGATAAAACACAAAATACTAAAAAGAACACTAAAAATTATAAATAGTGGTAACCATATAAAATGTAACCCCACAATGCAGCAATAGCAATATGATATTAAAAATATAAATAAAAATGTCAAATGATTATTTTTTAAAATATCTAATGAATAAAAAGTTTTTTGCCTGGCACCAAAAAGATAATAAAGATAGTGCCATGCATACCTCCCTGGGGTTCCTGAGATAGGATGCCATCACTGAAAAGGCGCTTCTTTTTACCACTCCCTTCTTTAGGAGGAGATACCCTGAGAAGGACTTCTATAGCTGAAAGGATGATTACTTCCCATTGATTACGATTATTAATTACACCCTTTGTTTCTAAAACCTCATTTAGAATCTCTCTCATTTTATAGAAGAAACAATTTCATAATAACAGCTATTTATGCCCATCATGTTTTAATTGTAATTAGCTAAATTGCAGTATTTCGTTGCATGCTCACTTGTTCTTCTAATACCAAATTCTGGTGATTGAGTATCAGTTTGATTTAAAAATATGGGGCACTAGAGAAGTATGTAAGCTGCCCCAGGTTCCTTACAAGAGGAAATGGAAGTACAGAAATGCTAGATCAAGATGGTGGTGGTGATGATTCTGAAGGCCAAACTATGTTGTATTGAAATCATGCAGTTTGCCTATGAATGCAAGATTTTAATTTCAGAAATAGCCAGTGATGGGACCCCAATCTAGATTGGGACCTTGGTATGGGGGACAAAGGCTTTATCTAACTTTTAATTCTAGCAGTGATATAACTGCTATATCTTTTAATTAAAGATAAGTAAAACAAAACCTTCCTACTACCACTGTGGGTCTGATCTGAATCACCCCCCACCCTATGCCTGCTAACTGCATGGGACATTTGCATTGCCTCCTCATGCAAATTCCAGGTGCAGGGGTCTCAATCCAGATCAGAACCACAGTAGAAGAAAAAGGTTAAAGTCCTCCTCCCTATGCCAGAATTGCAATCCAGGTCACCTCCTGCCCTTTCTCTGCAAAAGTGACTTCCTCATGATTAACATAACATGTTGTTTAGTCAGTGGAAAGAGATAAAGGCCCTAAGAAAAGATGGGCACACTCTGAGACTGATCTATTTAGTCTGTATCAGAGAAAAATCTGTGACATAGAAAGTTTGTGTCTATTGAAGGAAAGAGGAAAATGGAGGACAGAGGAAGAGGAAATGAAATAATGCATGTCCCTGAGAGGGAATGATGTTGAGGGGGATGCCTTTTCCATTTCCTGGCTCAGGGGGTCCCAGCCCTCATGTTGCTGTAAAAGTATATTTCAGGCTAGCTTTATACAGTACAGCAGTGGAAGGCCATTGAAGGGAGAAAAGTGTTTTATCCTTTTCCCACTCTTAAAACTCCAGTAGTTCGAATAAGGCTGTCTGTCTGGAGCCAAGAGCAAGAATATTCATTGTAGGTAGTGGTGTTACACTGCAATCATTTATTGCAGGTCCCACTTGCTTAATTATCTTTTCAGTGATAATGGGGTTTCATTGGTCAGTATGCCTGAGGATGCTTAAAGACTGTTCTTTAAACTTTGTAGAAAATAAGCTTATTTTAGGAAAATATATTAGTAGGATAAATGAGCCCTGGGTAACAAAAGAGTTCCTGATTTAAAGGTGCTTCCAGATGAGGCGTTATTCATGCAGTCGTCCTGCATCAATTAGAATTTTTAAGGGGGGGCGCAGAAAGACGTCAGCAAATTCACAAAGAAATGCAATTCAATTATCTCACTTGTAGATCTCTCCATTGATACTTACTGCTGTGTTTGCATCAGTGGCATGCTAGTATTGTCATAGCTGTCTGGGTGAACAGGCGGTACAATCTCACCAGTGACTGGGTGAAACACAGGAAGTGTTGAAAGAGGCCATGCTATCTCTCGGTTTTTAGACATTTCTCGAAGTTCTTTGGTAGATTTCTGAATTGCACTATGGTGGACCAGCTGGATACTAGATCAAAAGGAAATGACATTTTCCCATATTTAACAGAATGGCTAGTCTAGTAAAACAGAACAGCAAAAAATACATTTTAAGGAGTTGGTAGATTACTACATCATTTCAATAGACAAAATTTGTACATAACAAACACTGGATTTAAAATTATTTGAAAAGAGAAAAAATAAAAAGCAGTTATTTTTTATATAAGGAGCAAACCATATAAAGCCTTAAGGCTGCATCCAGTCCTCTAATTTTTTTCCTAAACAGCCAGCTGAAACTCAAGTGAAACATTAAACACATGATTGTATTTAATGTGCTTGCCTTCTAAATAACAGCTGCAGAGGTAGTGAGCATTACACAGTGAGGTGAGGCTAAACTTTTTCCCCACTATCACAGTCTTCCTCCAAGCTACCTCTACTGAAGCTGCGATTGGGTCCAAGAGGGAATCTTCCACTGAAACTAATAGCAGCTTCCCTCTCTGGGTGAAGAGGATTTTAAGGAGATGAAAGGAATTGTATCTAGACACAAATAATTATCAATTAGAATCCAGACACATCAAATGCCATCATATATTTAATGTTTCATAGCAGGATTCTCCCATCTTGTGCTCCCCAGTCTGTTGGACTGCAACTTCCATCATTCTCAGCTAGTATGACTCATTCTGACTGAATGATGGGAGGCACAATCCAACACATCTGGACAGCATGCGGTTGGGGAAGGTTGCTCTTTACAACTAAGTGTAAATACAATTCTTGCAATCTGGTAAGTGTTATAGCTTGATTTCTGGTGATTGTTCATATAAATCACATTTTATACCTCTATTGCACCTTCTACAAAACTGATTATAATTTTTAAAAAATCATTACCATATAGAAATAAAGACCATAATCTCACAAGCTGCAAGGCTAAACTAAATATTAATATTTTTATCCTGATCTGTTTTATTATGAACTGTTACACCCTTTTTATTTTGACCTGCTCAGTTCCTCAACACTCTACGTTTTTCAAAGCAGCCATCACAGAAATGAAGAACAAGTTAAGGAGAATGAGGATGGTACACATGTGTGAAGCATGACAAGCTACTGGAAAATGAAAATTAAATAATGGTAGAAAATAACAGGAAAGAAGACACTTACTCTGGTGTTTGCATGTTTCTCTTTTCCCTAAAAATAAAACAAAAGTTATGAATTAAATAATAGCATTGGCATTTGGAACATTAAATCTAACTGCTGATGGAAATTGTACATGATGTGGAAATGCTGACCTTGTTACAATGGACAATGATTCCAAGAAGCTGTATGTGTGGGCAAACAAGAACTGGAATAGCCTGGAAATATTTGCCACAGCAGTTCCGATAAGCAAAGAGGCAAGCTGCACTTGAACAGAGGCTTGTTTCTTCAGCCATGGGAGCAGCTATGGCAACATTGCAAAGAAGGCTTCAATGATACATTTTGGTTTCTGTATTCATACAACTTGTTGGAATCATGACCATTTAAACCATCTAAGGAGCATTTGCCACAAGGTTTATGAGAAGGCATGAATGAAGGCACATAAAGAGATGATTAGAGATGGAAGACACGTATACAGAGAAGTGAATATGCAGGTTAAAAGGACAGATGCTGGACTAGAAAATTCCTAGAACATGTGCATGTAAAATGGAAGGAATTCTGTTGCTTGCTGCTTTTCTTTTTTTACACTCCTGGTTTTTATAACCCTAAATTCAGTTCACAATCTCAATAATGTTTATTTTAATTGTTAGAGACTTTTATCACCTCTAATTAGCTTCAAATTACTGTCATTTTTAATGATTTTAGGAAAGGGTTCCTCAGTTTTTCAGTTCCTTAATAATTTTTAAAACATTTCCAGCCCCAAAAATAACTAATTGTCACAATTTGATTTTATTGCATCTTTTAGAAAATATTAAAACTGTTTTTTATGAACTGAATTAAGCTCATCTAATAAATTTTTCATGTTCCCATAAACTGAAAAAAATATACAATCATTTATTAGTGTTTCAAAGTACTCACACTCCTTCCCTTCGGCAGCACATAATATAAGCAAGTATTAGAAAAAGCACCAGTGCTATTGCAGACGGTACTGCTAATGTAATGAGGAAATCTGAGAAATAATCTCGGCTTTTCAGATTTTCAGAAGGTGGCTTGTATTCGCCGCCATCTGGTAAGATGCCTTCTCCACGGATCACTTCTTTATAGGTAGACACATGCTGTGTTTTATCAACCTGATACCAAAAAGACAAAAGGTACTTTAGACAGTAATACTTCTAAAAAATGGTGGTCAAAACCCAGCAAGCTGAATAAGCTCCATGCATTTCAGAGAAGTTTAAGCACTAGCCTTCTACAATCACAATTTATTTTTAAGTGTGCTTTGTACCAGGGATGCAGGTGGCACAGTGGTTTGAACCACATACATTCTTTGCAGAAGAAAATTAAAGTCATAAAATTTAAGATAAATTACACTTTTTGTCTCAGAATTGGACCAGGACATTCTGCTCTCTGAGTCTAAGGCCAGGTTGCTGGTTCCCACTTTTAAAAATATAAGTGGGAGCAGTAGGGCACCTTGGGGAGTGCCAAAGGAAGGAGGCGGGCAAACATTAGAACCTGTGTTACTTACCCATGCGTTAAGCTTATGCTTACTGTTACACTTCATTCTACTAAGGTTACACTATTGCAAACTATTCAGAGGCTATTGCAAACTATTCAGGCTATTGGGCAGTATTCAAATGTGATCAGTCAATAAAATAAAAATATAGGTTAGATCCAGACTTAGTTGTGACTTTAGTCCCATTGACTTCAATGAATCTATTTTGTGTGACTAAATTACAATTTAACCCATAGACTTCATCTGCATTAAGAGAACAGTCACACATGTGGGGTTCAAACATCTTGTGGAACTCTACAAATAATTTTAAAGGAATCACCCTTATTTTCTGTCTTTCTATCAACCCTTTAGAAATCGTGGGGATTCTTCATGCACATACCACATTGAAATTGATTAAAATTATACTTATTGTTCAGAATTTATCAAAACAATGCATTGAAGATGAATACCTAAAAGAAACAATGAGGTGACACACAACTCTTCTAATGATTCTGCACTGTTGCTTTACTGGCTATTACCCATGATTAAAGATTCTGTGGCTTAACAAAATGTTTCACAGCAGATGTCATGACTTAATGTGGTACCAAGTGTTATTTCCAGAGTTGTTAAATAATGGCAAGTGCCATAGCAATTTCAAAGAAAGACAGAAAGCCAGCTTTTACTGGATCAGACTATTGGTCTGTCTCCAATTCGGTATTTTCTACACAAGGGCTTGGCTGATCTATTTTATTTTTGACTAACTCCACAGTTCAGTCAGCAAAATGCAAACCAGTGGCTCAGGAAGGTGGACATAGAATTACCAGACAAGGGGCCTTTGAGCACACATTCAGCCTTAGAATTTGTCTTGAGAACTGGAGCTTGCTCATTAGTCCTATCACATGCACTTCTATTCCTCTTTCTTCCCAAACTTACTTAGAAGGGAAGAGTAAAGGTTCGCTGTTACCATTGTTCAACACCTTTGAGAATATGAAATGATTGCTGATTTATTACAAAATACCTGAAGATCTATCCATAGATTAAGCTCTATCCTCTGCCAGTTTCTGCTCTACATTGACTGGCAGCAAGTCTCCAGGGATTCAGAATGGAATCTTTCACCACTTATCCGGACATGCCAAGGATGGAACTGGGGGCTTTTATATCCAAACTGTTCTCTCCACCACTGACTCATGGACTCAATCCTCATTTGTTTGTTTTAGAAATGTCAATCCTGCTTTTGTTCCAGTGGGGGAATTCAAAGCAGCTAAAAGCACATATATAACCAAGACAATTTCAAACATCTTGATGAAATAGAATAATCATGAAAGCAGAAGAATTACCACTTCAGCTCCCCCCCTGGTCACTGTCAAGCCAAGTCTTTCTCAGGTACCAAAAGATTTATAGTGACAGGTCCATGCAGGTATGTCTAGGGAGGGAAAGCATGGACCCCATAACAGGAAAGGCCCTTTTTCTTGCACCCACCCACTTTGCCTTGTGTGATAAAACAAAAATATGTTTGTAGAACTGAGGTTTCACAAGCTTATTTTAATGCCTACATGGTTGTGTATTATGTAATGATGTCAACCAGTAACTCACCAAAGAGATTTTACACCAGTCTATGTGAAACTGAGTGCGAAATTTTTTATCACAAGTTATAACAGGTTCCATTTCTTGACTGCATCTCAGCTGATTTTGTGGATTTTCAACTTCCCTTAAGCAGGAGGAGAATGTCACATCTGCGCCAACCATAACATAGACACTGCAAATAAATATTGAGAGTTTTAGAATGATGACTGGCAAGCTTTTAATCACTGCATTCATCAGTGGATCCAAAGGTTTCCTTCTGTGAATACAAGGTATTTCTGTTACTCAGCATTGATGAGTCCATTCATAGAAGATTATTAGTAATCATGTGAAAAACGTATCTGTAATGCAGATTTGTCAAATATAGGCACATAAGCAAAAACCTGACGTAAACTACCACGCATGATTTATGATTCTCTAAATGTTTCACTAAAGAGCTGTTTCTTATAGAAAAATTAATTGTCTTAAAGGTGACAATAAAGAGTGGAAGAAAAGAATAAAAAGTACTTTTAACCATTATCATTATCAAGTACTTTGCTCAGACACCACTGTTTTCTTGCCTGCCCGCCCCCAAATCCTTAAAGAATTAAATCTAGCTTACTTTTACATAAGTGTGAATTCTACTAAGTAATTTCTAATTGAGAGTATAATTCTATACATATTTTGTGAACAGGACATTTCCAAATCAGAATCCAGACATGTCCCTGCCATCAGCAACTATGCCTCTGGGAGTTAGCTCCACTAACAGCGGGCCTTACTTCCAGGTAGACATGCATAGAGCATGCTGCAACTCTGTGCCCATTCACCTGGGAGTAAGCCCCACTAAACACAGTGGGACTTACTTTCAAGGAAGCCTGGAAAATATGGCACTGCACAAAATCAATTGCTTTAAGCTCTTTGGAGGAAAAGTGAGATACCAACAAAGCTAATAAGTGCATATCATGAACTGCTGGGAATCATAGTCCAACACATGAGAAAGGCTCCAGGTTTGAGAAGGCTGCACTTAAGTATCCTTGCTGCTTATTGATTTTGAAACAATGAAACTGAATCCAGATAAGATGGAGGTCCTGTGGTGAGCACTCCTGCACTCCAACTGGGAAATTTTCAATCTACTTTGGACTGGGTTGTACTTCCCCTACAGGATAAGTTTTATAACCTAGGAGTACTGCTGGACCCTGAGCTCTCCGTGGTTTCTCAGGTGGACTAGGTGGCTAGGAGCATCTTCTGTCAGCTTTGGCTGATTTCTCAGCTATGTTCCTACTTGGATGAGCAGAGCCTTGCCACAGTGATCCATGTGCTGGTAACCTTTTGCCTGGATCTCTCAGCTGGATTACTGTAATATGCTCTACTTGGGGCTGCCTTTGAAAACAGTCTGGACATTACAACTAATATAGAACAGGATGGCACGGATGCTTATGAGGACTGGCTGGCAAGAACACATTACCTCTGTCAGCTGCATTGGCTCCCTGTTCCAGTCCAGGCCCAATTCAAAGTGCTGTCTTTGAAATATAAAGCTCTAAACAGCGTGGGGCCAGGGTACCTGAGGGAGCACTTCGCTCCTTATATTCCTACTAGTCCACTTAGATTCTCTTTGGAAGTACTCCTCTGAGTGCCCTCCCCTAGTGAGATCAAAGGGGAAAGGGCTAGGAGGAAGACGTTCTTGGCAGTAGCACCTGGACTCTAGAATTCAGTCTTCAGGGATACCCAGCTGGAGCCAACTCTTCCTTCTTTTGGGCACTAGGTGAAAACTTTTTTATTTAAACAGGTTTTTGGATAATTTAATACTTTTATATTTTGTTATGGATTACTTAATTTAATTTTGGTTAATTTATTGGCTGTATTATAATGTGTGGGAGTGTATTTTATTATGTCATCTATTAACTTATT
Organism: Varanus komodoensis; assembly: GCF_004798865.1. Classification (NCBI taxonomy): domain Eukaryota; kingdom Metazoa; phylum Chordata; class Lepidosauria; order Squamata; family Varanidae; genus Varanus; species Varanus komodoensis. The sequence continues at coordinate 50,906,052 of NW_025335568.1, read as the reverse complement.
GTTTTACCTATTTTATCTGATTATTAATTGTTTAATGTATTTTATGCTGTTTTAGCATTTGTAAACCGTCCAAAGAACCTTCAGGTTATGGGGCACCAAAGAAAGAAAGAAAGAAAGAAAGAAAGAAAGAAAGAAAGAAAGAAAGAGAAAGAAAGTTTCCTTTCACTTCTGCATTCCTAGAGCAACTGGTGCTAGAGAAAATTCCTTCTGGCAGAGAACCCTAGATTAAGCTCCCTGCAGCTGCTTGTTCACAGCTGATTAACATCCAGAGGTGTCTCCAAACGGAGTTGTTGTCCATAGCTTTTTATTGGATTATTTGAGGGAGAATTCTTTCCACTGAATATTTTTAATTGAAATTAAAAATTTCAGTAACAACTGGAAGAAATACCAGAACATCTTACTTACCCTTCTTTCATGTCATTAATAGGAAGTGGGACCCTGCCTCCCCTGTCAAGAGCTGAAGTGATGTTTATGGCATTCAGACGTTCCGGCTGCCACACATTTTTCACAGCTCCAAGGAAGTCTCCAAGAACTTCACTTGCCAACATTTCCTCTACATTCATGTTTTTAATGAAGAATTCTGCTTGATATGGTAAAGGAAAATCTGATTTCAAAGAAAAAAATAATGGTGCCTTAGATTTTTTGAAATTTACAAAATAGCCTGAAAGAATTGTGTATATAGCAGTGTCATTTTATAAACATGACTAGTCTTTTATTAATAATCCAGTGAAAAGAACCCAGCTTCACAAGGGCTGGAACAGCCCTTAGTGTGATACAGTTTGCTTCAAGCAAACTTGCACAGGTGTCAGAACTGGACACATTCTGCCTCTCCTGCTTGAATAAAGCCATGTAGCCCCCTAAGGGAAGAGCATGTCCACCCCATCCTCCCAAAGAGAAACAAAGGAAAGGTGAAGGGGGCAAGCCTGTGATTCTGTTCCTCACCCTACTAATCTCCATTGGCTTCACACTGTAGAAACTTCAAGGCTATGTGCTGCTTGGCGAAGCCCGCCCCTCATGACCAAAATTTTTACTATGGCCTTCAACCTCATGGGCACCTTAAAATTAATTCATACATGTAAAAAGTAATTGCAACCCACACACCCTTAGTAGCCATGTCAACTTTCAGGCATTGAGGTTTCTCAGTGTATGTGCTGTGGTGCTGATGGATGAAGTCATGCTCTTTCATTCTCAATGATCTAAAATAATTGCTGCAACTTTCAAGGCTCTTCATGGAATTGAGAATGCTGATCCTCCATGGATACAGAATGCTCTCCTCTTCAGAGCACAGTGCTCCATGAATGCAGGGCAACCAAAATGCACAAGGAGGCAGAGATGTACTCCTCTCATGTTCAGGATATTTAGAATCAGAATGTGTGAATAAGGCCTATAGCATTCTGATGTTTCACATTCCTTTACAGTGCATGCGTGCTGCAGGGTTCCTTTTAAGTTTACTCATGGTCAATTTAGTCAGGAGCTGCATGTAGCTCATAAGCCACCATTTGGGATTCTCTGATATTCAGGCAGGTGCACTTTTCACATGCATGCTTTTGCTATAAATGGTACCGTTTCAAAAGTATTTTTATGAAAATGAAAATGGCCTCTTTGACAAGGGCGGCTTACAAATTGCCAGATAAAGGAAAATAAAAAGATAGAGGAAAGCTCAGCATACTTCTGCATCACAAAACACTGAGTGCACTTCATTTCTGTACAATAACCTAACAGTGTGAATTACTTATTAGCTGCATAAATGCTGACCAAGTTCTTGCAGACATACCTTCCGCTGACATTATATTAATTACCAAATTATGCCGTGCAGTCTCAAAGGTACGCCTGTTATAAGCAGTGATCTAGTGAAAAAACGTAAAACAGTAACTTGTTACATTTTTGAATCTATTATCAGATGAGCATCAAACCCCACATAGCTGTTTTTAGTTTGACCTTCAAATATTTTCATTATTTGAAAATGCTAACAAGAGTTAACATAAAAGCTGTGTGAAGGGACACAGGTTGAGCTTGGGGACAGAGGGGAAGACAGAACACAAGATGTGAACTGGAAATAGTTCAAGTAGCCTGATGGAATGGCTGCAGCTAGATGACAGCTGGTGGAACCAAAGGATTCAGGTCCTCAGCACAGCCAATGGAATACTCTTCCTACTCTCTGTCTGATGCAGCCTGGTGAAATGAGGGAGAGACAAGGGCAGCAGATAGTTCAACAGAGCTGACAGAATGAGTTTCTCTCTCCTCTTGCCCTTCAGCCTGATGATGAAGGACCTTCATGGTTCTCCCATTCCCAAGTGTTTTCACAGTCCAAAAAAAGCTAGAGATCCCTGGTTCAAGTTGTGTGCAAGTTAAACATAATGGGTTGGATCCAAACTTAGTCATACTTAGAATTCATCCACTAACTAAATCCCATTGATTTCAGTGGTTTTGCTCCAAACATCATTAATGCTAAAGTCCTTCTAAAGCCACACTTACTTTTAGGATCCATTGGGTTAGATCCAAATTAACTTAGCTATGTTGTAATCCAAGAAATCAAGGCGACAAGCTGGTCAGGACTAACTTATGTTGCACAGATTTCAGTGAGACTGAATTATGACATCATCCGGATCCAACCCAAGGTAAAAAAAACCAGCCTTATCTTCCTACACTCTGTTGTTTACCAGATAATAGAGTGGCAAGGGAAAGTGTACATAGTTTATGATTAAGTATCACAGCCAGGTCCTGAACTCCTGGGATTTCCTTCAATCTGCCTTTTGGCAGACTGTTCTGGCATTTGAGACAGACTCATTGATTATGGCATTACACCTCACAACTAGAGGCTTAATTCACCAAATGCATGAAGCTTACAGGAGCAAGCCATGGACACACTGGGTTTGGTTGTTTGAATCGAAAAATAAACCTTAGTCAGAGAACTGGTACTTTGAAACTCACAGTTAGGATTGCTACCACACAGTATATCATTACACAGAATAGGAGATTTCAGTCAAGGCATTTTTGTACAGTTTCCACATAAATATCCTGTAGGGAAAATACCTCAATTATGGTTGGTCTTCCCACATTTTCTACAGTTGGTGATCCATACAGCACTCCATCACTGTATGGTGTTCTCTGAATGTATCGTAGCCAGCCTGGTCTATCTGGATAGCCCATTAGGTTTGTGTTAAATGTTATAGGATCATTGTTTATCTCACCTAGAGAAACAGGACATCCAATTTAAAATAAGTTTTCATCTTATCATCTGTGTATTTTATACAATGCCAGTGGTAAAATAGGAAAGCTGCAAGCTGTCAGTTCTATGCCCAGCAATGCATTTTGATCATGAAAGATAATAATTTTGAATTTATACTCAGTAAGTAAGAGTGATGTGTGCTTGTTTTATCATTTAGTAACAGCGTGGTATTGTGAAATCCTTTCTCTTTCTCCCTCTAGATATAATAACTAATAACCATCAGTGACAAAGTTCTGATTCCTGACACCACAAAATTCTGAATGATTTCCAGTGGCCAAGAAGTTTAACCCATTCCTCAGCTGATTCCTGATTAAAAATCCTGCCCCCCAAAATGCTACTTGCTCCAGAAGGGAGTCCAATGGAAGCTTCTCTCTGGGGGCTAATAGCAGCTTGCAGTTTGCTGGAGGGGAGCAGTCTTTTGATAGGATTGTGGTTGGGAAGGAAGGCCTTAAACTCCACATGCCTAGTTAGGCCTAAATAAATACCATTTTTTGAAAGTCTACAGTGGGTTGGATCTAGTTACTCATGCTTTAGTCCTACTGAAATCAGAATGATAAGTTAGTCATGATCAACTTAAACTTATTGATTTCAATGAGACAAGTGCATATATGACCCAAATAATCTGGATTCAACCCCTCAGATAATTTTTTAAAAATATCTTATATCATTTAGGACCAAAGTAGGTTTCTACTAGTCCAGTGTTCAGAGTGAATATCAGAAGTAGCTGACAGCAGACCTGGATGGAATTCATTGTGGTCCAGTTCACCCATTTATTTTAAAGGGTGAGCTTACCCTACTTAGTTATTATCTTGGAGACTCAGTCTGTCACCTGTGATTTGTGTTCGGATCTCAGTGTGTTTAAACTTTTTTATGTGTTTGATTAACAAAAATAATAGACATATTTAGAACAGTTGGTCTGCAATGGAAGCAAGTCCCATTAAACTCAGCAGGGTTTGTTGCTTAGTTTACTTGCATAATATTGCACTGCAAATTAGTTTATTTTCCTTTTACTTTAATGTTACAGTACACAGAGGCACTACTGACCAGGCATACACCAGAATACATTGAATTTTTGTCTGGTTTGTTTCTTGACATGGGTGCTTAATAGTGAATTATATAATGTGTTGTGCTAAATTTCTGACCTGGAAGTCCATTCACTTTGATGAAAAAAATCAGTCAAGCAAGTTATTTAATGCTCTGAACAGTATCTTATATTATCTCATCTGCAGACATCTATCTTCCCATTGGGTTAGAAGACTACTTCTGCTAGGGAATACGTCCCACTGAATTTAGTGCACCTTACTTCTGAATAAGCACAAAGAAGAATGTAATGTTAAGCTATAGTCTTATGCACATTTCTCTGCTAGGGACTAAGTTTCACTAAATTCATTAGGACTTGCTTCTAATAAACACGTATACTGCACATCACTCTGCTATACTAGCAAGATCTTATTCTAACTCACTCCTCTTACAAATGCAAACTAGTTTGAATTATACAGCATTCTGATGCCTTGTTAAAAGTGGAAGAATTTCTTACCAGGCTTGGGATAAGGAGGAAACTCCCCTTTAAAATACTCTCTCTCCAAAACGTGAACAAACAGAACTCCAGCAGAAGGGTACACATTCCGATCAGAATGTACCTTTGAGAGGATTGTGTACACTGAAAAGCAGCAGAAGAGATACAAGACCAATCATGAAAAAGGTACAAGCAGAATCAGTGGTGTAGTGGAATCAGGACTTCTAGGGCGAAAGTGCCAGGACCTTTTGGTAAGTGGAGACAATGACCTTCACGCCTCTTCAGTTTGACTGAGCTTAGTGGAGGTACTCAGTGCCATAGTAAGAAAATTAATTCTCCCAGAAACAATACAGTGTTGTAAGCTAGTCCTGTTAGAATGTAAAATGTTTTTAGATGGCTTAGCCTTGAATAAATAAAGACCAATTAGTTACTTACAAAGAGATACGTAATACACAGAGAGAGTGATGGGCCAACATTTTTAATTCCCCTTGGGTTACAGAGTCTACCACAGTGAGTACCTACACTTCAGAATTTACCACCACACCACAGTTCAAAATATTAACATATAAAGAGCAATGACAATTCCAGGAGGAAAAGAAAGCAGTTTATATTTTTATTAACAAGTTAGGCAAAAGGTGACATTGACAAAAGAACACATTAAAATCATTTCTCCTTTTTATAGATGCTACAAGCTCCTCTTCATGTATGTAGTTACTGGAAATGAAATATTTAGTATTTCACTTACAGTGCCAAAGAATGAGAAATGAAGCTTTGTCAGTATGAATATTGTAAATATATAGAATTTATCTTTGCATACTTTAATAAAAAGAAGAGGAGCTAAATGCTGTGTATCACATAAAGACTATCCTAACTATGTTTATTTAGAAGCAAGTCCTATCAATTTCAATAGGGTTTACTTCCAGTTAAGTATGCTGAGGACTAGACTTAATTTGTTAAAAAGTAAGTAATACGAAAAACATTACAAAAGGAGTTTTGTTTGGATGAGAGAACTTTCAGAAGACTACTAACATGTGTGGCTATAAATATGTTTTCATTGTTCTCTGTAATTCCCTGGTTTAGGAATATTCTCTATCTATAAGGGAATATTTTCTTGTAGTTTTATATATGCAAGATGTGATTTTATCTGATGGCGTTTTGTTTGTGACCTTCAAGGGCCTAGACCAGTAAGGACATTGATGGATTGGCTTGGTAATGAGCATACATACAAAGAAGTATTGTGGGTAGAGGTCTTGCTGTTGTCAAACTGGACAGCAGCAATCACCTGTCTAGGAGATCACTGGAAGGGCTGACTCCACCTTTCCAGTCCCCCAAGACATAACTTACAGGTAAGTGTACACAGTGGGCTGTATGCAGAATCTGCCTTCTGTGAGAGGAGTTCTATTCTTTACACCTGATTGTGTAGGATCCCCCCTCCTATACCTCTGCTCACTCCATGCAGCAGTGCAGTCGAACCAGTGTGAACCTGGAAGTATGTGCAGCCCATTGGTTTGCATACTCTCTCCTGAATCCAAGCTAGTATGAGTAATACGCATGGTACAACTCAATAGTCTTAACTCAATACGGTACTTCTCCTGCTCAACAGTGCCATAATGTCTAAAATGTTATTAACTTAAATGCATTCAGTACTTGAACAGGCACCCCAACAAACAGTGAAACACACAACTGTCCATTATTTTACACAAATAAATCAGCAAATGTAAAATAAGAAACTGGCTTTTTTAAAGCAGGGATCTCAAATCCCTACAGAACACTCTGTGCTTTGATCAGTCAGTACTTACTACACTTTAAACGTCAATGTTTTCATTAGTTGTATCATATTAAGGTGGAAGGGCACTGCTAGCTTCTTCTTAATAAAGGATAAATAAAACATCCATTGTCTTCACGAAGTTCACTACCAACAGCTGTTGTCAAATCGTAGTAAGTAATTTTCATAAGATGAGTACAATGGATGTACACTTTTAACAAATTTTTCAAAACTGGAATATAATATGAATTTTCTGTTCCTTGTATTATAGGAGATATGCAACTGAACTTCTCTGGTCATCCTTTCACTAAATCAATGCATACAGTGATTAGGCTAAGGAGGTAATATGAGATGTCTAAATTAAGTAATATACATTATTCATTACCTATGATACTCAGGCTTTGCTGGAGGAATATGGGTTCATATTTAAACTTCCATATTCATCATAACAACACAAAATTATTTGCTGTTTCAATGAGAGTGCCACTGATAGTCAGGCATATTTCTAATGATCTGGGCCATGCTGGCAACGTAAGACACCCCAGGCTACTTTGTCATCTTTATCAAAGCTAAGATTCCATTTTAAATGCAAACGTTGTCAGCTAACAAGCCAGGGGCACTTTTTTGGTCATCATATTTAGTGATTACATTACAGAATGGTTTAGATGTGTGATTATGTACCAGAATTTGTGCACACCAGGGACAATTTGTCCCCTTTGCTATGCTGGTCAATGGAACATGCACAGTTTACAAAGACCTGCATGCAAATGTCATAAAGCACAATGCAAGACAAGACAGATCAGTTCTATAGGGTACTTGAAATGCTGAGTGAAGATATTCAGCTAGCACTGGCAAAAGCCCCCCGGGAAAGGTCCCACTATAATGCCAGTATTTCACTTTTCTTAGAAGTAGTTCTGACAGAGAACATTTATTGGAAGGATTGGAAATATAATAAATAAATAGCACAGGCACACATTAATGAGTGCACATGTATGCACACACATTGTACGGTCCCCAAATAAGTGAGCAAACTGAATCATCTCTTTCATCTGCTAGTACAAAGCTTTGGGATGTCAAGGTCCCTTGTTCTTTCTTGCCTCCTACCCAGAGAAGCTGAAACTTCCTCTAAAAAGAATGATGCACAGGGTCCTTACTGGATACACATGATCAATCTGTAGGCAGATCAGTGCATACTACAATGTAGACCCTCATAATAACATAGTGCATGAGTTAGAAACATTATTTTTTAAGTCCCAATTCATCTCAAAGAGGAGCTCATGCATTATATTCAGATTAAAAACATACATGGAGATCTAAGCTCCCATCTCCATCCCATCTCACATCCCATCTCACAATTACATGCAAGCTGTCATTCATTCCTACAATGAGTCGGTTCAGTTCAGGACTTATGTACGCCCAGTTTGTTCTTGGTACTCTACTTGCAAGCTGCAATTTCCTTCTTTCCCTGGTTTTTGGTAACATCTGAACCACACATCTATGCTCTGTTTTTCTCCTATAAGTGGTGACTGAAAACAAAGGTTTGATCCTGACTTATAAATATGTTTTGCGGGGCAACCATGAACTGCACATTTCTGGTCTGGATATGGCAACAAGCCTAGATTTGCCATGGGCATCACAGCACCTGAGGGTAGAGTGCACTAGCCTAATATTCCTTCCAAGATCTTCACATTGTGGGAACCAAGCCAGTATGTTTGTAATTAACTGCAGAAATTCTTAAAATGCTCCTAAATTATAGCATGCATATTGGCCTTTACATCTGTTCTTGCTACTTGCTAGCCTCAGAAACACATTTGCTAGTACTGTGCTGCATATTCTCTGTCACAGTGGCAGCAGAGGTTGCCTTCTAAGTGTTTTGCTGCCTTTGGCTCATCTTCCTTCTCTTGATCTCCAAGAACTCTAAACGCCCAAAACAATAGGACAGAAATGCCACTTAAGTCATTGCTGCTACAGCCGCCCACACCATTCAGGCAGATGTCAAAGTGGCTGATATAATGGTGAAGAACAACAGCTTCTCCCAGAACTCCTGGCACAATGCCAGATTGTGCTCTTAAGAGCTCCTTGACAGTATGGAAGCTTGTTAGATGGAGGGTTCCAACCTCAGAATCCTCCATCTTGCTTCCAAGAGCCAGACAGGAGGATCAAAGGAGACTTTTACTGCCTCTCTCTATTTTTAAGCCTCCTGCATCTGTGCCAAGTCAAAACTACCTTTTCTCTCCAAGCTTGGGGGAATAACAACACGACCTTTCAGTTTTTTGCTACCTATGTGTTTTTAATTTTGATTGCTTTTGTCTATTTTTCTCTGACATTTTATCTTAATTTTCCATTGCCTTGAATATGAGGAAGACAGATGGAGTATAAATGTTTTTAAAATACATAAAATATGCTGAGGCACATAAAATGTAAAAGATCCTAACATAATGTTGCACTAAACTGAATTATTTAATTACCTCTTTTCCCGTATTGACATTTGAAAAAAAAAATCTACAATAAATTATGCCAATTGAGTAACTGATTAATAAGAATGGCATAATTAGCATTATAAACAAGTTATTACTACACTCAGCAGATTGCTAATGTTTTTAAGTAGACATCAGTAACAAGGAATTCACAATATTTTACATAGAGCCATTGTTTAGAGACAATTAATCCACAAAGTATAACTGAAAATTTAGTGGCAAACAAAAAGTTAAAACAAGGAATATATTTAAAACTTAGATTAGAAAACTGTATTATCTCCATGTCGTATTATTGATAAAAGACACACAACACAACTGATACACTGGGTATAACACTCCAAGAAAAGTTTGATTAATCCCAAACATTTACAACCTAAACTCACCATTCTTCTTAGCAGCTTTTATGCTGCCGCTAACATAACTGATGATGTGCTTAGTCTTCCATTTAACTGTTCCGTTTATGCCATCAGCAGGGTGTAACAAAAAAGCTTCCCAAAATAAAACACATGCAAGACAAATTAATATCATGACCGCAGTTTTTCAGAAATTAAAGGTCACCAGTCAGAATGCATAGTAAGTAACGTTCTAACAGCAACTAAAGGTACCTATCTGCAGTATAATCCTATACCAGCTCACCTGCGTGTAACTCCACCGAACTCCATGAACAGAGTTCTCAATAGACCAGCCTAGAGTTTCCAATTAATTATATTCTAAAATTAAGGGCTTGAAGTGTCAGACACAAGTTTATTTAGTTTTTAAAAGTGTTTCCAACATTTTCTTGGTTTCCTTGGTGGGGAATGTTTGTGGTAGAATATAGATAGAATTTGTAACTGTGAGCAGCATGGTGGGGGAAAAGCTTAGTTGAAAGCTTGGTATGGGAGGAAAGAAGTCTTACAGAACAGAAAGGGGGTGGGCCTATCATCCATATCTGATTTCTATATATATTTACATGTATTTGAAAAATAAAATTTCTTCAAGCATTGTTTTTATGTCAACCCACTTGTTTTATTCAGCTGTAAATAAAGGAATAAGGACTGAGCTCATGTGCCCCTTCAGTCCATCTCTTAAACACTCAGTTCAATATTTTCTCAAACCAGCTTCCTAGTTCAAATGGTGGTTTAAGAAATGGTGGTTTAAGAAATTTAAGTGCTGAAGACAGGCATACAGCTCATCTGTAGCTGTTTGGATCAGAATTGTTATATCTGAAATGAGCCACTTGAAGCTAAGCTAAAATGCATAGTATTGATATGTATAGTTCACAGTAGTGTTATTGTTTATGGGCCACAACTATCGCCCTGCTTGCATACTGCTAGACCCAACCTATAACATGCTATAGGTCAGTGATGGCGAACCTTTTAGAGTCTGAGCGCCCAAACTGCAACCCAAAGCCCACTTATTTATTGCAAAGTGCCAATACTGCAATAAACCTGAATACTGAGGTTTTAGTTTAGAAAAAACAACTCACAGCCAGTCCAAGCAAATCTCAATCTCTCTCTCTCTCTCTCTCTCTCTCTCTCTCTCTCTCTCTCTCTCTCCTTGGCAGTGCACTGACTTGCCATGAGAAAGCTCGGACGAGTCATGGCTAATGAGTTGCGGCTCATGACGTCATTGCCTAGCGCTGCTACTCCTTTCCGAGCATGCACATGGCCTCTATGTGTGCTGTTATCCAATGCTCGGCTGCTGGCGTGATGCTGGAGCGACTTGGCTCACGTGCAGACAGAGAGGGTTCTGCGTGCCCACTGTGGCACGCGTGCCATAGGTTTGCCACCACTGCTACAGGTTGTTCAGAATGTATAATTATCAAGAAAGCATGCTAACTCTCACCACCAGATTGTTCCAGGTGCAGCTAGGCAAAGTTAAGGAGCCTAAGGACATTCTCTCCCTTATCATAAGTTACAAGTTGTTCAGGAGGGACAATTCAGTCTTGTAACCCAAGAACAAATCATGGGTAACATGTGTATATTGTTCCTCCCTTATATACCCATAATTCCAGATGTTATAATAAGCAGTCCAGGAACAGGTGACCCGTCAGGAGCTAACATCCTTGCTCATGCCCATTCAATTAAAACAAATAAGGGTTTAAAGAAACAGTTGTGATGTTAGAACCAAGTCTTTTAACAATTTAACAGTTGTAGTGGTTGAAAATACTCATTCTCAAACAATGCAGATCAACAAAATACCGTCCTGAGTGTCAACTAAATGTAATTGAATGCTGGCCTATATAAAATATTATTTCATGAATTAGAAGCAATGTTCCATGTTTTTTAAATGATTTTATGAACCATGTCATATTATTGTTGGTCCTAAATGTTACAGATGCATCTGACTTTTAAAACTTGGATTGTTCCATGAGATCATGAGAGATCATGTGTTTTAAGAAGAGGCAGTGTCTCAAGAGAACAAAATCACATATTATAAGTTACTGTAATTCAAAGCAAATGTTGTATGGGTTAAGCCAACGATTTAAGAAATAAGAGTAATTTCTCAGGAATCACATATAAATCTCAGATTAACAATGATCTCTCAGCTTTCACTTTAATGAAAAAAACAGAGAAAATGTGGTTTTATTATAACTTTAGAAACCTAGAAGGATACTAGTTTAATGTAAAGGATACCCTCATTTTATTTTTGCATCTTTTCCAAAACAAAAGTACTGGAGTGTAAGGTAGAGCCGGTAACACAGTACATTCCATGTTCTGGTGCACACAGAACTGAATGTTTCCTAGGCTGTTATATTTGATCGCAGGGCCAAGTGTGGCAGGGCCTGTAGCATCTCCCTTCATTGGAACCTGCAGAATGGTATGCTTGAAGCCACTTCACTTTCCTTGCCATTGTCAGGTTAATGCAGTAGCGAAAGCACCTCTCTAACCAACAAAATCTGTTGCTAGTGCCAGCCATTTTATTTCCCTCACTATTGGACCTCCAATATGTTGTCCCAAAGGAAATTAAAACAGTGGGCACAAGCAACAACTGCCCAAGCTCCAGCCTGGAGAAAAGGATACCAAGGGGACCACCAGGCCCAAGAGACCACAGCTGACATTTTTTTAAGCAGCAGCAAGTCTGGCAATGGGCCCTCCTGAAGACCTGGGCCATCAGCTTCTGCCTGAGAGCGCTGAGCCCTATTCAATCCCTTTTTCAAAGCCTGAGGTATTAATATCCTTCCCACACTGGTGGAAGAGCTGCGCTTACTAATTAAGAAGATGATGCAGATCATCTGCCACTTTCCCATCTGAGTTTTTGATCGGTGCATTAATGGAGGAAATGACCCTCTCAATCAAAAAAGATTAGGATAGATTCATATCTAGACTTCTACAAAAAAGTTTATCTTTGTTTCAGTTTGATACATGTTTGTCCCATACCAATGCACTTGATTGGCATTATAGCATTGACTTAGTTATTAAGTTTAGCAATAATTGTTTTATTCTCACATGTTCCAGCATTTATCCTTTGATCATTCTTTTCTCCTACCTTTGTTTTTCTGCACTATGAATGAATATTGACTTTTGCCATAAGTGATATTTCAATTTGTTTATGTATTGGGATAAGTATAGATTTATTTATAACTTGTTATACATGCCTCTGCAGTTATGTAAAAACAAACAAAAAGTTTTTGTTAAAACAGTTTCAGAGACAGTGTATACTATTTTTGTGATTACACTGATTATTGGATTTGTTATCAAATAATGATTATGTGAAAACATATGACCAGCCAGAAAATGTTATGGTCCAAAAGAGCTTGTGGCCAATTCATACTGGGAACATCAGCCTAATTTAGTTAGGATTCTGTGTACCCAATTTTGAAGGCCCTTAGGCAAGATACCCTGAGTCTATGTTCTCCCCTGCTATTGCTCCTCATCATTTATATTGTCTGCTTGACAGCAGTGAGCCAGTGAAGAAACGGGCCATGGCATCTACTGCTCCTCCTCCTCAGCGCCGCTGTTGTCCTGGTGGACCAATTCAAAGTGGCTCTTATCAGTGGGTCCACATTGGGTTGTGGGTGCTCAGCAGAGACACCAGACCTGACTCCCAGTAGAGATGTTGAAAAGGAAGCACAAGCACTATAAAAACTCAGGATCAACCATCCTGCTAGCCACTCCCTTAGTATCCACTGCAATTCTCAGAAGCAGCCTGCTGCAAGCAGTCCCCCCCCCCCACCATCCCGATATCAGTCCAGTATAGCCCAATTCACACATAATGTTGGAGAGGTCTGCAACAGATTCAAATACGTTTGGATTTCTATGCTCTGATTCTGTAGCAGATCCATTTTTCAAGTTGCACTGAGTCTGCAGATCAGTGGTTCACTTTTAGAGGACATTTGTGCACATTTGTATTTGTACAATTGGAATGTAATTCTTACACAGCCCTTTAAAAATGTTTCTGTTAATGAGTGGACGATGAAATGAAAGATGCCTGTCAGTTTGCAAAACACAACACATGCAATAAAATCCACATCTCCATTCCCATAACCTCTTCCTGTCACAGCACATGCATAAAAAATACAGACCTCCAGAGCCTATGACAGTGATGGCGAACCTTTTAGAGACCGAGTGTCCAAACTGCAACCCAAAACTCACTTATTTATTGCAAAGTCCCAACACTAAAATAAAACCTGAAAATTGAGGTTTTACTTTAGAAAAAACAACTCATAACCAGTCCAAGCAAATATCCTTGACAGCGTACTGACCAACCATGCGAAAGTTTGGATAAGTCATGACTAAACAGTCGCAGCTTGTGATGTCATCACCTGGTGCCGCTACTCCTTTCCGAGCAGGCGCATGGAAAGAGTATGAGCTGTTATCCAATGATGTTATCTGATGCTCAGCTGCTGGGGCAATGCTGGGGTGACTTGGGTCACATGCCGACAGAGGGCTCTGCATGCCAGCTGTGGCAAGCGTGCCATAGGTTCGCCGCCACTGGCCTAACTCTACCCTGGTGCACACCCCTACCCCTAATACAGGATGAAAGTTCCATTGAAAAGAGGGCGATCTTAAAAAACCCTTCCTTAAGTAGCTTTTTCTGCACGGCTCAACATTTCTGCCCATCCTAAACACATTCCAACCATCAAAATCATACCATGACACCCCATTTTTCTTACCCCAGTGATACCCTGTTTCACACCCCTTAGCCTGATATGGGTCTGAACTTCCAGTGGAAATAGGGTAATTTTGAAAAAGCCTTCACCAGTAGGTTTTTCTGCACAGCTCATCATTTCTGCCAATTCTAAATAAACTTTCCAACTTTCAAAATCTTAGCAGGAGACCTCGTTTTTCTAACCCTAACCCAGTGATGGTGAACCTTTTAGAGGCCAAGTGCCCAAACTGCAACCTAAAACCCACTTATTTATCACAAAGTGGCAACACTGCAATCAAACCTGAAAACTGAGGTTTTAGTTGAGAAAAAACAACTCACAGTCAGTCCAAGCAAATCTCTCTCTCTCTCTCTCTCTCTCTCTCTCTCTCTCTCTCTCTCTCTCTCCTTGGCAGCTCACTGACCGGCCATGCGAAAGCTTGGACAAGTCGCGACTAATGAGTCACAGCTTGTGACATCATTGCCTGGCGCTGCAACTCCTTTCCGAGTATGCGCATGGCCCCTATGTGTGCTGTTATCCAATGCTCGGCTGCTGGGGTGACTTGGCTCGCGTGCCGATGGCTAATCATGCAACCAGCTCACTGAGTATAGATTCCTTGTCCTTTGGCTTCACGTCCAAGTGTTGGAGATGATAACAACAATGACATAAATGTATATGCCACTTTCTAGTGGCTTTTCAAGGCAGTTAAGAGGGTATACCCCTATAACACCGCCAACATAGCAAAATAATCACTGGTCAATTCTAACCATACCAGTTGGGCCACCTCATTGTTGCTAGGACTCTACTCATGAGGGGCTGTTGTGCCAACCAAACCGGCAAAGTGGTGAATGGACTAAGATTTTCAACAAAATTTGTTGAAAACATGAGAAGTTTATCTTCATTTATCAACCAGCTTGGAAGACCAGGAAGAGAAGTGGAACTTGGCTGGATCAGCTGAGTACAATAGTGAGTTTCTATGCCCGTTAAAGGCCAGGATTATTATAGAGGTCTAAAAAATGTGGAGAAGGAAAGGGGATGGGAAACAGTGCTTGACTGTATGATGTAAGAATGCCATAGTTTGATAGGTCAATTTGTAATACTGAACTGTTTACTGCACTGGAGCCTTTGGCCGATCAGTACCCATGGATGCCAGTAAAGCCTCAGACATCTCCTTTGCTGCCCACAGAAGCACCCAACTGTTCAATTTTTTGTGAGTCCTGATACATTCTTAGGAAAGGAAGTTGCAGGCAGCTTTGCTTTGCTGTCTGTCTAGCCATCCAGCAAAAAGGGAAAAAAGAAAGTAAGAACATGTGTGCTTGTGGGGAGGGGTTTGGTGAACCACAGAAGAGAGCAAGGGTAGCAGAAATCCAGCGTGCAGGATTTGGGCAAACCAGAGAAAGGGCCTGGAAGGCTGGCAAAAAGCCATCATGAAGACTGTGAAAGCTAGCAGGACGGCACAGGAGAGGTAACACCCAGCAGGAAATTTGGGAAGCCAGTGGAGAACTATGGAGGCTAGTGAAAAACCAGCAAGAGGATTGAGAAAGCAGTGGAAAATTGGAAACAACCTAATTTTGGGGTGAGGGAGTGAGTAGTGATGGGCTGAATAAGAGAAAGAAGAGTGCATTTCTGTAATGGGTAGAGTTTGTAAGTGTGTGTCTGTGAATAGATGGTATGACCTGATATGTATGAAACAGAGAAACCATGACAAGCAAAGCTGTGTGGTTATCAAGATTCATGGGGTTCTACCTCAATGTGCTTGATGGATGATCAAACTTATGGAGGCAACTCTCTCCCTTCTGCCATCTCCTTCCCTCTGAGTCCTCCAGGTGGTATCCCAGGAGACACAGCCGGGAAGACTGAGGCTCCTATCTTTGAGAGCCACCACTGCAAGCCAATTTCAGAAACTTGTTGGCTCATGGCTTTGCATGGGAACTGCTGGAGGAGGAGAGGAAATGCCTTAAACAAAAGAGGGGGGAGATCAGTTGGAGGAAATCAATGGGGGATCAGTACCACCACTCAGCTGATCCTTGGTCCTCCCATTTGCATGCAAGAAGGGCTTCCCTCTGGTTTCTCACACCATGTGTCCTACAAGGGGTCTATGATTCAAAGTCAAATGCACTTTCTAAATCTTGGCTTTGACATATATTAACTTTAATCAGATTTCATATTCCCTGTTCTTGTAACACAGCTACCTAAATATTTCAGAATCTCCTGAACATTGTTTCAACTGTCATTTGTTCAGGAATTTGAACTTTCTATCTAGAGCATGATTTGAAATTGTATCTTGATATTAAGTATTTTAATTACTTTTCTTCAGAACTGTTTGTCTTTTAATAATGCAGGTAAAAGGAAACATGACAGAGGTGTACAGAATTATGCATGGTGTGGACAAAGTGAGTAGGAAGACATTTTTCTTTATTTCTCATAATACTAGAACTTAGGCTCATCCCATAAAACTGATTGGTGGGAGTTTCAGGACAATAATGAATACTTCTTCACATAGCACATAATTTAACTATGCAATTTGCTACCAGAAAATGTAGTGATGGCCACCAATTTCCTTGGAGAAATTCATGGGGGAGAATACTGTCAATGACTACTAGTCCTGACGGCTATTTGCTACCTCCACAGTAGAGATTGGGCCTGTTACAAATACAGCATTCTGAAGCTGAACTGGAAGAAGAGGTGGTGTGGGAATGCTTAGCTGAATTGTCAAGACCAACAAGTTTTGAGATATGCCAAGCATTTGGGAAGAACTAGACCACAGCTGGTTTGGAAAGAGACACTGTGGACCAGGAAGAAACAGATGGGGAAAAGGTGTAACTTTATCAGCCCAACTGGTCTGAAATCAAGTTAACAGAGTGTACCCATTAAGTAACATCTGGTGGTCCTACTGTCTTGCTTACAAGTAGCATGAATTCCCTGAGCAGGGTGTTAACTCAGTTTGGTGGGGAAAGGAGGTGGAAATTAAGTTTGCAATCAACTTCTGGGATTAGCAGAACTATTCAGTTAGAGGGGACCTGGGAGGCCTGAGCTTTAGTCTCCATTCAGGCATGAAGCTTGCCAGGTAACTCTGGACCAGTCAATCACTCTCAGCCTAACCTACCTCAAAGATTGTTGTTTTGATGATTAAAATAGAGTAGATGAGAACCATGTAAGCTGCCTTGGGATCCTTGCAAGAGGAAAGAAGGTGGAATAGTAATGCTGTGTAAAAAAATAATAATGGTTTTTAATTTTAGTATTTTTCACTGGAGTTAAATTGTTGTCGTCAGCCATTCAATTGCGTCCAACCCTTGGCCACTCTATGGATCACTGCTCTCCATGCCCCTCTGTCTCGCTCTTCCTCCTGCCAGTCCACCATGGTCAACCCAATGTCCTCCTTTATTGGTGTCCAGCCAACAGGTGCTGGGGCGGCCCCTTCTTTTCCCACTGATCATTCCCAGCATGACTGACTTCAAGTGAGTCAGCTCTCATGCCATGGCCAGTTAAATAGTGAAATGCAAAATATGTACATTCTTACTCAGCTCCATTCGAGACATGATGGAGAATGGCTGAACTGCATCTACTTTGTATAAAATGCCCTCACGTTCTATCCCTGGCATCTTCAGACAGAGTTGGGAAGGATTCCTGTCCAAAATCTTGGAGAAATGAACTGGCAACAGTGAGCTAGGTGGACCAATGCTCTGACACACGATAAGGCTTCTCCTATTTCTGCATGCACCTATTAAGGGCAGGGAATTCTCAGCTGCATTCGGAAGTTAAAGCCTCCTTCCACAGAAACTCAAAGACTGCAGTCCCAGCAATATTTGCCCATCCCAACAGTTGGAAAAGTGTTAAAACACCAGGTGCCCAGTGGGATAGTTCGCTTCCTTGAGTACTGCATGTCAAGTTTGTTCTGTGCATTATCAGACCTCATCATGAGCTCATTTGCTCTGGAAACCATTTCATATGCACTGCTTTGCCTTGGCAAGCGTTTAGTTCTGTTTTCCTTTTCTGGTAAGTAGGATACCCATACTTCAATTTGCTCAGTAGTCTTGTATCAACATAACCAAGGATGGAAAAAGACCTGCCTCTTATTCCACACCCTGAACTGACACACAAGCATTGCTGTTGGGTGGTCTGGCTTGCAACAGAGGAACATGGTTTACATTAACCATCATCTGCAGCCCTAGAGGCTGACTTAAACACACAACCTAAGTACTGTTCTTGAAGAAAAGGGAAGGGCAGAAAAGCATTGCAATATCAATGCATCTCCTCCTGCGTTTCAGTATCTCTAAACTGTATTCTTCCCTGGCATGCAATAGTCAGACATAAGTAATGACATTTTGTCTTTCTCCATACATTTCGAAAACCACCTTTTATCATTCTAAATGTGATGCTAAGTCGAATGTCATCTACCATGGCTGATTTTTAAAGTTCTTTTGCCGCATGTCCTAATTCGACAGGGCTCATAGAAAGCTGAACTGGATAAGGAGCGCCACGGACACAGGCGCCACCGGCCTTCTCTGCCCCTTCCACAATGTCCCTTTAGGCATGCCTGAAACTCGTTTTCGAAGATGCCTTTGTTTGTTTCAAGAGGCACGTCTGCAGCCAGCCAGGAAAGGCGAGACCTTCTTCCCCAGGCGAACCTGCACAGAGATGATCGCTCCCGCCCTCCGTCCGCTCCCCGCGTTGCAAACGTCCAGTAAAAAGCCATGGCACCCCAAGCCCTCCGTGGGAAGTGTCTTGGGAAGGGCGCAGGAGTGCGCGATGGCGCGGTCGCAGCCCGGAGAAATCACGCGGGAAGCAGGGGCGCGGGGAGGCTGCCGCAAGGCGCTTGCCACGGCCCGGGAGCCGCGGCGGTGCTGGGAGGAGGCGGCTCTGGAGCAGGCCGGAGCCGGAGGATGCGCAGTCCGAGCGAAGGGGGGCGCTCGCTCGAGCGGGGAGGGGGCTCCGCAGAGACCAACCTGTCAGCAAGAGGGTGGTGAGGGCAGCGCCGCTCCGCCTGCTCTGCGCCTGGGACCAGCAGGACCCCGCTGCACGGCGCTGCATGGCTCCCGTTCCCGCTCCCGCCGCCGCTCCTGCTCTTGCCGCTGCCGCTGCTCCTCCTCCTCCTCCTGCCGCCGCATCCTCCGCCCGCGCGCCGCCTGCTTTCCGCCTGACACAGCCATGCCGCCAGCAGCAGCATCGCTCCCTCCCACAGCCGAGGCACGCAAAGGCATCGCGGGGGAGGCAGGGAGAGGCCAGGCCTGCTCGCGGCGGGCGTGCCCTGGCCTCGCCTCCCCTCCTCGCTCCCCGGAGGCGGCTTGTCGGGCATGCGGCACAGGGGCTTGCTCGCTCCCCTCCTCGGCTTCTGGAATTGCGGGTAGCCTGCAGTAAGTGTCTTTGAACAGGGTGGCACCAGCGCCGCGGCTTCCCTTTGGACGGCTAACCTAGGCATAGATACCGTATCTCTCCAGAGTTCTTAACTGAGCCCGAGATCTTTTTTTTTTTTTTTATAGTTAGCATGGGGCGGAGGAGTTGCCTGTTTTATCTGTTTGTATGTCAAATACTTGCTGTTGCACAATATTAAATCTTTTATTATTTATAATCTGTGCAAATTGCCCAGAGAGCTTTGGCTATTGGGTGGAATGGAAATTTAAGAACTGGATGGATAAAGAGAAAGAAATGTTTTGAGCTTGTCCCATTGCATAGGCTTACAGCAGGTAACAAACATTTTAATGATAAGAATAAGACCTTCCAAAGAGCAACAGATGGAATGCACATAGGTGTGTGCGCACACACACACCAAGGTACATAATACTCAAAGCCAGCCAAGTTATTTTGGCACCTGAGGTAGAAATCCCACAAATACCTCTCCCTCTTTTTCTCCCTCAGTAAAAATGCAACAGTAATCCATTATCCAAGGATTTACTGCCCTTCCATGACATCCAAAATGAGCTGCCTGAGGCAGCTGCCTCACTCTGTTTCATGGTTACATAACTGCCATTATATACCATGTTACCATTTATACCACACTTCTAGGAATTAAGTTTAGCAATCATGAGATTAGTGTGATAAACAAAATGTTAAAATTAAGAATACATGTATTGTAGTAGCAGATTTACTATTTTTATAGCTCATTGAGCAACTAATAACTGTTTCCATATTACATTGTCAGTTCAGGTGAACAGAAATACTCTTTGGAGGACATTGGACCTCTCATCAGTTCTTCCGCTCAGTCATCCAAACAGATGCTAAGCACCACAAACTTATCTTTCCCACCCTTAGGTTTGCCCCCCATGGCACCTTTCTGGAGCAATCACTGCTGTTGCACAAATTCCCCCTCCATTCATTCTACATTTGTGCAGAGGTTAGGGAATGTTTGGCAAAGAAAGTTAAAAAAATATAAAGGCTGAGCAATAAGCAGGAGAAATTTGCAGAATACCAGTAATTGTTCCAAGAAGGAAATGCAAAAAGGGTGGAGCTAATAATTCCCCTTTCTGAACTTGCCAGAGATTCAGAGAAGTGTTGAAAGAGAGGAGGATGCTGATAAGTGTCAGTTCCACACTTAACAGTGAGAGGATTGTGCTGCCAAGTAGGAGATAATGTATCACCCCTCCAGTTTGGTGCACTTCATTTTCTTTATTGGTGCTTCTGAATTGTGGAAGTGGGTTTCTCCTTTGTCTTCAGTTATTTTTACTAAAGTTCTTTGCAACCATGTACAAATTACCAGATTAACCTACCAATTCACGTTGGTGCTGTTGACAGTGGAAGCATATAGAGACAATTAAGAAGGCCAGACCTACACGTTTTGCAGAGCAGAATCTGTGGACAATGGATATTGTGGAAGACCAGGTGGACAAATTACAGAAATTCAGATTAATAATTGTAATTTGTGCTAATGGGTATCATTAAAAATGGAATCTGCATATTGAATCAACTCACTTTTAATCAAGTCAAAACCAGCAAGGGGAACTGATATAAAATCAGCCATTGCCAAACTAGAAAAATCTGTCCAATTTTCATCCCCTCAGCCCCTCCCTAATTCTCCTATATTTCTAATTGGTTTTGGTATGCCTGCCTCTGCATAAGTCTAGGCTGCCCAAATTAGTCCCCCTGGAAAGACTGATCTATGGCCAGGAGGAAGCTAAGCTGTAGCTGCACTCATAAGACTTAAGTTTTGAGTAGACTATCATTTATTATATTTAATCTTGCATTTTCCCTTTGAAGGAAGTCAAGGCAGCTTACATAATTTCCCTCCTCTCGATCTTATTTTCACAACAACACCCCTTTGAGGTAGCTTGGGCTGAGAGTCTGTGACTGGCTCAATGAGCTGCATGGCTGATTGCCTGAGTCCCAGGCTAAGAAATTTGTTGACACTGATCAGAGGAAGAGGCAAATTCCTCTTCAACCTATGTAAAGTGATTTAGGGCAGGGGTGGGTTGTGCCTTCCAAGTGGTTTAGCCTACGACTCCCATCATCCCTCACCATTGGCTATGCTATAAGGCTGGCAGGAGCTGTAGGCAAGAATATCTGGAGAATGACAAGTTGCCCACCCCTGCTTTAGAATAAAACAGGATATACACACTATCAGATGTTGATGTCTTTACAGGTTGTGATGCCACCAGTGGTTTTGCTGGTAAAGGTAAACATTTTTGTTGGAAGGCTTTCCAGCAATCAGGTGAAAACATTTTAGGGTCTTGGGCAGAATACAACACCATTATATATTACAACTGCCACATTAGAATATTGTTTATGCAAGGTGTTTATGTACAACCCTACAAAAGTAGCATTGGAGATGTCAGATGGGCTCCATTCAAAAAAAATCACTAAATCAGAGAGGAGACTACAGTGTAGTCTTCTGCTCTTCAATTTGCCTTACTGTGGCCACTTTGCAAATATATGGAATGACAAAATGACATCAGTGAATATCTGGATTAGCAATCTCCAGAAGCAGGTTATGGATCAGTAATATGAGAAAATAATTTTGTACATAAGAAGACCACAATAACACCTGGTTCAAGGGCTGTTGCACAGTTGGTGAAGTGTTCCTTTAATAAGACTTTGCAGATGCCATCACCCTGGAATGCATGCACTGACTTTCTAGTGGTATGAAAGCAAGTGATGATGGCACTTAGAAGCTTGAACAGCAGAGGATGGAGGACACACAGACATCCAATGATGAAAATGAATATGATCGAAATATACATTATTATTGTATGCATACTTGCTTGGTATGAGTTAAATTATATACGATCCATAGGTAGCATAGGCTGGTATCACTAACATGTTTCTACTTCTGCCTTCATTTGTATATTGAAACACCCGCAAAGAACCTGGTGCCGGAGGTCAGACTAGATGGCACAGGAGGCCCCTTCTGACTCACTCTGTTTCTATGTTTCTAACCTATGGCAGCTTGCAAAATTGTCTTCTCCATTTTACCCTCACAACAACCCTCTGAGGTAGATTAGGTAGAGAGTCAGGTATTAGTCCAGAGCCACCTGGTGAGCTTCAGAGCCTAGTGGGACTAGAACCTGGTTCTCCTAAGTCCTAGCCATACAGCAACCACTACTCTTCATTGGCGCATCCCTATTTAGAGATGTGAAGACAATGATCTGCAATATCTCTGCAGTGGGTTTCGAATCACTTCACCAGGGTGGACAGTATATAGCCCTGCCATGCTCTGATTCAGCTGTCTAGTTACTACACAGTGGGAACGGAGACATTAATGTCCATATGCAAATGTTTTCATCTCTGATCAGGCATCAACTGTACATGGCCGTAGGGCAGTACAGTAGCAAGAGAAAAATCTGTTTAAATTACAAGTTCGGGTGGCCCACTGAAGATACCTTCCCGAAGACCCCTTCAAATGCTGGCACTGCAAAAGTGGATTGCCCATGGATAACAACTGAGGCACCCACTAACTGTTGGATTTCAACTACTGTGTTTTGATCATGCCACAAAGATTGGACTATAGTTATCTAACTGGGAGGAAAAAATGTATGCACTGGTTTTTCTTTTCTACTAATAAAGAATATACGCTGTCCTTTTCAACTATCTTACCTTTTTTTGTTCTGTACTATTGTATGTTTGGTTTATTTTTGTGACTTACGAATTAGGAAAGATGTATATTGCATTAGTGCCTACAATATAAAACTGAATCTCTAAAGCAAAATGTGCAACTTTGCTATTGAACCTGAAAAGCTATAGTGGCTGGATTCAGACAACTATGGGGGGAAAGAACCCCCTGGGGAAGTCACTTTCTGTTTCCCTGTGAATGCTGCGTACGTGCCATGTGACCTGCCTAATTACCCTTCT
This sequence comes from Varanus komodoensis, assembly GCF_004798865.1. Taxonomy (NCBI): domain Eukaryota; kingdom Metazoa; phylum Chordata; class Lepidosauria; order Squamata; family Varanidae; genus Varanus; species Varanus komodoensis. The sequence continues at coordinate 50,882,718 of NW_025335568.1, read as the reverse complement.
GGCATGCTGCTTGTTGTGACACCCAAACCCAGTGAGGTGTGCAGGTGGGGTAGCTTTGAAATCACCCCTGAACCCTGCAACAAGCCATGGGTTCAGGGGTGATTGCAAAGCAAATGCAACCCTGCAAGCAGAATTTTATTACACTTTTAGCAGATCGGATATGATGGGAACTGGCTAATAGCAATACAACTATCATTTGACAGCATGATACAGATGACTGGTTAACCAAGAAAACAATTGCGAGTATATAGGGCATGTACATAGGGAACGCCATGTTCAAAACCCTGCCTACCCATGCAGCTCCCTGAATGGCACTGTGCTTTCCAGCAAATGTAACAGAATAAGTAGCACCCTCTGTTAAACTTCACTGTTCTGAATAAACAATACAGCTTTCATAACATTCTTATGCTGCCCAGTGCCAACTGCTGACCTTCAAAACCTCCCTACAGATTGAAGTAATTCATCATAAACACTGGGTTTTTTAAAACAATTTTCTGCAGTGCTCTATAAGTACATGTTGCTATTGTTCAATCTGTGCAGTGGTTTTAGATTAGCCCATATGAAATACATTTTTTATTTTTTCTGCAGAAATTAATTTTTGTCAACATCTTGCTTTTTTAACTAGGGAAGCACAATGAAAGGAAAACAGCCATTTGCTTAAGAGAGAACAGACAGGTAGCATCATTAAAAGCTGGATTTTAATCAAAAACATTATTTAATGTAGTTGTGCTTTGCATTGTATTTCTTTGTTTTTTCTGTACTGCTTGCTTTTTGTACAGCACAGAGTACTGAATTACAGAGAGAGGAAGCATTATTTGCTGGAGCTTGGCATATCTGTTGGAAAATTTATCACGTGTCCAGAAACAGTGCTGTACATACCCAAAAATGGAAGCAATGAAAAACTCATTTGAAAATTGTTTAAAAACAACTTCATGGGTGCAGTCAAGTTGCCAGTCCAGCATTTTTGTAGGCAAACCATACATCTTTGTGACACTGATGCAGTGGTCTAACTCAAGTATTTATGCACAGTTTCTATAGCATTTTAAAAGCAAATGTTTGGCAAAGGTAGCACTAGGAGTAGATGAAAACCATGGCAAAAGTATAACATTGGTAAAACTGTAAGAAATATTTTTAGATACTGTAATTCTCACTGGTTTTTAATAGCAAGGGGAAACCTTCCAGGAAGAAGCAGATTCAAGGCAGATTTGAGCCTCTGAAACTTGCATTTTAATCAATTCAATCAGTTGCATAATCAAGTGATCATCTAAAACAATTTTTTGATAAGCATTGTTCAGGTACTATATGATTCATAACACATACAAGAAACTGAATAACACTGCATATCATTGCATTTTGCCATGTGTTCTGATGATTTTTTTTGTACCTCAAGTATAGTTGACAAGTTCCTAAAAGGGAAGATGAGGCCCCTGCATTCTAAAAAATTCCTTTAAAGAATTGCTCAAGTCTGTCAACCAACTCTTAGTTCTTTCACTTGGACGGCCTGACTCTCAAGGTGTACAACTGGTCATTAAACATGCAACAGTGATGGAACTAATAATGGTTTTTCTAAACATTTTCAAAGGCCCACTGACATTTGTGACAAAGTCAATATAGAGGGGTGATAATTATGTTATTGTAAAATGAAATTCCTTTCAAAGCCAGTCTGTGGCCTAGTTCAAATGTACCAAAAACCATGCTCAAACTAACACAAACCTCTGTATCTTGCCCTCACACCCCCTTCCCATGCAACAAAAGTTTCTGAAACTGGTTAGGAACAAACCATAGTTTGTTAACAAGCTAGGATAGTAAACCAGGAACAATTACACAGAAGTCCTTGGAGGGGTTGCTATGTCCACAGTAGGTCTTGGGGAAAAAATTATATTTTTGAGGTCTGCTTAAACGCAGCATGCTACCTAAAAGCACACCATTTGGGGAAATGGAGACAGATCTTCCTCCTTCCCACTTGCCACTGCAGCAGTAATGGGTAGAACTGGGCAAACGAGGCAGAATTTGCACAGGTGGAACAGAAAAGGAACAAGAAAATGATGGTGTGAGGGCTACATGGGGGAAGATTTGGAACCTTCCAGGAGGATGGAAGAAGGATTGTGCCCCACACTTGCCCATCACTCATTTCACTGAAATAATTGGATATGCTTAAGTTTATCCTTGCCTCCGCTTCCCTATTCTTCTTTTATCTATTTTTCTTCATTTTTAGATTGTGAGCCTATGAGGCAGGGAACGGCCTCCTCATTATTTCTGAACTTTCATAGACATAGATGATACTATATATGCTGCTGCTGTTGCTGTTGGAAGGATGGTTTAGATCAGAGCTGCTTGTGTGTGTTTATTCTCCATTCTCACAGCACACATAAGTTATACATTCACTTTTGTTTACACGGTGCAACAGCCTCCAGGGGCAGAATACTGGCTGTAGTCATTGTTTGCCAGTTCAGGTATCACAGGAAACCACAGCTCTGTGCTTGGAAAGCCACTCAGACCATGTTATCTGGTTCTGTTTTGCCAGCTGATGACAAACCATGGCTTGTCAATTCAGACATACACAAAACCCGTTAAACTTATTAGGTGGCCTTGTGGAAGTCACACAAAATAAGGCTTGTGAAAAAGCAATATTCATAGTTCTGTCATAAACGAAATCTCAGGTCCTTGTGCCCCTTCCCACTGTGAAAAACCTTCCTACTGTTTTTCACAGTCTCTTACGCAGGGCACTAAACTAGCAGAAAAGCTGATATCACTAGCTTTTTAGTTAAAGGATTGTGTCTTTGTCCATGTTTTTCTTTTTCTTACTCATTATAATATGGTGTGATTTATCTCAGTAACTGCTACTCTGGAGCCCTCTGTAGGCCAAATACAGAAACTGAAACAAGGATTGGTCTGTGCAAAGGTGATAGGAAAGCCAGCTGTCAAAATACTGTACAATAATAATATATTTAAGACTTTTAGGATTATAAACTGGCATAGAGCTTTAAAAGCGCCCTTCAGCTGGCAGAGCTTGCATTTTAATTTAGAACAAGGTGAATGACAAGAATAAAAATGGCAAGGGCAAGAGAGGAAAATATGACTTTGATACACCCACAAGCAGTAACGATAAAATGCTGTGAAGAAAATTCTGAATGCCACTCATCTCCTGCTATATGCTTTGTTGCTATAAAGGGGAAGAAGATGATTTTCATGAACAAATAAGCCCATGATACTGTATCTTCCTCTGATTTGTTTCACAACAGCATTGCATTCTATAGAAAATTTACTAATTCTTCTATCCTGTAATTGGGATGAAGGGCAAATGAATTGAGTTCTAGAGGCATTGTTTATGCTGAGTAATGTTGAGGGCATCCCCCTCTTTTTTATTGCAAAAAGGGCTTTTGCTAGCAAAACCATCAGCACTATAAAGGAGCTATGAAGTTGAGGCATGCATATTATGGACTAAATAAATTAAAGGCACCATCTTATGCTTGTTTAGACAGAAAAATGCCTAGCTGGGGAATGCAAGGAGTTGTAGAACTTCTTCCTATTTAAGCATCCATAGAATTGCACTCTGAATTATTTCTAAAGCATGTCCCCTTTAACACCTTCAGCTGAGGGATTTGTGGTGCTGTTTCTCTGAGACATAGAGGTGAAGGGTGGGCTACAAATGCAAATTATTGCATTGCCTTCTTGCCTTCCCCAGGAATTGTCAAAGCATGAGAATGGCCTGCTTGTGATATCAAGAAAAATCAGCCATCAGCTTCAAAATGTGTTATTCTGTAAGAGAATTAAAATGGCTTCAATATGTCAGAATGCAATATGTCAGTCCACTCTGGCTGGGAATGATGGAACTTGTAGTCCAAATCTGGCGGACATCAGGTTGAGGAAGTCAGCACAATGTCCTATATTTGAGATTCCAGTCTCTGATTTCTTGTCATCTGCATTCATGAACTATCATGAGGAATCTCTAAGTGATGGATGTGAGGAGAGTGCTGTGATTAGCTTGAAGCAAGTTTTTAGCATCTGCCTTGGTGTGCGAGGGCATCCCTTACATTTTATTTGGTATCATCATTCATTAGCAACACTGCAAGCTTGCACTGCTGAATTGAGAACAGGTTCAATAGGGAGAAAAGCCAGACCGAAATCAGTGGGACCTGTTCCCAGTTCAATGGGCTTGGGACTGGAGTACTTTGTTCATAATAAAGATACATTCTCAAAGGAGCATATGCCATTTTATGGGCTTTTTAGCATTTTATGTGCTACCTCAGGATATACACTTTTTATGTGCTAACTCTGAATAGACACTTATTTCTCCCCAAATGCAGACACTCAGGCTGTGCTGCTGATGCAGGGCCAGCCCTACCACAGGCAGCAGATTGTAGCTGCCATGCATGTGCAGAAAATTGCTAGTTTATTTCATTTATTACTATCTCTGTACTCTTAAGGGTGGAGAGAAGGTGCTTGTGGGATTTTCTGCCTCAGGCATCAGAATAATTTGCTTGGCCTTGGTATTATGAAGTTGAAAGGGGTGGGGTGAACAGGTGTTGCTCATTCTCAAGTAGCAACATATCTCAGGCTGGCCCTGTTATAATGTTTTTTACTCTGAACTATCCCATTTTCTCTGGAGTGAACTTTTTACCATCATACTTCCCTATTGTGGCTTAATGTGGGCAACATTAATTTAGCTACCCCTGTCGAAGTGTTCACTTTAGCCACTCTGTACCACAACTGCAGCATGGGATGGGAGACTCTCCTCTCCCTTCCCCTCCCACAGCACTCTTCCTTCTCCCCTACTTTCTTTTTCCCCTCTGTCAATATAGGGGACGCATTACCCAGGGCCCAAGATACTCACATTTGATGACCTTAAAACCATGGGAGTCCAGTGAAGGCATTGCAGAAAGGAAAGCAAAGTATCAAATGTAAGAAAAGATATGTGAGAAACTCACTGTGAATCATTACATCCAATATTTTACAATATAGCCATCTTGTTTTCATTTGCATCTTTAATTTGATTGGTTATGTTGTTTAATCATCAATCATTAGGCACCACAAGACTTGTGAACTGTGCTATAATGGTGGCACGAACATGTAAAAATCCTTGGAGATCTCCCTTCAGCAACATCATTCTCACTATGTTTGTTGACATTTTAGTTCTACAAATGACACTGGAGATGGTTTCCATGGAAACTAAGGATCTAGCCACACACATTCTCAAAACAGCAAATAAGAATATCTGCTTCCTACTACTGATCAAATATTGAATGTAATCTATATCTACTAGAAAGTCCTGGAGGGTGAAGAGGCTTCAGCAGAGGGGTTCAAAGGGGGCTGCCCCTTCCATATCATATATATTAATAACCTTTCAAGATCATATATATAAATAACAAAGTCATCCTCTAGTGTCAGTCTAAATGTTGTCAGAACAACACCATCCACAACAAGAGGGAGGTATCAGTAGATTTGGGGGAATTCCAGGATTTGCAAAGATACAAAAAGGGAGGAAATTTTAGGATCTGAAATAAAACCAGAAATATCCAAAAGAGGACTGGGTATGCTGAGCATAGGCTCTTGAAGGTGCAATGCTACACATGCTCAGACAGGAAAAAAGTCCTTTTGTGCTCTGAATGTCTATCCAGGGAATGGCAAGGACAGAAAATGGGGAAATGGAATAGAATATCCTGGAAAGGAGTACAGGCAGTCCCCATGTTATGAACATCTGAGTTACAAACAACCCATACTTATGAACGAACTGCCATAAAGCATATTAATTTAAAAAATACTGCAGGAAATCATAATCACCAGATTTGGGGGGTGGGGGTGGGGGAGGAAGCAAAAGGGGAATAGGGGGGGGGGCTCCAAAGCATCACTGTAGAGAGAGAAGAAGTGAAAAGGGAGAGAGGGAAACCTCCAAATCAGGCCTTCTGGCCCACCTATCTGGGAAGGAAAATCTGTCCAGCATTTCCATGTATAGATACGTATATAAATACATTTCCTTGCTGCAAAGAGAAGGCACTGATGAGTCTGGGCAGGGAAGGGGGGCTAGAGATATTTTCCAATTTTCCATGGGAGTCCCATGTTCTTAGCCCCTGTGAATGTAGTGGGACAACTGTACGTGATCTGACTTGCATGTAAAATTGACTTAAAAACAAGTTTCCATTTTCTCAGGAACGGAACTTCTGGGGACTGCCTGCATGGCTGGCTGAAATGGAGCACTCCATACTACAGCATTTTGTTGAAGGTCTCATGTAAAGATGCATATAAAAAAGAAAGACCTTGACAAAAGGTCCTTCAGGGTACCAGAAATACTCCATTCCTGAATGGAAGAGCTTTACTCATTCACTTCAACAAAAGAAAAATTTACACAGGGATGTACAGAACTGTCTGCTCCACAGGAAAAATAAAAGAACTGTCACAGGAACATCATGGGCACACTGAAGAACACTTAAAGCCCTGGATCACTATGTATCCACAGTCATCTTGACCTTGCCAAATTGCTTTGAAGTGATGTTTTAAGGTGATCCATAATGATAAAATGTCAATGTGACACAGAAGCTCCAGAGACGTGCACTACCTTTGGAACACTGCTTTACATCGCCCTTGTTATTTTGAGTGGAGTTGGGCAAGCCAAGAGCTGGTAAGGAATGATTAAAAAATAGTGTTGCCCTATGTTCTACTACTTTACAGAGGACAATCCAAAACATATAAGAAGGGAAAGTAGGGAAGCTGAAGTTGCTCGTTAACATTTCACACCCAATCACAAAAGCCGCCTGGTCACCGTCTTTCCCACTGTGAGATTATGTTGTATTTGTATTTACATTATAGTTATTATTTCCAAATTTGCATCAATGCCTATACATTAACAGATGAAAATCTAATCTCTTTCCTCTTTTGTCCCTCTTTTTTGGTGATGCAGAAGTGGCCAACCTAGTAAGAAGACTGAAAGAGTGACCAAAGAAAAGCTTATTGTTTGTGCAAGCCGCTTCAAAAACTTTCTAAGCCTCACTGCTGAAGAGATTGTGAGGCTTTTTTGCCCATGAACTGGACACATAGAAACAGAGCGAGTCAGAAGGGGCCTCCCGGGCCATCTAGTCTGACCCCAGCTCCAGCCGGCTCCGCTCACTACATGCCCACCACATGGACGTCCAGCCTATCCTTGAACACCCGCACCGATGGGGCCTCAACGACCTCTCTTGGAAGCCCATTCCACACCCTCGGGGTCCTGACTGTCAGGAAGTGCTTCCTGGCATCCAAATGGAACCTTGGCTCCCTGAGCTTTGCTCCATTGGAGCGCGTCCTGCCTTCCTCTGCGGGGGAGAACAGGTCTCTACCCGCCTCCGTGTGACACCCCCTCACATACCTGTATGTCGCCAACATATCTAGACACTGTACCAAATGAGATGCTAAACTCTCCTGACGCTAAATTCAAATAACTAGGACCACTGTGTACCATGGTTACCATTGCACCATATAGGCCTGTCCTCTTCACATGTGGAGGTGTTAGGGACTACGCCAGTGAGGACTTCAAACTTTTTCTCCCATTTTCCATGTTGAAATGTGAAATAGGAGTAAAACATCTCTATTGTAACAATTCTATTGTAATGTCATGAAAAACTCCATTCCATTTTCAAAAGAAAACAAGAGTTTTCTTAAAGAATTCTCTTTCTGATGCAACTGTTGATGTCATAATAGAGTTCAGAGGGCTACTTTTTCCTTTCTTTTACATTGCTCCACAATAAGCAATGACATCTAATGCAGGGAGGAGAAAAACTGCCAATCTTGCATCTTCAAGGGTAAGTGCTTTTTTGATGGGCAGTATTTTATTTTATTGACATTATAACAGCATATATGTAACAGTTCTGGAAAACTAATAACATTTATTTAAGACAAAATCATAGGTGCCACAATGGATCGTTGTATTCATCCTTTCTGGCATAAAATATGGAAGGGCAGGAAGATATTAATTAATTCCTTAATTGATTTGGAACTAACCTGAGTCAGATCTCACTGAAACTAATGGGGCTTGATGTAGTCATGACTAATTTTTCACACTGGTTGCAGTAGAACCCAAGTGGAACTAACTTGGATCCAACTCAATGAATTGAAGTAGGATGACACCAAAACAAGTAGGAGATAACTTTCCTACAGAGAAAGCTTTCTAACATGCAAGGTTCATAGAGTTGAATGCTTTTTCATAGCTCTGCAAAATGATATATTTAATCAGTGAAGTTACATTTTAAGCCATTAAGGAACGGAGTCATACTCAAGATGAATGTGAGGCTAATGTGTATTATATATGTGATACTTTGAAATTGTACCTTGGCTGCAATCACATACTTATTTACTTGGGAGGATCTCCCATACAAATCACTAAGAGTTATGCTATGAATAGACATCCACAGAATTGCACTAGACACATCACTTACAAGGCACTAGAAACTTGTTTCTCCTGGTTTTTCTGCTATAGTGGGGGCTGGGAAACCTTTTTGTCTCCATGCAGCAGCCTTCCCAGCACACTTGTTCTCCCACCATCCTGCCAAACAGCTTAGCTGGCTGATGGTCAGAGGAAGCAGACATTTACTAGGATGTGGCTGGCAAATTTCAGCAGGCTGTGTGCTGCCCACACATTCTCTGTGTGCTATAGAATAGTGACTCTCTGCAGCAGGTATCCCCAGTATGGTGCCTCCCAGATGTGTTGTATTGCAAGTCCCATCATTCCCTGCCAATGTGATTATTAACTGCTTAGCAATAATCCTGAGGCTCATCATTACACCCTGGCAACCAGTCCATTTCCTGCTTTTTCCCATTAACTCAGTACTATTTGAGCTTTCAGCCAACATCACAAAATGCAAGGAATTAATGGTGAAGTTGCTTTTTTAAAAAAGAAAATCCTCATCCCATGGGAGAATTTTTGATATATTGTCATTTTGAATCAATGTATCTGCTGTCATAATGTAGGGTGATCACTGCAAAGTCTCACACCTGGCAAAACAGACTTCTGATTTCTCTAGATTTTATAGGATGGATTGTGCATTTATGGCCACATGAGAAGAAGCCGGTTTCTGTAGGTGATTACAGCCAAACTCTCTAATGTGCTAGTTAACTGCATACCTTACCTGTGACTATAGTTTCAGTAGGAGATGGCTCTGTCAGAAGGATGCCAGAGGATCTTATCACCATTATAACATTCGTGCAATTGCTGCACTGTCTGTCTCTCTCTCTCTCTCACACACACACACACCCCTTTAAAATTACTAGTTACAAAGGTGGCTTAGCAATAAATCGATTAATATAAGTTTTAAAAATCAGAGACAGCTATTTCAAATACCCTGGGCAAACTACAAGATGATGAAATATAATGAAGAAGGTTCTTTGACACAAATTTCCTACAAGCTTGAACAATATGGAGACCTTCTTCTATCTATATATCTGTATCTATTTGCTGTCCTTTGTCCTCATTTGGAAGAGAATGGCTTCTGCCCAGATGGTCGATGCTCACTTTAATGAACAACTATGTTTTTGAGCTTCCTTCAACCATACTGGCAATCTGTAAATCTTTTACAAGTTTAGACAGGATCCCTCCCACTACACTCCCAGAATCCCCTTGCTAACTTAGCTGTCACATAAAGTAGGTGAAATGGTAAATCTATTTTTGGGTTGAAACACTTTAAGCTGCCAGCGGACTATGATAACTAAAGATTCCTTCATATATATTTTTTTTAAATCCCTGGGAGTAAAATGTTAGAATGTTACGGGATAAGTGAGAGCCTTTTCTCCTGACTTAAGAGCACTGTGTTCTAGTTGTCCAGTTTTATTCAAAAAATAATAAATATGAACATTCCTAATCATGAAAATCAGCAGCATGGATTAATGAACTGCCTATCAGTTACTTTGGGTCTGCCAGGGTTAGCTGAGCTTTGAGGCAAGATAAATTCCCTACTTCAGGTGACAAAGAGGAAGCAATGGCAAATTGCCTGCTCTTTCTACCCACCACACACAGTCAGGGGCCCCCTTCTGCTGCCCCTTTGCTGGATGGAAGAGCACTACAGCAGATGCAGTGCATAGGTGTCTGCAGCCAGTGTATTGGGACCCCAGTTCTGGCCAATCTTTCTCTGTCCACTATACACATATTTCCAGTGCCATTTGTGGGAAAGAAACAGGCCACTGAGCTTTTCTACTAGACCTTTGCATGTTACATGAGTTGAGCCTTACTAAAATGCTAAGACAATTCTATCCTGTGCACAGTCTACAGTGCAATCCTCAACATGTCTACTCAGAAGTAAATCTTATTTAGCTCAATAGAGCTTACTGTTAGGTAAGGACTGCGGCGTGAATCCAGAACATGCATCTCACTCACTTGACTTTAGTTCTAGACCCATTTGTAGCTTTTCCTTCCTTTTCTTAAGCATGGAAGCTCCTTAAATATATTCCTCACTGCTTGTGTCTGTACTTGAAACCTTAGCATACAATAAGTTGGCATGCACGTCAGGAGGGCACAAGGTTTCCGCACACAGGTAAGAGCTAGATTTGGGCTGGGAGTGGGTCTTGAGAGCGATGCAAGTCAATTGTACTTTGCTGCAACAAGGTGGCTGTTTTCAAAGAATGATTTTGGGAAGAGTCTGGATCAGAATTTATGATGGCAAGAACTGTCCTTTGCAGGAGACGGGGGTTTGCATCCAGATTTGTTGGCTCAGCCCCTCCAGTGGATGTCCCTGCCCCCTTTGTTCCCATGGCAGCCGCATCTCACTGCTGGAGTGGGTTGCAAACAGAGGATCCCCCAAAGTCAGGCAGAGGGTCCTTCTGCAAGGGGAGCCCTTCCTGTTAGAGAAGGAGGATCTCGCTTTAAGGGATTATATTCCTGCAGTCCCTCGCCCATTATCACTTGATACTCAGGCACTGAGCAATATGATCGGACTGTCTCTCTCTGAAGCCGGGTTACATTCTGACATGTTGTGGACAATTGAGAAAGGCACCAGTGTTGAATTCATGGTAAGTTAAGAGGCTGGTGCATTAGAAGCACAGACTGATCAGGTTTGCACAACGGCTTGCTCTGGGCCTTCAGGGTGGTTGATAAACTGCCTGAGCCACCTACCCTTGCCAGGTTCGTAACAACCCATGTCTAGTTAGATTAATTACAAGCAGCTTGTGGCACACATGGGGAGGGAAAAGAAATCACCATGGTAAGTCTGATCAGGGGAACCTGCCCATTACGAAGGGCAAGGATTACCTTCTTAGAAGTGGATTGAGCAGGAACAGAGTAAGCAGACTTTATAGCATTTATGATTCTAGCCCAGTACTGTCTCTCTGACTAGCAGTTGTCCAACATACCTGGAGAGTGCCAGGTTGGGGGCAGGGTTTTCTAGGCATTCTGGAAGAGGGCTCTCCCCATCATCTGGTGCCTGAACCTATTGGGTGGAAATTCTGGGAATTGGATTCTGAGGCTTTTCTTCACGAGGCTTTTAACCCACCACTTCACTGAAGCTTGTGCTTCCAGAGTCTTTGGGGGATTATCATCAGCAACTTTACATGCGTTTCTTTTCCTTGGATTCTCTTTCTCTGCCTTTCTAAATGTTCAACTTGGTGGTGCTGTGGTAGAGAGGAATTGTGCATATACACCAGGGTTTCCTGTTGCCATTTGAGGAAATACCAGAATTTCCTCATTAGGGGGAAAAAACGCATGCCAGAATGCTTGCAAAGAACAAGCATGGGGAATGAAAATGTGGAAAACACCCACAAACTACTGTGACTGAAGAATCACAAGCACACAAAGGAATGCCTCTTGTAGAGAGCTTATGCTCTATCGTTGGGTTATTGTCCCTTTCCTTTAAGCCATGAAATCAAATTGTGATGTCTAGCCTGTGGTAAAGGAAGCACATAAAGCCTTCCTTATGATTTTAGTGCTAATCAGGAATATCATAAGCCCTATTACAAAAACCCACAATGTTGATATGAATTGGCTGTGAATGTTGAATGAAAATCCCTCTAAATGTGCTTGAGCAACCAAAAATTGCATGGCTCTAACAAAAGCTCATTTAATCACCCATAGAAGTTCTTCCCTCCACCCTCCCCTTTTTGGGGGGTTGTTCTTTCTCCAACAGCATGTAATGCAAATAAATCAATGTTGCCGATAGAATTTGGAAGCAAAAGCATTGCTGAAATTTGATCTTTAGTGGCTATATTTTGTGAATTGTAGGGTCTGTCAGAATCAAAAAAACTGGGCAAAGATGGCCACAAATGAGAAAGCCTCAAAACAGAAAAATGATGCCTGCTGGCAACATCAACTCTTTTGGATTCAAGCTGAGTTACTGCAGGGTATTACAGCACACTTTCAAATGTAGCACATTCTGCAATCAAATGTATTATTCACCCTAAAACATTTGGTTACTTTTGTCCTCCATTTTGATAATGCTTATTTAGAGTGTTACTATATTGTGTTTCTGTCAGAAGTGTAGGAGTGAGATTTGGGAAATCCACACAGTGGTATCCCTAGAGTTACCACAATTAACAGTTGGATATTTCACAAATAGGTAGCCCCTCTTGTCTCCCATAGGTCTTTAATCTCTGTCACAGTTCAGCTGGTTTCCTCTAACCACCGATGTAGCTTGTTATGCGGTGTGAGCTTGAGAGCAGCTATATGCATCTAGGGGTTTTTCTACATAAGGCTGTTATTATTATCCTGTTATTCTCTATTCTTGGTTGCTTATGGGTTTGTTTTGTTTTGTTTTGTTTTTTGGTGATCATGTGACCAGTGGTGTTTCTGAGTCTAAAGAGCACTTTCAGGAAGGTTTAAAAAAAAAGAATATGGAAAGTGTAGAATTTCACTTTAATCAGAAGGAAAGTGCATCTTTTTCGCTTGTATAGTTGTGCTATTCTGCTATACCACAGTGCCAACTAGAAGTTCTTTAGCAGAAAGACAGAAAAGCAAACACTCCTTAGCTGGTGCTTAGATCTCAATTCTGCAATGAAACCAAAAGCGAATTAGCAGATTTGCGAAGGGACGTTTATTGAGAGAGAAAGGAAAGAGTGGAATGACTATGGTGGCCTTGTCAAACCTGGTGCCCTACAAAGGTCCTGGCGTACAACTCACCTGATGCCTAAGTTCCCATCTTTCTGGTAGCAGGTGAAGGCCTTTTTTATGAAGGCATTCCAGTCCTTTAGCTTTTGTTCTTTCTAATTGTGCTGTTGTATTTTTAGATCTCTACAGAGCTCCTGGCTTTTACTTTGGTTACATACTATAGTTGTAAACTTCTAAAAGTTTTTTATTATGTCTTACCATGTTGTCTTTTAGGGTTTCAGCTGTTATAAACAGTTCAGAGAACAGGATAGACATGTAATAAGTATATTATTGAATTAAAGATGCAATCCTATGCATGTTTAGGCAGAAAAAGTCCTCAATGCTCATTATGCCCAACCATATTTTTCTGTCTAAATGCGCATATGATTGCACCCTAAATGAAATTAATTCCTGTAATTTCCAGCCAGCGTGGCCATTGGAGAGCACAAGGTTGAAGAAGGCTGGACTATGGGAGGTGCTTAATATAGTCTGACGAGGTCTCTCTCCCTTTTTGGGGCTGCTAATTTTACATACAAATTTAAGGGAGAACAAGGAAGGAAGCTGCTCCATCTTTCTTTCAATCAGGGGTGTGCCAGCCTCAAACAACAAATGCTGGGATATGTCAGCAAGGTGTTGGAGAAGAAGCAACTATCATAGAATCACAGAATCATAGAACAGTATAGTTGGAAGATGCCAGGAGGCCCATCGGAGTCAAGCTCTTTCTTGCTCAGTGCAGGACTCCAGGTTAACCTCAGGTGGTTGTCCATCTGCATCTAAATGCCCCAAGAAACCATGACCTCCCTAGCTAATTGGTCCCATTGTGATACTGCTATAACAGTCAGGAAGTTCCTGATGTTTACTGGAATATGGATTCCTGTAATCTGAACCCATTATTCTGTGTCCCGCATTCTGGGATGATTGAGTAGAGATCCTGGCTTGCCTCTAGGTGACACCCTTTCAAGTACTTGAAGAATGCTGTCATATCTCCACTCAGCCTTCTCTGGGCTAAACATACCCAATTCTTTCAATCTCTCCTCATAGGGCTTTGTTTTCAGTCCATCCTTGTTGCCCTCCTCCAAAACCTTTCCAGGTTGTCTGCATCTTTCTGGAAGTCTGATGCCCAGAACTGGATGTAGCAGTACAGATGAAGCCTAATCAGTGCTGAGTCGAGGAGAACTTACACTTCACCTGATTCAGAAACAATAGTTTTGTTAAATACCGTTTTTTGCAGCCATACTGCATTGTTGACGCATATTCAGCTTGTGATCTACAACAATTCCAGGATCTTTGTCACTTGTGCTATTGTTGAGTCAAGTATCCCTTATCTTGTAACAATGCATTTGGTTTCTTTTTCCTAGGTGTAGAGTTTGGCATTCATCCCTACTGAATTTCATTCTGTTGTTTTCAGCCCAACACTCCAACTTTTCAAGGCCATCTTGAATTCTGTTTCTGTTTTCCAGAGTTTTAGCTATGTATAGCACTCAATTCTGTGTCATCTACAGATTTGATAAGCATTCCTTGCACTGCTTCATCCAAATAACTAATAAAAATGTGGAAAAGCACTGGGTCCAGGACTGAACACTGCAGTACACCAGTTGTTGCTTTTTCCTACTTTATGCCCACTTAAATAGCCTAATTAGTGAGCTATTGTCTAATAGGTAGAACTACAAACCATGGTTTTATTCACAAATTCTGTTCTTTTTGAAGTGTTGCAAGATACACTTTTCAACATGTTTTGTGGTTGATTCAAGCAACTTTCTAATTCTTTCTCATTTTTGGTTTGTTTTCATTGCAATTTCAGATCACAATTTGCTTTAAGTTGCACAGTTCTGGCAGCCACGACTTATAGATGCTCTTCATACAAATGAAAGTCATAAAAATTCAAAATTAACATACATGTTGACCTAATTTTGACCTAAACCGCTATTCAGGACTGAACTCTACAAAACCTTTTCCCACGTGGCCTGTCCTGTGTTCCCTAAATTAGCCTGATGCTTCAGGAGCTGGGGAAGATGCCGTTGCCTTACTAGTGTGGAAGAAAGAGTCAGCTGCCAGTCTAGTTCGATTTGGTAAATGGACAGGAGGGGGCATCATCTTGTTTGTTGTCTGAAGCAGCAGAACCTCTTAGACTGGCCTTGCATTTAGGCTTGGTCTTCGGCTGATCTTGCAGACTTCATGTATGTGAAATGCACTTTATCCTTTTAACTAGAACCTTGAGGTCCACCAACTACAGCTAGGTACAAAATAGTGGCTCAGGCAGGAGAGCATATGCTAAAAACTTGCCCAGCCCATGAATTACTGATCAGCACCAGAACCAAGCTCAGAAGTTATTTTGTTATATTTTATATTGCGATTTATATCCTGCCTTTCTCCTACAAAGGGCTCAAGGCAGCTTACATCATTCTCCTCCTCCACCTTTCTCCATTTTATAGAGAAATCCTCTCCTAGTTTTCTGCCCAAATGGGTGGTTTTCCCCAGTATCACAATTTAACAAGGAAAGCTATTTCAGTTTTTGTAATTGTTAGGCAACAGGGGGTTGGAAACCCTTGTCAAACTACAGCAGATCCTCAAAAGAACTACTAGGACATCCCAACTTACTGTCTCCTTGCTCTAATTTAGTTGATCTGTAGTTGAACCTCTCCTTTTGCATGGAGACAAAGGAACGTTGTGTCAGAAAGTTCCAGGGCAGTTAACATGACAGTTGGCCAGAAAGAAGGCACCAGGAGCAGCATGGCACACTGGTGAGTTTCAGAATACCCAAATGTACATTAAGATATCCAAGCAAACATGCTGCTTCTGAAATGTTTCAAAACTATTGTCACTTGGTATGAAAGAGCCAGTCAAATTGCCAATTAAGTCTCAGTAGAAGCTTTGCCACCAACTCGCAGCAAGAGTTTATTCTTACAAATCTATTGGGCACCACTGATTCTAGGCAAAATAAGACTGCTGCCTCAGGGGCTGTGGGGACTGGTGGTTAACTTGCTACACCTCCAAAGTGGCCGGCTGATAGCAGAGCCCAACTCTGTCCTAAGGGCACACACATACTGTTCTAGAAGAGCTAAAGCTGGTTTGGGTATGCAGTTAGTGCTGCAGCTAGGCTCCAGGACTCCTCTAGCCTAAGTGGGGGAAAAGAGTATTTCGGAGAGCAGCAGGTAATGGGGCCAGGGCCAAGTAGGCCCTGCGGCAAGATCTGGTTTGGCATGGACATGCCAGGGTCTGAACAGGGTTGATGTTGCTCACCACATAATTTTCTGTCTTATTTTTAAACATTTTGGAGTTGGCAGATGCTGACAGGGCATATAAATGGTTACAGTGCTCATTTTATTATTTTTTTACTTTAAAATAATTTACCCTTTTCTATAACAAAATGGTGATTATTTCCAGTAAATGTTTTTAGCAGTAGAAGTAAACTCTGTTTATTCTTGTAGCCATGAAAGTGCTCTCATTTAAGTGAGTTTAAAATGCAACATGCTTTATGTGAGTTTGAATTGCACATGCTCAGAGTACTCGTTTTCCACAAGTTCCCCTTTTCCTGCTCTCTTTAATAGGAATATTGGACTAGTTATGAAGCATAGAATGCCCAGGGGTGGTGGGGAGAAAAGCAACTTTAGTTGCTAGTTTCACAACTGAAGTGACACAATGGCTCTCTAAAGCTCCCCACCCCTACAGTGAGTATGTCCAGGGTTTCAAATTGCTTAGCTGCAGCATGATGGCACTATGAAACAGGGAGAGATGAATAAAAGAATTGCTGCTTGAAGGATAGAGCAAAAGTTTTAAAAGTATTTGTCCTGGGTTTGTGTGTGGGTTCTGGGGACATACAGGCTTTGGGCAGCAAAATGCCTTTAGCTAACACTAAGTCTTGCTTGGTAATACAACAATCTGGTTGGAGGTGAAGGAAAAGCACTCTGCAAATGTTCAGAGATGCTAAATTAACTCCTTCACATATTCCAAGTGCTTACTGGCAGCCAGAACCACTTCTGAGAGTAAATGCTGGTGAACCATGCCTTCTATTCCAACCTGTCTGACTGGGTTTCATCTTCTACAGCTATGCAAAGCTGTAGAAGATTTCCCTTTTTCTCGGGAAAGGATTAAGGGAAGAAGCTTCCCTTAAACTCTGAAGAAACAGAAAATATATAGAAAAAGAAAGGAAGGATAACATATTATTACCCCTCTGTTCTCTTCCATTCCATTCCTCTCCGCCAGTCCTTGAAATATGCATCACCTCAGCCCTCCCTAGCCTCTTCTACTTGAGCCAAAATGGCTCCTAAGAGCCATCTATTACAAAGACATGCCACCTCTTTCTGCATACAGCAAACCTTGGGCAGATAGTCTATATGGCTAAGTGACAATTTCAGGCATGGTTCCAAAGCAGACAGGCTAATCACTTCTTTAAAGAACCAATGAAGTGTGAGGATGTATTAGCCTCTCCCTTTTTGCAAGCGATGGGATAAACTGAACAAAACAATCCAGGACACTTTGCACACTCAGGGGCACCAGGCCGCTTTTAATCTGAGGGCTCAAAGATTCAGCAAATCTTCACCGTACTATAATGCGGCCACCCATTAATTGCCAAACAAAGAGGAAATGTAGCAGTCACTCAAACAAAACAACATGACAAATGAGGACGGTGACTTGTATTATATTTGCAAGTATTGATATATATGTCTAGATGTAAGTTTCCAAATAATATTTTTTATTTAGAAATATATACACACCACCATAATGGAAAAGACTGTGACTGGGTGACCACCATATCTTGCTTCTGAATCGCTTCTCTAGGTGTTGGTGATGAACAATAGGTCTTAGATTCATAGGTTCGTGGAACAGTAGGATTGGAAGGGACCAAGGCCATTGGGTCCAATCCCCTGCTGGTACAGGATGCGAAGTCATACCATTCCACTCAGATAACCTAAAGTTCTTTATCTTCAAAGAATAAACTGGATTGGGAAGCCATTCAGACTGAGGATGCCTTAAAAGAGAGGAGACTCCTCTGGCTGCCATCTTGATTATATGGCCTTTGCAGCTGCCTTGCCATTCTACTTCAGTCTTACCACTTAAAGCCTAACATCCTCTTATGGCTGGTCAATGAGGGCTTTATCTGTCAGAAGAAGTAGTGGAGCCCAGCAAAGAAATGAGTGGACTGAATGGGGAACCGTCAGGCTGGATGTTCCTCATGTCTGTCTTAGATCAACAGAAATAGATTTGGTAAAAGAGATCTCTCCCTAATTTTAAATCGACTGTCCCATGCTGAAGGCCAATATGCTCCAGGGCTGTCAACAAAAGATTCCCATAATGTATCAGTTGTAATGATTGTGAAAGAACAGGTAGATTAGGTCTGAATGGATTATGCTTCCTAGAAGGAACCATTAAGTAGTTAAGGGCAATACCCACTGCTTCTGGCTTTGGGACAGAGTGACCACAGCCTGAGAGAACTCTGTATATATATTTTTAAATGTGTAAATTGGCTTGGGAACAGAATCTGTTTTAATCTGTGGGGTGCAGCCCATGAAGTTTGAAATACCAACAGGTTGGTCTGGATTGATTGTAGTACACTACATTTCCCATATGTTTTCAGGTTGAGTGCAAGTAAATCTAGCAGCCCATAGTGCTAGATTGAAAGATGATTAAAAACAAAAACACTAACCAAGCAGAGCGGTAAAAGTGCAAAAAAATAAAAAAGGATGGAAGGGAAAACTGCAGAAACAGAATCAGAACCCCTCTCATGCCCTCCACCCTTGCACAAATCTCTCTAGAAGCATATGGCTGAGCCCTGACCATTCCGCAGATGGGTAGAGCCATGTGAAAAATGATCATCATTAAAAACAGAAGGCAGAGCATAGGGTCAGTGGAGCTGTTGAGGCATTAGTAGTCCAGAAGGGAATGCATTTGCATTCAGTTTGGGAGTGACATACAAAAAGCCCCTTGCAGATGAAGCCACTGAACAGCGATTCCCTATTTCAGACTTCATTTAAGTCCCTACTCTTACTTTTAGAGGTCATTTTAAACTAGCATGCACTATTTTCTGTGCCATCACTTCAGCTCATATATAAAAAGACTTTGGTAATTAATTCAGTTGTTACAGGCTTCACACTTAGGACATACAACTGTGACATACAATGTGCTGGACATTTTCCAGCACAGAAAAGCAGCTTTCTCGGAACATGTGAAAATTGCAAATAAATAATCCCAGGTGACTGTCATAGACAACAGTGCATCTGTGATCTGTATCGATACCGTATTATATGTGCCAGGAGAAGACAGCTGTGGTGTCCCTGCACCAGTACACTCAGCAAAACAGACAGACAAAGCATATGTGTTCTGCTTTTATGCATCTTTCTGTGTGAAACTTGCTATCTGTTTTCCATGTTGCAAAACTGCAGTGTCTGAAGCGACCATTACTTATAGCTAGCAATGTAAGCGTAGGAGCCCTATGTTGAGACTGCCAGATGTTGTGCACTGCAACTCTCAACATTCCTGATCACTGGTTATGCTGGCTTGGGCTGATGGGAGTCGAAATCCAAAATGTCTGCAGGATTGAGGAAGGCTGCATTGTACTGGAGTGTAGCAGCAATGAGAAAAAAGACTAAAACTATGTCTTGCTATGTAATAAAATGTCTACCTATTACAGACTCTGATGAACAAGCTTCAAAAAGTAAAATAAGTACTTCTTGTCGTACTTGACAGAGACCATTGAATAATGTTATAACTTTCTTTCCCTTAGATGTATTTGTATTTCATTTATTTTGTTTTTCCCATCCATTATTCTCTGCTAGGATTTTTCTCCTTCTGTGGGAGGATCATAAGCTGAGTGATAATTGCACATAGGATATCCCATATACAATCTCTGCTTCAGTACACTGGTTCCATCTGGACTAGACTACTATAATGTAAATGTAAATATTCATCCAAACACATATCCAGATTGTAAGTAGAGATGTGAATCTGAAAGGCATCTCCCATTGAAAAACATGCTGTTCATTTGTTTGCATCATTTCCCCCAGTTCTAGTACTACTAAGTGAAACATGGGTGGAAGCTGCCTTCCACGAGTGTGGATCTCCTTCCTTGTATCAAGCACAGGGCATCTGATTCAACTACATGTCTGCTCTAGTGAAGCTACTTCAGCAAAGGGGAGACCTTGCCTGGGTGGAGTAGCTGTGACAGCAGGATGCCTGTGGAATTGGGTGGAGAAATGTAGCTCATCATTCCCACTGGAAACAAGAAAAAGATGGATAGCATCCACAGAAAACTGATTCTTAAAAAAAAAAACTGTTATCAACATGTTTTTAGCATGTTACTCCTTAAGCAAGATATTTTATTTTTCACAACACTTCATTTTTAAAGGTTTTTTTTGTCATAGCAATTTTCTTGGTGCTTCTGAATGTTTGACTCTATTTTCTTCCAAGAATTAGTATAGGTCTCATGTCTATGTGCATTTATTATTTTATTTATTTATTTCAGATATTTCTATTCCATTCTATACAAAAGTCTAAGGACAGTTCCGGGGCTGGAAACTGTCAGGCTCTTTTTCCTGCTCTTTTTCCTGCATATGTTTTTCCCTGCATATAATTTTCTGGTATATTCCAGAATTCTCCTCAGTTTGCAATATCCCAGCATGAACCTATTTTTGTGCCTGCATGTGTGAGGCACCTACTTTATGGACAGAGAGTAGCATAAGAATAGGCACCCACCCAGAGACAACCATTAAGATTCAAACCCTGATGTATGATGTACGACTGTTTAAGGAACTAAGACATTAAGGAATGTGATGGGCAAGGACCAATGCAGGTAAGCAGAATGCAGTTCAGATAATGAGGAGGGGACAGTACTCCCTGCCCTTCCCCTTCCCTCTTTGACAGAGACTGTCCCATTTCCTAAGCAACCAGGGCAAGTGAAAGGACTCCTCAGGCAATTCACACATGAATGTGGAAAATATGTTTACCTCCATAATCTTTCATGGAACCCCTAATGACCTTTTGTGAAATCCTAGGGTTGGGGAAAGACTGATCTAGAGCATACCATGTCACAGAAGGCTGCTCTGGGCCATTGACATTCAATTTCCTCAGCACAGAAGCCCTACGTCGCCTCTTCCCAAGTGCTTTCCCTGCTCTTTATTTGGCACACAGTAATTTCCCTTCTCTGTTTTTCTGTTACTGATGCAGAGAACAGTGTGCTGATCTATGTGCTGCGAGGCTGGTATATGATCTAGGCAGTCTTTCATTCAATAAAACATTTTGTGGCAAAATGGAACTCCTATTGTTCAAGCTTGATCACTGTTCTCAAAATGTTTTCCCATTTGCTGGAGTATGGGTTTCCTATCTACTCCAGGTACTTTATTCTTTCCAGGTGCTTTCAGAACAGCTTTCACCTTGCTTTCTAATATTGCAGGCTCTATCTCACGGGATTCCTCTTTGAAGGAAACTGTCATCTTTTTATCTGTATAGTTCTTGTGTATATTGTTTCCACCTTCTCTTTATTTTCTCATGGTCAGATAATATGTCCTCATTTGTCTTTCAGCATTCCTAAACTCAGTTGGAATTTCCCTTTGATTTCTTGGATCTTCTGGAAGCGGTCTCTTGTTTATCCACTTTCATTGTTCTCTATTTCTTTGCACTGGTTATTATAATAGTCCTGTCTCTATGTGACAATCAAAAAAAGTTGCATTCAGGCTTCTGACCCAATCTCTTACCTTTTGCTGTTGCTTCTTGCCTGTCCTTAGAATAGTGTTTCTTCTGTCATCTAAGCTTCAGGAATTGCCATTTTGCATTCTTCCCTAATAATGTCTCTAGTTTCAGTTTGCAGCTCTTCTGGTTCACAGTAAACTGAGTTCAGTAATGTAAATCTGTTCTTTACAGATTTTAAATTCCTTAGTTATTATTTAATATTTTGTATTTTGGAACTATACTTCTGTTAGTGATATTTTCCTACTTTACTCTGATTTTTGATAGTAAGAGTTCATGGTCACTGCACCAATCTGCTCCTAGTCTTGTTTTGGCAGCACGGATATTGCTTCTCCATCTCTTAGTTCCATTCCCATATTCTATTTGATTTCTAGATTGGCCATTTGAACATCAAACGTTCATGTAAGCAGTTCTCTGATCAGTTGCCTGAAGTATACACTTGCTATAACAGATTGTTGGCTTTGCAGAATTCTAAGAGTTGTTTTCTTCCTTTGTTTCTTACCCCAAGTCTAATTCTCCTTCAACATTAGATTCTACTGTTTCCTACTTTTGTGTTCCAGTCACGTATGATTATCAGCATGTCTTGTTTTGATGTGTTAACATTTTCCTCTAGAAGTTTTCATTTTTCTTCTTCTTCAGCATCTGTTGTTGGAGAGTAGACTTGGAACTGTGTTTGGTTGATAGGTTTTTCCAAGAATTCTGATTGATATGATTTGGTTTGACTTTGAATTATAGCTCCCTACTGCCTGTGCTACATCTTGCCTCAGTATTAGAGCCACTCTGTTTCTTCTGAGTATGTCATTTTCAAAGTAAAACACTTTGTGTTTGTCTGATTAAAATGCCCCATTCCAATCCACTTTGGTTTGCTCATACCAAGTACTGCAATGTTTTACCATTCCATTTCTTTGGAAACTATGGAAAACTATGATTTTCTATTTGTCTTGATTCATGCTTCTCAGATTCCATGTTTCAATTGTATATTTTGTGCTGCTTCAGATTTTCCTTTCACCTCTGTGCATGTCAGCCTCTAGACTTCTTCAGCCACTAGTTGTGTCATTAGCAACTACACTATTGATATTTGTCCTTTACACTTCTCCCGTTGCTGGCCGATTGCCTTCTAACTTGGGACTCTCATTTCTGGCATTATCAGTTGTTTCATTTTGGATTGCTTCATTATACCATTTATATGGTATGAAATATTAAGAACTTGTCTTCTTTTGTGCAGTAGTTACCAGAGTGAGCTTAAAAATTCCCGTCTTTGTGAAAGATTCTCCATGAGTGTCAATTTGAACTATGGTTGCTTCCCAGTAGCTGCCCTTCAGGAGTTTTGGTGCCACATCAGCATTGGAGACAGTTATTCTGTGCAACTTTTAGTCTTGAAGAGGGTGAATGCCTCTTAGTCTGGTGTCTCAGCTTTGACCATTTTGCTTCGGGTTACCCTGCTACGAGAGCAGAGTAGCAAGAAAGTCTGGCCTGAAAGCATTTCTTGGCTGCTCTGACATTTTCAAACTCCTTCATGTTAAGGTGTCCATCCAAAAGGGGGCACTCCATTTTGGGTATGACTTAATCTCGATCAAACCTATAGAGACAAAATGTTGGCATTGTGTTTTATTCTCTAGTGAGAGTGTTGCCTATGCTATCTCAAATTAGTGTGTGAAAGAAAGTGCTTAGAGAGAATACAACTATTCATGGCAAGAGACTAATTCTCACACTAACCCTGGTGCAAATAAAGAAGGCACACCAACCCCTCCCCCACCAAAAACCAGTGGCAGCTTTTCGCTCATTGGAATACAACCTGCAACTCTTTTACCTGCAAAAGCTGAGCAGTATCCTGAACGCCAGATTTAGCAGACATCCTTAAAAGTGGAGAAACTTTCTGCTTATGTTTGGAGGCACGGTTCCTCAGTGCTTTTAAAGCATTCAGAAAGAAACCCTGGGATGAAAAAAAGGAGATTCTTGTAAAAATACTCGTAGAAATTCTTCAGCTCTCCTACCTAAACACTCTTGCACTACATTCCAGGGAAGCACGCATAGGACTGTTGTGCACAACGGGGGAAAACTATCAGTATTCTGTTTCCTTTTGCTTTGTTGTTGTCACACAAGCACGATTTTAAAAAGAAGTATCCCAGACTTATCTACCAATGGCTATTAATTATGCTGGTCTTTCAGAAGCACAGACTAATGCTACTGAATGCTAGTGGCCGAAGGTGGCCAGCACCAGCAACGGGGGGAAATTATGTCGCACCTGGCTGGCCACCGCGTGTGTAAAAGCAGGTGGGCTGGGCTAGATGAGCCCTGCGGTGGCAAAGCCGCCGAGAGGGTGAACTCCCACTGGGCGGGCGCGGGTAGAATCCGAAGACTGTAGCCCTTCAGGTGGTGCCTCGCCGTTTCCCAGGATCCAGGCGCTTCCCCCCCTCTCCGCGCACAGCACCACCCCTGCTTGGGGACGCGGCTGCAGGGGAAGGCGAGCTTCCACCGCGGCACCCCACGAGGTCGGGGGAAGGCGGGCTGGACGCGCGCCAGGAGCGCTGGAGAGGCCAAGGAGCGGCAGTGGCGCGGGTCGAGCCCCGCCGCGTCTGCTCTGTTCCGCTGTGGCCGGGCTGCGGCGGCGGCAAAGCACAACTCGGCTTGGGCGCTTTCCCCGCCAGCCTCTCTCTTTCTCCCAACGGGACAAACCATTCCGGCGCGCCGAGGAGGTGAGGCACCTGTCAAATGCGCTTGGCCCCGCGCGGCCGAGAGCGGCCCGGGCTGCTCGGGGCGCTCTCCCGAGGGTCACCCGGCTGCTTGAGCGTTCACTAGAGGCCCAGCAGGCGGCGGGAAGCCGGCCCCGAGCCGAGCGCGGGAATCTTCCTCCCCCACACCCCGCGCAGCTTCTCAGTCGCAGCCGCCTGCAATGGCGTTGAGGAGCGGAATCGGAGGCTGCCGCCGGGCAGGCTGGGGGTGGCGGCGACGGTGCCAGGAGCTGGTGGGTCGCTGGAGCCCGAACATGGGACGGAGGCGCTAAATTGCCGCTGCAGAAACAGTCGCGCCGGGAGGAACAGAAAGCGCCGGGGCTTGTAACGCCCATTCTCCCGGGTAAGGTGGCGCAGGACGAACTGCCGTGCTATTTGCAAATTTTAAAAAAGCGCGGGGGTGGCAGGAAAATGAGTAGGTGGACTCCTGAGATGGGGGCAGCTTTTGTTTCGGGAGCACGAAAAGTGCCCCGAGTGGCTTGCCGGGGCTCTTGAGCAGCAGCACTGCTTGCTCCGCTCCTGTGCTCGGTCGCCTGCATTCTGATACAGCGCCGGCGCCCGTTGCTCGCGCTCCTGTTGCAAGGTGCTTCTCCGCTTCGTGGTGGAGCTTAGTGGTGAGCTTTACCTGTCGTTGGTGGAGACGAACCCGTGCCTTTTCCACCGCTTGATCGCAGGAGGAGGGAGGGCAGGAGAAAAGATTAATTCACACACACACACCCTAGCTAGCTGGCTACTCCCCACTGCCTCACACAGATTTCACATCTCGTTCCCCTCCACACACACACACGTTGGGTTTTTTGCGCATGCAAGAAGCAGCTGGTTTATTTATTTCCTCTCTCCCATGAGGCTGTTAAGACTCTTCCTTATTGCTACGTTCTAAGGTTCCTCTTCTTCGTTTTTAATTGCATTCTTCCCCCCGCCCCCCCCCCCCCGGTTTGGGGGTTGAGGACGAGAGGGAGAAAAAAAGACGATTTAGAGACAGGGACGTGATTCTTTTCCTAGAAGGGATTGGGGGGCATTAACAGCCACATCATAGTGTTGCTTAGGAGCAAATAACCGCTTAGTCGTCAAGGCTGGAGAATAGACGCAATATGGGCGCTAGTCTTGTAATCTCTCCCAACCTCGGCTGCGCGGAATAGGGGCGGGGGATGCGGGGGCCAGTGGGTGGGTGGGTGTGTAGGAAAGAAAGGGAGAGAGGAGTCAGGTCCGGGCTGAAAGGAACCGAGCGGGTCCGCATGTGTCTTGGGTCGCTTTAGGAGCTCGCAGCTGCGGTGAAGTTGTAACCGCGGAGGACGAGGCGGAAACAGAAGGGCGCTAATGAGATCTCTCTCGCTCTCTCTCTTTATTATTAGTCATGTGCTGCTCTTCTGTATTCCTTTAGGGCTGCTTGCTAAGGCTGGAAGCAAAACGCGTTTCCTCCTCCTCGTCCACTATTAAACGGCGCCAAGGGACTCTGTCAGCCCCCATCTCCCTCCAAATAAGAGAACAGGACAGCTCAGCATTCATAGAATTGTTCTTTGAGGTACAGCTTTTGTTGAGATCCAACCTGGGAAATTGAGAAATTTCGCCTGCATCAAGCATTTTTCTTCTTTTTCCCCATTTCATTGTACATTTTGTGGTTCTTTGTCATGCTGATTATGCCACAAAGGGAACAGGCAAGTCTTTATCATATCGAATTATTTGCTTCCTGCAAATTCTAGATTGCATTGCACGTGATCTCTCCCCACCCCCTGCACATTTTGTGGAGTGAGTATATTAATTTGTGCTGCTGCTGCTGCTGCTGCTGCTGGTGTTCTGAAATGAAAAGAGCCTGACTGCAAAAAGTGTTGCCATTCAAGGGTCCAGTCACTCATGGCTACATAACATCATTCCTGTGGTAGAGAAATGATTTTACCTGGCTCTTTGTTAAAATTTGAAGGAAACTTTGGTGAGGGAATATGTAGGTGCAGTATGATACTGTAGTACAGTTGAATAATTTGTGCACTGGGGGTGCATAGTGAGTGTAAGATGCAGAGTAACATGAATAGGTGGACCGCATCATATTATTATTATTTGTATCCTTACTGATCACAGTGTATATTCACCAACTTTTCCAGGATGATTGCTGCATTTTTTTTCATACACTGTTTTTGTGTAATATGGTATGATAGTGGAGCTATTCCCAGGTAATCAGATGACTGATAGGTAGAAAAGAGAAGGATTGGTGCTTTGGCCCTTAATCTCATGTATGTGGGGCAATGTGTAAGTATTTGATTTTTCATTTTTATAAATGTGCTTCACTTCTTGGCTTTGTTACTACTTTTTGTGATCCATATCTGAGCACCGGAATTAAAAATGGGTTCCAAGGAACTGGATCCAGATTTAGCTCTGGTTTTTAATTTAAGGCAGCATACCATAGGTTAACTTGTCACTTTTGTCATCAAAGCTTGAAAGAGGCCCCATACGTACTCAATTTCTCTTCTGCCCTTCGTGCGAGGAGCTGTGTCACTGTGGCTTCCCAGATTATTTCCCCCATATAACTTTAAGATTCAGAATGCACTTAGGTTAGAGGATAGAATCCCATTAGGTGCCTTCATATCATACTCTTACCTTTTATAGGCAGTGTTGTTATGAAACTGATGTAAAAGTTAAATAGCTGCAACATATGATATGAATCAAAATCCTCCTTTGTGTTACAGGTTCCATCAACATTTTATTTTGAAAAATCATCTGGCTACCCTTTTGGTTTTTTGTTGTGACCCATATCTGGAAGACTGTGTGCTGCCTGTGAGTATGGCTTTGGGAAAATCTAGTGCCCTATAAGCACAACCACAATCTCAAAAGAAATTGGTTGGGTACAGCAGCCACTATGTATGTTGGTTTAACATTTCAAAAATAAACATGTTGAAGACAGAGTGTTCAGGGGAAAGATCAACCCTTCGAAGTGCCTCTCCTCACAGGAATGCTTATAGGACTGAGTTCCAAGCATTGAAAAGTACCTTTGACAAACCTAAGTCAGATGGAGAACAGAAGACAAAAGAAGAAGGAGAAGCTTCTCAGCAAAACAGGGGGAGGAAATATGGATCTAATGTCAACAGGATTAAAAATTTATTCATGCAAATGGGCATGGAGCCCAATGAGAGTGCTGGTGGCATGGCAAAGACAAGAAGTAAAAGCGGTCCAGTGTCTCCTCAAAGAAGAATTAGACCTAAAGAATTTGTAGAGAAGGGAGATGGATCAGTTGTGAAGTTAGAATCATCAGTTTCAGAAAGGATTAGTCGGTTTGATGCTATGCATGATGGTCCTTCATATTCCAAGTTTACCGAGACAAGGAAGTTATTTGAAAGAAATATTCATGAAGCTGGGCTTTCCAATCGCTACTCCCCAAAGAAAGAGAAATCACTTTCTAATAATGAACTTCAAGATGAATGGTGCAGCTCTAAGTCTAACAGAGGAAGTACAGATTCATTGGACAGTCTTAGTTCAAGGACAGAGGCAGTTTCTCCAACAGTGAGTCAACTTAGTGCAGTATTTGAAAATACTGACTCAAAGCAAAGTGTCATTTTAGAAAAGGCAGAAAACCATGAAGAGTACTCTGTAACTGGTCATTATCCACTAAACCTGTCTTCAGTGGAAACAAATCTGTCTTCCACTGTTGCAAAACTTGATGATTTTAGTCCTATAAAAGATGGAAGTGCTTGGCCTGCAGTACCCAAGCAAAATACCACTACAGTATCTGTTGAGAACTCACAGGAAACCAGTAACAGATCTCCATCAGTTAATGAAACCTCCAAAAGCACTTTGCCTCTTTCAAAAACAAGTGGAATACAAAACAAGCGTGTCTGTCATAATTCTGTTGAATCAAGCGAAGCAGCCAAACAAGAGTCAACAGATGGACTTGATAGACAGAATTTTGGTGAGACTGGTGCCAGGAGTAAGGCTGAAACAGAGCCTAAAGTGCTACCTGCACAGCAAAAAAAGATACTTGATGAAGCTGAGACTGCGGATGTATCAGGAAACTTAATAGCTAGTGATGACACTGCAGTCACTGAAGCTTCACATGTTGTTGGCTTGAAGTGTGAAGATACAAATGGAAAGGAAGCACAGGAAGACTTGAATAACTTTCAGAGTTCTCATGTGTATATGCACTCTGATTACAGTGTCTACAGGGTACGATCAAGATATAATTCTGACTGGGGAGAGACAGGAACAGAACAGGATGACCAGGAAGACAGTGATGAGAACTACAATTATGAACCTGACATGGAATGTTCTGAAATTACTGGATTGCCAGAAGAAGATGAAATCCCAGCAAACAGAAAAATTAAGTTTAGCAGTGCCCCAATTAAGGTAAGTTTCAGTGGTTGATTTTCTGTATTTGCATATAAATTTGTTCCAGCTCTTTGTTCTGTCTGCTTTTCTAGTGGTTATTTTTGGTTTCTCAATTTAACTGTGACACTATTTGTGGCAAATTTTAGCTAGTCGCATCTGGTACTGACTATTTTGATGCCTTTTAGCATGCATTTTTGGTAATAACAGGAAAGTAAGGATTTGTTTAACTAACTGAAAAAGGGTTTGGGGCTCCGATGAGCTCTTCTTCTTTTATGATTGATTTAAGCCAGTATCTTAAATATATTTAACTTACTAAATTTATATGCTAGCCTTCACCCTGTAGGGTTTCCTGTGAGCAGCTTATGTTAGAAACAAACCCCAATCCAACTTTTGTCTATAACTTTTTCTCTCTTTTTGGGTGTCTGAATTTCGCTTCCTGTGGTGTGGAATGAGTGGTTAAATTCCCCCTATCACTCAGTTATGGTTCGTAGAAACAGGAGGGTGAAATGAAGAGATGGACTAAACCTTTGGTGGAAGATTGGAGCAGAATCTGAGAACACTCTTGCTAGAGTTGCTTTGAAAAAAGCCTTCCAGTGAGCCAGGGAATGATAGGTGTGAAGCAGCCAGTGACTGGGAGACCTTGGAGGGCAATTGGTCAGGCCTCAGTCGTACTGCCTGCAGTGGCAAGTGCCATGTCGGGTGGCACAAGCTCTCCTTTCTCCTGCTGAGATGCCTCTCCTGCCCCTTCCTGCTTCCCCTCTCAGTGCCTAATGGTGACAGAGGCAGCCTCAGCCACCTTGCTCAAAGTGGGCAGTTTTGGGTACTCTTCCTGTTGCAGCACTAGCCACAGTGGGAGAGTGGCTACTAGGACTCTCTGGAGTGCCCGCTGCCTGAATCCCTCGCTTTGAGAAATCTTCATAGTTATCAGTGTGAATGTCGGTAGAAGCAGGTGGCCCTGCTGTTACAGCGGGGAGGTGATCCTGTGCTCCCCAAATCCACCTGAAGCAGGGGAAACATTCCATGGGAATTCCATGGAACATTCCATTCCATAACATTCCATCAGGGGAAACATTCCATGTTAGGAGAATGCTGGCCCTGGCTGCTGGTTGCTTGTGTACCCTGCATATTTAGCCTTTGCCTTTATAGTTGTCGAGCCCTTTATAACGTGTCGGCAAACATTGCATAGGGCCAGACCCTTTGAAAAAATAAGTATCTATTCTGTGGGATGGATGGTGGAAGCCAGAGGTTCGGAGAGCACTGAATTTTAGAAGATGAACATGAAGGAGAACTTTTTCTCCTGTTAATCACAGGTATGCAGTGAGATATTGCTTGCCCCTCAGACA
Source organism: Varanus komodoensis (assembly GCF_004798865.1). Taxonomy (NCBI): domain Eukaryota; kingdom Metazoa; phylum Chordata; class Lepidosauria; order Squamata; family Varanidae; genus Varanus; species Varanus komodoensis. Next base: position 50,852,620 of record NW_025335568.1, on the reverse strand, counting down.
TATAGGGGACAAGACTGTTTTTCATCCTTAGTATTCTCTTGCTCTTTGTGTCATTTCGTACTTCTTCATCTTGACTCTGGGATTACTTGGACTTTCAGCACCATTCTTCCTAAATTCAGTCAGCTGGGAAGCAACCCTCATGTTAAGAAACCTTGAAATTGGTTCTGTCTACTTACTTGCAAAATTACTTAAGTCCCAAAACAGGCTCCGAAGGCAGCATGTTAATATTAAATTATAAAAGAAGTAAAAAAAATCAAATCATGGGAAACAGGGATCAAAATATATCCCCCCACCCTTTCTCTTATTGCAGCTTACTGTGAATTTCAGAAAAACTGGTTTAGGGTGATGATGGGACAGGTGGATCCCAACTACCAACCTTCCAATTCACATTCATTTGCCCAATTTAGAGTTCCGTTAGGGGCTTCTGTTTCACATGTGAACAAGCAGTCCAGTCTGTTTCAGGTAGCCAGAATTATATGCAAACTATAGTAGGTAAACAACTAGGAGGGACCCCAAATAACAAGCAAGAGTGTGAATTAATAATCTCAGATATATTTAGGCAGACCAGCCATGTTTTTTCAGAACTATAGAAAACCCCACCCACCCACTCTTGATTTTTAGGAAATAAAATGAAAGCTAAAGCTGATGCTCTGGCTATGCACATTATGAGGTTATAGGTCTTGCCTCAGAGGGTTGTTGTGAAGATTACCAAAATCATGCACGTGAAGTATTTGAACTCGTAGAAAAGGTAGACAAATGTAGCATTGTTGTACTATCCTACATGGGCCAGTTCCTCACCTGGTCCTAATAGCTCTGTAATTCTTTGCATGATGTTTGAAATGTATGTGTTTTGTGCAAAATACTCTTGTTTCATATCTAAAATTTGTTTGGATATGTGCTTTTACGCACACTTGAAAAATCAAACAAGAGCCCAAGGGTTGAATTCCCTTTTGAAGAAGTTTGTGGTGGGACATCTTCTATTGGTGAGTGGGCTATAGGCAACTGTAAGTAACCAACTCTGGAGGGCATTTCAGTATTTTGTAATGGGTAAAAAAACTGCACAGAAACCAAAGGGTTGGTGGATTGGGCTGAGGGGCAAGGATGTGGCTTTCTGGGAAACCCCAGAGAACTGGATGGAAACTTCTAGAAGGTTAGATTAGAAACCTGGCCTGAGGTTCTGCATCTCTGTCTTAAGCAGAGCAATATCTCATTTGAAATGGTTGAGGCAGCACTGCTGTGTGAGGTGTGATTTATTTGAATATCTAATATTGAATTTATATTTTCTGTGAGAAATCAGAGACCAATAGGTATCTACTGTTTAGACACTACTCAGCTAAGGCACTTAGTATATCAAGGGCAAGTGCATTTTTTAAAACGGGTGTGAGCTGCCACCCTTCTCCACAGCATGGCGAAGGGTGGAACTCTCTCTGACCTTGCACTGATACTCAGAAAGCAGCAAGCCAGCTGCCTTTCTTACTTATTTCCAAGTGCATTTCCAAGCCATCCACTTTATTGATTTCCTCATCCCGTCCAGCTTGGACCGAGGGAGGAGGGGTGCCTTGTCCTGGCAGTTGGCAGTTGTGTTGTGGTCCAAATAGGCAGTGTGATGCCATGGATAAAGAACCGTCCCCCTCTGTGAATTCAATACCAAGGCCATCTTAATTTGTGGAGTATTAGCAGTGTTGCTTTCCTGCCTACTTGAGATTAGCACAACTGTTTTTTTTTTTTTTTTTTTGATCAGGTTATGTAGAAATTGGGAAAGAAGCGTTAGGTTGTCAGGCTTTTGAGTTAAAATATACTGTCCAGTTGGTTAAAGAACTGTGAATTTACATCATATATTACAATCATAAAATTATCTTTTTGTCATAAATTTGGAAATAATACAATGAATGCATTCTGATCTGATTTGTTCTTTTTTAATTCTTCCTGATGCGTTAGTTAAATGTAAAAGCTGGGATATTAAATATAAGCTGCTGCAGATGTATTGTGCAGCCATGTTACTGGATCATTAATCTTATCCTTGTGAATCGATAATCGCTGGATCCTATTTTCTTTATCTGGTAATTTTTCTTGTGTAAATGAAATATAGGTACTGCTATACTTTATTTTCCATCATTTTAAACATCAGCAAATTATACAGGGGAAAAAACATCTAGGCAGGTTCAGTTGCATTTATCTCAGAATAAAAAAATGTTTTGCATTACATTGCTGACTTTCACAAATATGTGTAACCGTAGTAGTTTTTCAACAGCTACAGTAATTTGCTTCCCCAGCACACATTTATATATACAATAAATTTAGGCTGGAAGATTACTAAAAGCTGGGGCTTGCAATCACTCTGGTCTTGGCTGTGGAAAGGGGATAGAACAGTGGTGTCAGATACTGGCCCAGTTTGCATGTCACAGCTGCACAAGTTTTTAACAAGCTCTGGTTAACTGGGAGCAATCAGGAGTAAGGGAGCATAGTGGCTTCTGTCCACCTGCCTGCTGAGTTTTAAAAACCTGTGATTTTGGTTCAGAAAAAACAGAATACAGAGAATTGTGATAAGCTGTTATAAATGATAATAATTTATCTTCATTAAGAAACTGAGACACAGTTTACAATTATAGAATGTCCATTAAGGAGCTGGTGGTAGGGGAATAACTGGAAAGAAATTAAGCAAGCAGCCAAAGAAAGCCTTTGAAACAATGTTTTATTTGGCAGTGCTATTTTGCATATTGATGAAGATAATTTTTCTCCTAATTATAAACAGAAATACTGCTCATATGTTAAACGGTATGTATTCAGTACATCTACAAGTGTGAGTCAGCTATGTGTCAGAGGCTGTTTTCCTATGAAAGCTGTGAAAGCCATATATGAAGAAACGAATGACCAATACTTGTTGGAAAAGGTGAACCCCCTAAAGGACAGGGTTTGTAGTTTTGGGGTGCTCCTGGATCCTGAACTTTCTCTGGAATCACAGGTTGGAGCACCTTTTATCATCTCAGACCATTTTATCAACTATGACCCTATCTGGACAGGCAGAGCCTAGCAACTGAGATCCACACTCTGGTGACCTCTTGAGATCAAACCAGTCAGTCTTAGAGGAGATCAACCCTGACTGCTCTTTAGAAGGCCAGATCCTGAAGATGAAACTCAAATACTTTGGCCACCTAATGAGAAGGAAGTACTCCCTGGAGGAGACCCTAATGCTGGGAAAGACTGACGGCAAGAAGGGGATGGCTGAGGATGAGGTGGCTAGATGGAGTCACTGAAGCAGTTGGTGTGAGCTTAGGTGGACTTCGGGGGATGAAGGAGAATAGGAGAACCTGGAAAAATGTTGTCCATGGGGTTGCTATGGGTCGGGCATGGCTTCATGAATAATGTAACGTAACTTAACATAACATAACATGCACTCTGTGTGGGGCTTCCTTTGAAGATGGTCCAGAAAATTCAGTTGGTTCAAAATAGAGCAGAAAGACTGCTGTTGGGGACTGGGCAATATTACTGAACATATTATGCCAGTCCTCTTCTAACTCCATTGGTTACCAGTTGAGGTCTGGGTCTGATTCAAAGTGCTCACATTAATATTTAAAGCCCTAAAGGGCTTGGGGCCAGGTTATCTAAAGGAATGCCTCTTCCCATATGATCCTACCTGGGCCCTGATGTCATAATCTGTGCTCCTTCTCAGGGAATGACCACTAATGGAATTAAAGGGAGTGGCTTCTGGGGGAAAGGCCTTTTGGCTGTGGCGCCACAACTGTGGAATCAGCTCCCCAAGGAGGTGTGCCTGGTGCCCACTCTTTATCTTTTTGGGCACCAGGTAAAAACCTTTTTAATAACTCAATATTTTAACAGTTTAATAATGTTTTAATCTTTGTATAACAATCATCTTATCTTGTTTATATTGCATTTTACCGAATTCATTGGCATTGTACCCTTGGACTAACTTGAGCACAGCTGTTGTGGGCTCATTGTTACTGTTTAATTGTTGTTATCTTATCAGATTTGTTGTAATGTTTCTCTGTGTATTTTTGATTTTATGAACTGTCCAGGGAACCTTTTTCGTTAATGGGCTGTACAGAAATCAATCAATCAATCAATCAATCAATCACAATAATAAACAAAATTATCTTGGCCATCAAGCATTTGACTGTGGATGTGGCTGTACATTGATCTTCGGGCAAGATCAATGATTTTTTGATTCTCACCAGTTGAAGAGTGCAAAAAATAAGCAAAACTTTATGAATCCTTATCTTTCATCTGTGAAAGCTGATATAGGTAACAAGACTTAACAGCTGATTGTTCAGGAGTGGGGGAAGCTACTCTTTAGTGGGAGTTGAAGTGAGTCAGTCTATTGTCCTTTTAAACTTTTGATGCAGCATTTAAAGTCTTGTAGCTGATATGGCAGTCACCAGTGGAAAATGTTGTGCTGCTAAGCTGCTTTCACTTGAAAGAGAGTTGCCTCAACTATTTTAATCTCTCAGCTTCCTCCGCTGTGGAGTGCTGTGAAGATGAAAAGTGGCAAGAGTTTAACATGGGGGAAAATAGCTTTCTACTCCTGTGCAGCTTGTTATTTTTTAAAAAAGCAAAATAATAAAAAGATGCTACAGGAAAAGAAAAAGCATGTGGAGGAAAAATGAAGAATAACACTGCACATTTTTTTCCTGGAATTGGTACCTGCAGCATATCCTGCATTAAGGCAGCCTATTATAAAAATACATAAATGCAATTCTAAGTCCTCAGGCAGTCACCCAGAAAAACACAATTGCACACTTTGACAAACATTTATGTTCCCAGTTCAGTAGTGAAAATTATCAGCCTTAGAGTTATTTGGAACCTTCCCAGGTAGTTTGAGTAAGAAAGCACCCTGTCCTTTCTGACTATGCATGTAGACAGTTAATCTGTGTTTCATAATAACCTATCTGATTGGATTCAACTGGCTCTTTGCAGATGTATGTTTAGAGTTGTTAAGGTGGTGGGTCAAGCTGCTCAGTAATTTTCTGATTTGCTGTCTCAACCGCTGATATCAGAATAGCGTCTATAGCAACTTTTGGCAAAGCGGCAGTCCATGTCTGCTGTGAAGATAGGTTCTCCGAAAAGCTGGATTTATGGGAATCTCATACACTAAAAACTCCCTTTATATACCTGAATATTTGGCTGCATTGTTGTACAAGGGAAAGTCTTACTGAAATTTCCCCATGTGCAAGACCTGCAAGGCTGCCAGTCTACCTCCTTGTGTTCTTAGGATATTCAAGACATTGTGGTTTTCTGGGCTTTGACCTTGCAACTCCAAAGTGCCTTCCTTTTTATTTTTTTCCTAAAGCTGGGCTAAGAGAAGGATCTCTGCCAGAAAGGTTTAGAATTCCCAAAGCTGTATAGGTAGTCTAACCTTTTACAGAAAGAGTAATGGGATATATAAACACATTTTCCAACATCTTTTTCTTCTGCTGATACCACCTGAAATGGGATTTGGGTTGGGTATTTCTTGAGGGGTTCTAACTGTCCCCACACACATTTCAGTCCCAACCCATAAACACCCCAGGTATTGCTAGATGCAGAGGAAGAATAAACCAGCACAATAGAGGTGCCCATATGTTCCCTGTTGTGCAGCTCATAGCTTCAGAGGGAGAAGAAGATTTGGTTGGCATGGGAGAGGTGCTAAACTCTCCCTTTCTACCTCCCACTCCAAATCATATCTTTATCTGCTTTTGGAGGAAGAAAAAGACATTTGGAGATGCAACCACACATCTGCCATGTCACGTCTAGTTGAGCCTACAGAAAAATAGAATATCAGAATATGAACTAACCTGTGAATAAAGTTAATTAATATATATAAGATTAATTTGTATATTCTGGTCCCTTTGGAAATAGTGATAGCAAATAATAAACAGCTTGTGATAGAAGCATATGCACGTTTTAAATTTACTTACTAGATTTATATCTTGCTTTTTCTTTTATAAAGACCTCAAAGTGTCTTACATCATCATTCTCCTGCTCTCGGTCTTATCCCCACAGCAACTACCTGTGAGGTAGGTTGAGCTCAGAGTTTGTGACTGACTGAAAGTCACCCAGTTGGCTTCATGGCTGAGTGGGGACTAGAATCGAGATCACCCGAGTCCTAGATCCACACTCTTAAGCACTACACTACACTGGCTCCCACCACACTATTTTAAAAGTGTTGGTGGGGTTTTCCCCTCATGTCTACATTAATATTTAACTTAATGCTGAAAATGTTTGGATTGGCGTGTGCTGAAATGCCCATCTTTTCCCTATGTTACTCCATTTAGAACTTTTCATGTATTCTTTTGATTAATCTGTTCATGCATACTGGATTTTTGCTTCTTAATATATGCTCCTATACTGATAGAAAACATGGATGGCACTAATTGCATAGAACTTAAAGGAAAGCCAGTTTAAATTTCCAAGAGCATCCAATAGCATTTTATGATTGGCGTTAGATTATTACCCACTACAAGTTTTTGACTACACTGTACTTAGAAGTTTTAAGATAGATGAGGAGGGATATAAAAGGTGGTAGGAGAGAGAAGATGCCTTTTGACAGCTTGGAAGCTTGCAACATGCTGTGATAAAAATAGATCTTTTGTAACTATTCTTGTAACAGTTGATAGGTTGAGGAGTGCACCCTCCCCTCTTCAATCCCTTCTTATTAAATCCTACATTAGAGAGCCATATTGTGACTCCTTCCCAGTATGGTTAACCTCAGGGTTCTTTACTTAAGTACCTCACAATATGTTCATACGGGTCTTACGTGTTCCCTTTGAGCCCCTTGATTTTGTTCATGTAGACACCAAAATGTCTGTCGGCAACCAGGGCATTGATTGATTCCGTACCTAAATACGTCATCCAAAATTAAGCTCCAGCTTTGCTAATATAAGACTGTCTCTTTTTCCACAAGGATTCTGTGAGATCTAATTACACCACCCTTATGTTTAAGCATTTGCTTGACAACTGTGGACGAGAAGGAACTGCATGTGGGCAGTTGCATGAACTTCTTTGCAGGTGAACTGACAGAGGAGGACGAGATTGGTTCATCTGTCACCTAGTGCAGTACAGAAAACAAGCAAGGGGGGAAGCCCCCTCTGCTGTGCCCTACATAGAAATGCACTGGTCTGTTGGTAGAAGCAAGAAGCTCTCTGTCAGAACAGGCTAGTAATTTTGTTATTTCTGGCAAGTAACATATTAACAGGGCTGAGTTAGCATTAGAGAGAGGGTCAAATTTCCATTGACATTTACAAGGTTATAGGCTTTCTGCATTCTTGAGCAGTGAGATGTTCCAGGGCCACTGCTACCTGGATTTGTCTTCATTTTGGAGGAGAAAACACTGGAGATGTATGTTTTCTTAATATTTGATGTATGTATACACAAGTAGAGCCTTGGTGGAGGCATACCTGCTTCTACCAAGCAAGAGATTCACTGCTGCACATCAGTTCTCCAGAGACAGGCACCCCAAGGTCCTCTTAATCCTCCAGAACAGCTCTGCTTCCTATCTGTATGGATGGGTCTTTCCTGCTCTGTTCCAAAACTTCTGCTGCTGCCTCTCTTTCTCTCTCTCTCTCTCTCTCTCCCCCTCCCTCCCTCCCTCCCTCTCACCCACCCACCCACCCCCAAGTGGAGGGTATGTGTGTCACCTTTTATACATGGCTGTCCCCTGACAGAGCATTCTAGAGAAATCTCCCACTATGTCCTTGACATTAACTTCCACTAGGAAACATGTACTAGTTATCCTGAGTTACCTGCCAACAGTCTTCAGGAAAATGATGCCTCAAGGGTGTGTGTTCATAACAGTCTTTTTAGAGGGAGAAAATGCTAAAATCTGTTATCACTGTGGTACTTTTATTAGGCCACTTCAAAACTTGTAAGCTTCTGAGTCTTTCAGAATTCATCAGGCAAGATAAATGAAGATTACATTTTTGAGATGGAACATGTGAAGAAACAGCATTCAAATTAAACTCTCTTTTGTACTGGGATGGCTTCAACTTGCACCTGAGACCCTCCTAAGGGTTCCAGGGAAACAAACAGTGGTAGATTCCCCATTTTTAAAAATACAAAATATAGCTGTTTCCTTAGAACTGTTTTTATCCTTAGGCAAACCACATATTCTTTGGTAAGTGGAAAGAGAAGTAGACAGAAGCAGTAGGTTTTTATACTGACATAGCTGGAGATAATTTCAGATGGTGTAGAAGGTTAAAAAAAGGAAGCCTTATTGGATACTCTTACGGTTTTGGGCTCACTGTGTCATGCAAACATGGCCATTGTGGATTATGCAAGAGATAGAAGATCCCATACATAAGCCTAAAACACAACATAGGTTATGCGAGGCTTGTTTAATTCTCACTGGGTTTGCACAACATGAAAGATCCCAGACAGAGGTTGCATATTCAAAATGGTCCCTGCCTGCCATATTGTGCAATTTGTTCTTGGAGAATCAGGTTCCTGGTTGAAGTGGTATAAGAGCTCTTCCTCCAGTGTAAGTACATACTGTCGTTGCAGACAAAAAAAGTCCCTCTTGTTTGTTGTTTGACTGTGAGAGAGGCAGGCAACACCAGCAAGTGATTTTATATTTTAAAAGACTATTGCAGGTGCACACTAGCAATATAGAGTGAGGCCATCTCCAGTTGGAACATGCTGCCACAGTCATAATACACAGCAAATTTATGTTTAGCTTTTTTCAATGAAGAATAACAGAAAACGTCTTAGCAGGAAACATTCCGTTACTTTTGTACATGGTTATCTTGACCTGCACTTCCTTTTAGGGCATCTGGTATCAAAACATGTGCCTCTAGGCTTGTCTTGACAAATTCTGACGATCTTGACAGAGGCTGACCCTCTTGTATCTCTATATAGAACCCTAAATAACTGACCCTGCTTCTTTTGTGATTAGGAAAAAAATTATAGTCTTTGCTGTCAAATATAAATAACCCTGTTGGCCAAAGAAAAGTGCTAAAAGGGAGAATAGCCTTAGCATCTTGTGCCACTGTGCCTTGCTACAACTTGATATCTTTCATGGCATATTCTAACCCTGCCTTTGCCAACTCAGAGCCTCCTGGATATACAACCCTCAGCCCTGATCATTAGCCATGGTGGTAGGGGCTGGTAGGAGTTGCAATCCAAAACATCTGAATGGACAAGTAGGGGAAGACTGATCTTTTCTAGATAAGACTGCAGACCCATGCACACTTACCTAAAAGTCTCATGATGGGACATATTGCAGAATAAACATGTACAATTAATGCTGTAAATCTTTAAAAAGCTCCCAGTTTTTCATGTTTAGAAACTGCTGTGTTCCACCATGCCAGAGAATGTCTCCCAACATTACATGTACGCACAGCCTTTCCCTCTTATATTTATTTGCATAAGTTTATCTGCAGTAATGTGGAATATTTGATAAGTCAGCAAAAGGTTAGATTACTGTACATAGGAGATGACTGCAACATTGAATGTGTGGGAAGTGAGAGTGCAGTGTGGACTTTGCCTGGAAGATTTTACAGTTCTGAGTAAAGCAGAACATTTCTCTTGCAAGAAAAGGGAACATCCTGATTAAGCAACCAACGGATAAGGCCTTGCTTGGACAACATGGAGGGGGATCAGGAAGAGAGATGAGAAAAGGCCTCTTCCTATCTCTGTTCAGAGAGTCACCATTTCATTAGGGGTGGGTGGGGGACAGAGAGATTTCTCCATGGCCCAAAAAGGGCCCTTGAGTTGTCTTGATGGAGATACCTAGAGCAGGTATCTGCTCTTACGGTTTCTTGCCTAGTTATTTGAACTTAAAGATACGCATTGTAGGTTAAAATCCTATAAACTTGACCTTGATTCCCAGTTTAGACTAAATAGCTTGTGCTGGACATTAGAAGACTTGCATTTAATGAAAAAGAAAATTATCTTGTCTTCCTTAACAGTTTCTTTGTTTTTCAGTGAAAGCAAGTGTATTATGCAGTATATAGTTTGATATGTGATGTGTTGTGTTGGCTATTTTAAAATGTTGGAATAATGTTTATATGTTATAGCCCATTATCTACTACTAAATATAATGAAATGAAGTAGAAAATTGTTTTTGTATCAGTATATATCAGTTGTGAAGACTTGCAGTGTTGCAATTTGCAAATTCAAATTTGTTTGAATTTGAAAATTGCTTGAAAAATGTTCTGTTCACAGTCCTGAATGTGATTTCATTTTTTTCCTGAAAAACTTTGTTCTTGCAAAATCTGTATGGGCAACATTTTCTCAAACTGCATCCTCAAACTATGCAAATTTTGCACATATACAGATTGCCATGATGTGCAAACCCAGGTGACAGAGGTGGTTTGAGGGTTAAACACCCTTCATGTAACCCATGGCTTGTTGCAGGTTATTTGAAGCTTGCTTTCACCAGGGTTTGCATGATGTAATGGGCCACAGCAAGCTGAGCACTCATGGGTGTCAGAGGTACCCAACATGATGTGGCTGCCCCATGCAGGTACAGTAAGCTATGATGGGCTGCCAAGACATGGAAAGAGGACCCAGATGTCCAAGTCATTTGGAAATGCTGTTTAAAACTGTCCTGCAGTTCAGGGTTCAGTGTACAATGGAGGGGTTTCAGTGATCTGCACATTTTGCATTTTGATATTATGTACTGCTCTCTCATATTTGCTTCATGTAGGTGCAGGTGAATAAGCTGCATTCTTTTAGTTCCCCTTGGCTTTATACAGTAGGCCAAACTGTTAGTACATCCCTTTGCAAAACACTGTCCTTTATGACAAAAACCAAATTTTTCCATGTAATTCATTTTTTCCTTAGATTGTTGCAACAATATAAAATTGGCTTGCCAGAAGAAGTAAACATTTTCTGCATGATGGATTCTAACAGGATTGTCAGTGCACCATTATGCTCTATTGTACAGTACAACATTAATGAAAGCAATCACTTTCAGGTATAGAGTTAGCCTTTTTGTAGCAATGCTCAATGAGAATTTTCCCTTTCAGTGTATAACTACTGTAGCCTTACATCCCAGTTTTGGAGCTTTAAGCCTTTTGTTTGTTTTAGTGATACATTTCTGTTAGCTGGTGCTCTTTGTTCACAGCCTGTGTTGTGCTCCAGCATACTATAAAACAGTGTAAGCTATCTTTCTTACCAGCTTAAATGGCTGGGATCAACTGATGCTGCAGGAGGCATGTCCGCAGGCACTTCATGATGAGCATCTTTGTTTATTGTCCTTTGCTTTGGATGTGTGGTTAGTCTGTTGTTCTGTGGATTGGCTGGTGAGGACTTTCTATCCCTTGTTAAGTTCTCCCTTTCTCCCCCTAAAATTATTGTTGTTGGACTCCGTGTTGTAGGATAGAACTGTTTTTCCAGGTGTTTATTTTCCATGGAAGAGTGTCCATTTTAGAAATCATTAGTAAAAATGAAGTGAAATGAAGCTTTAAAGTTAAAAGGTCAGATGACTGTCCTTTGTGAGCATGTGAAACTATGTATATCTCTCCCCATCCACCCCCCCCCCCCCCCAAAACGCCTTACGCCCCTCTCTCAGGTTACTTTCCCAGCCCTAGAGAGCAGTTACTGTGGTTCTTTCCATGCTAGCCAAGAGAGGGTGAGTTGGATCTTTGATTAACTAATCTGCAGCTGGAGAACAGTTTCTGAACTAGCACTTGGGAATCCAGAAAATCCTTTGCCCATCAGATACTGTCTAGGGGCCATAAGATAACTTCCTAAGTATATTTAGTTACTTTCTTAAAATACTTTGGACCAATTAGTTGTAATATACCAAGACAAAAAATAATATGGGTTACTCTTTGTTTTTGGCTTTATTTAGTAAATTTCAAATTAGATTTCTCCAAGACAGGAATGCACAATTTGTGACCTTCCAGAAATTTTGGCTTTATGGCTCCAATCACTTCTAGCTGGCATAGCCAACAGTGAAGGATGTAGGCCAGAATGTGTGGATGGTGACAAACTATCTACTTCTCATAGGGCATCAAAACATTTTCTAAAGCATTTCCTATAATTAGGCTCATTTGCATAGAAGCTACTTGGTATTAGAAAATACCCTATTTCATATGTTTCTGATGACCACATTCCATTGGCTGGACACACAAAAGGTAGACTTTGCCTTGTAAAGGCTATGTATTTCCATTTCCAGAGGGGACATTCAGCCTCAGCTGAATGATGCACATTTCCTAGTGCCATATTATTTCACACTGAGGTACTGGAAAACTCAGCGTTAACTCCTGTGAACTAACCAATGTAGCTTAAATTATTCCTTGTCCAAATAGCCTTTTTTTTCCTTTGTTGACAGATGCTTGCTCCTTTCACCCAAGGCATGGTATGTGCAATTAGTATTGTTTGCATGGAACCTATGGTCCCACAGCTAGGCTCAAGTTCTAATTCTCATGGACTACTATCGGTTCCAACAGTAGAGATGGTTGCCTGTTGTGGCCTTTCTTATCTGCTTGGCTGTTTGTTTCTCTCAGAAGGATTGTATTTTGATTGCCAGAGGATTCAGATGCTTTCTTCAAGGGGCCTTGGTGTTTTTCTGTTCACTCGCACCACTGAACTGTGACTAAACTGAGTCTGCCCATCCAGGGTGGTCATTGGCTTCTTCTGGGCTGGAGTGTAAGAGATTTCTTGTTCCTGTTGGACCTTACTTGAACAACATAGCCTTTATGAGTTCTGGTGTATCCTTGATTGTTCTTTGATTCTAATATTAGCTTCCTCCTACCTCCTTGTTTGTCCTCCAGTTTAACCTTTTCTGTGATTCTGACTTCTGACTGGCTCTTTGATACTTTTTCCTCACCTGTTCTGGATTGCCCCATAGCTTCTGATTCCTGTCTCACCTCAGACTGTTGCCCATACCTAGCCCTGACAGTTGGCATGTTTGCACACTGTGTGTGTGAAGAGATGTGGAATAGATTGAAGTGGTGTCATGCTAGCGTTTGTGCTCAAGTTGATTGTTGCCTTTGCGTTCATAGCTAATGTGCATGGACTGTTTGTGTGGGGTTGTAACAGATTCTGTGGGGTAGACCACAATTCCTATGTTTCCACATGCTTTCCCACTACTGTTGTACTTTTGAACTTGCTGTGAAATGGGTGCTTCAGTGGCCATCTTGGCTGAAATATAAGTTTGTCTTGCCCAACTTTGATTGTATGCACACTTATTTGGCAATGTCCTATTTGGCAGTAAGTCCCATTTAACACTTCTGTTAAATGTTAAAAAGCATAGGGTCAGACTTTTAGTGTCCACCATCATCAGAAAATATCTGAATAAATAGAAGTTGCTTTATTTAACAAAAAGAAATAAGTGTGAAGACTGATAATTCAACTATTTTGCAAGTTTTAATTATCCATATATGCACACTGAACATGGAGTGGGGGGGGGTGCAAATCACAAAAGCATCATGTTCTTACATGTCTGCACAGCTGCGATGAGGCATGTTAGAGAGTTTGCCATCATGCTAGGGTATACTGAGATGTTTCTGCCTCTGCATTATTGCACTTTTGGCCTATTTATTGATTGCTAAATTGAATGCAAACTAGATGTACTCAAACTGAAAATTTGGCTGCCAAATTGGCAAAAGGTAAGATTGAGCTCTCTGGTGGTTGTTATACCCATAATGTCAGTAAACTGATTTCTTTTTTAAAGTCTTCACTTTCTTTGTTCTATTTTTCTGTTTTGCTTTCTAGTTCCAACAGTTATGTTCTCCAGCCTCACTCATTATACTAAGTATCATATTCTGGAAAGATAGGACAACCAGAATTTAATACAAATACCTGAAGTTTCATTAATGTGACCTTTGTTGCATTCTTTACTCTCTGTGTCTCATCAGAAGTCACATGATGTAACTCACATTGCTTTAAAGATTATCTCACAAACACTGCAAATTGCTTTAAAGATTATCTTGGAAAACATTACAGTAAATCTCCACTAATTAGATAGTAGATTAAATTTTATTGCTTTCCTTTTATTTAGAAATTACGTTTGTGGGTGTAGAAGTGCACACCAATAAATAAGCAAAAGCAGAGTCATGTCAAATACATGTAGATGTTCTGACCTTAAATGCATAGGCCAAGAAATTACTATCTTGCATTATTTGCTCAGTTTTTCTTAGATAGTTGTAATTATACCATTCAATTGGTGAAGGGAGATCTTTTCTTACATTATAAGGAGCACTCAACATCAGATTGCTGCCTCTGACTCTTTAACTATATTTCTGCCAGGACATAAGAATGGCATTCTAGCAATTTTGGAAGGGAATTCAGTAAAACATTTTGCTCATATTTTAGAGCTTAGGGAAAGACTTTTACTTCTGTTGACATGGCTTTTTGTTGCTGTCTTCCTGTCTCTAGATGGTCATTGTCTTGGCCCTCCTTATTCTGCTTTTCATTTGCACTGGGAATAATAAGAAGCATAGCTACTTTTCCTCCTGGATACAGTTTTATATCAGCTCATGTTATACTTTTATTTGGGTGTTGGTCGTAGAGCGTATACTTAACATACAGAAGATCCCTGGTTCACTACCTAGATAGATTAGGTGACAGGTGATACAAAAGACCTTCACTGGAGGTTCTGGAGAGCTACAGCTGGTCAGAGTAGACCATACTGGGCTAGTTGTACAAATGCTTGGTGTAAAGCAGCATCCTGTGATCACACATGCCCCAAAGTCTTGTCCGGACCACTCACTTTCCAGCCCTTTCCTCTTAGATAATTGAGCGAGTACTTTTAACTTCCCAAACATATTCTCAATAACATAGTTGGTCATTGCTCTAAAGTCTTAAAGTTTCAAGGATACTTAATCAGCGGAAAGAAATTTTAAGTACTTCTGATTCCTCATTTGAACAAATAGCAGTCTTTTGTTGCTTTTTTTTTTTCTTCCTCCAAGAGAGCAGCTTACTACGACCAAATGAAAATGAAAATGGGGCTTCCACACAGCAATTCTGACAGCCTGGATATGAGCACTCAGAGTGCTGCTCCTGACCTTGATTCAGATGCCAGTTCAAGTCACATCAAGTCAACATTTATTGACTTGCCCCAAACTTACTGACTGAAAACATTACCCTGGGCCTCTTACGTAGCTCAGCATGAGGAAATAGGAGCCAACATTTCATTGCACTGTTATAACTAACCAAAAATATTCAGCTTCAATATATCATGGACACGATTTGCAAATGGATGTAAGCTATACACATTAAAAATGAAGTAAATGTGTATACATTGACAAAGCTAAAGAAATTTACTGAAATCCTAGCAGATGGTTTTATGGAACCCTCTCTCAGTCTGCCTATTTCATTTTATTTTTTTAAAGAAGAACCATAGAGTTTAATACCAATATTCTTGTGCAAAATTTAAAAAAACCACTTTAGGCAATTAAGCAATTATATAAGCAATTAAGGCTGGGGACTGTTAGGAGTTGCACTGGATTGCAACCTAAGCTTGATTTGTATAATTTTAATGATTGGTTCAAAATTGAGAAAGGAGTTCGGCAAGGCTGTATACTGTCGCCCTGCCTATTTAACTTATATGCAGAGCTCATCATGAGAAAGGCGGGGCTAGATTAATCACCAGTTGGAATTAATATTGCTGGGAGAAATATCAACAACCTCACATATGCAGATGATACCACTCTAATGGCAGAAAGTGAAGAGGAGCTAAAGAGCCTCTTGATGTGAGTGAAGGAGGAGAGTGCAAAAGTTGGCTTGAAACTCAACATTAAGAAAACTAAGATCGTGGCATCCAGTCCTCTCACTTCCTGGCAAATAGATGGGGAAGAAATGGAGGTAGTGACAGATTTCATTTTCCTGGGCTCCAAGATCACCGCAGACAGGGACTGCAGCCAAGAAATTAAAAGACGCTTGCTCCTGGGGAGGAAAGCTATGGCAAATCTAGACAGCATACTAAAAAGCAGAGACATCATCCTGCCAACAAAAGTGCATATAGTCAAGGCTATGGTTTTCCCAGTTGCAAGGTATGGCTGTGAAAGCTGGACCATAAGGAAGGCTGAACGCTGATTGAGGCCTTGAATTGTGGTGCTGGAGGAGACTCCTGCAAGTCCTTTGGACCACAAGGCGATCAACCCGGTCAGTCCTAGAGGAGATCAACCCTGACTGCTCTTTAGAAGGCTAGATAGTAAAGATGAAACTCAAATACTTTGGCCACCTAATGAGAAGGAATGACTCCTTGGAGAAGAGCCAGTTGGTGTGAGCTTAAGTGGACTCTGGGGGATGGTGGAGGACAGGAAGGCCTGGAGGAATGTTGTCCATGGGGTCACGATGGGACAGACCCGACTTCGTGACTAACAACAACAACAACAACAACAACAATGTTTATAAACCACCCAGAGAGCCCTCTGGGCTATTGGGGTGGTATATAAATGCAATCAATCAATAAAATGAAGATCTCAAAGGAAAAAAGGGCATGTTTAGTACATGCTAGTATATAGAAGATATAGTTAGTGGGAAATGCAAACTTTGGAAAATGTGTGTGGAGAAATGGTTTCCTCCTTAATTTTTTTCTGTTTTTCTTCCCAGTTATTCCAGCTCAAGTCTTCACATTTCTATTTCCACAAGCATATATGCCTTGTTTTTAAGCATAGCCAAACATGCAGTATTAAAAGGGATATATAGAAAATGTACAACAGCTGCTTCTGGCTTGTAAAACCCAATGATAAAACTGCAGGTTCCAGCACTCACCGCCCCCTCATTGGGGCCAGAAGGGGCTGCAAATAGAATAGGTACTTATAACTGCATAGGTTTAGCTAGAATGGACAAGGGGATTTATTTTGTGAGACAAGGTGATGCATGGGTTGATGCCAAGTAGATGGAAGCAGAGAGGCTTTTTTCTAGGAAGAGCCACTGATAGATGGGAAAAGTCATTTGGAGGTGCTGCCAGATGAAGCCAGAGCCAAAAATGTGCAGAACCTGTCTATTGCAGGATTCTGTAGTGTTTTCTCTCTCCCTCTCCCATTGCCTCTGCATAAGAAATTTGGCCAAGGGCTGCAAGTTCTCCAGCCCAAGAATAGAGGAACTTTCTGGGATATACCTTCAGAGCATTTTAGCCTGAGTATTTCTTGCAGAATAAGATCTAGCATTGTCTCGTGCTTTGTCTTCATTTCCTTGTGGTAAGTAGCCAGCAATTAAGAGGGAAGAGAATACAGTGCCTTGCTGAAATACTGACACATGTGCATCCTTTGGGCTTTTCCACAACTTGTAATTGTATGGATTGAATTGTCAACTGTTACTACTTGATGCATGAAACATACTCAACACTGTGAAGGTCCAAAATATCTTTATTGTGGCACATAAGGTAATAAACAAAAACTGACACTTTTTAGTTGCATAAATAGTAACCCCTTTTGTTGTGGTTTACTGAAGAAGGTGACTACTAATGCATCCAGCAAGTGCCAGCTTGTTTTTGTTAACTTCACTTTTGAGGCTCAATTAAAAAATAAATTGTTCCTTTGCAATGTTGAGTATCTTGTGTACATCAAGTGGTAATAATGCCAGTTACATGCATGTGTATAGAGACATGAAATTACATTTATATCCCTCCCTTTTTCCTCTATTACTTTCCTGGATTATTGCAAATAATCCAGGGGAGTTTATATGGTTCTCTTCCCTCCATTTTATCCTCACAACAACCCAGTGAGGTAGGTTAGACTGAGAGTTTATGACTGATCCAAAATCACTTAGTCAGTTTCATGCCTGAGTGGTGATTAGAACTCTGGTCTCCTAAAGCCCAATCCAGCACTCTAACCAGTACAGCACACTGGTTTTTCATTTCAGTTTCCATTTGCAACTCAGCCAAATATGGAAAAGTTGAAGTGGGGAGAATAGTTCTGCAATGCACTGTGTGTGCACACATTAAGCTGAATTGTGGTTCCTTGCAGTTCTAACCACTGTGAGAGGGAGGGGGTGTATCTGTGCTTTCAGATGTTTTTAGATGTCCCTGCAGGGACTCACCTGGCTGAACAAGCAAGGAAGCTGAACTATTAAATCGAACAGCAGTTTGCCCATTCCATTTTGATGATCAGCTGAAGTAAAAACATCCAAAAAAAATTTCTCTGCCCATGGCTGAGTAATATTGTTAATAATTTTGTTAGCAAATCTTGGGGGAAATGAGATCCTTTTTATTTTTCGTATTAGAATGTTAAACAATATAAAGAAAAAGAGTCCCTTTTCTTTTTGCATTTAGTAACACGGATTATTACTTGTCCTGACAAAAATATACTGCATTCTCCAATTTTATCTCATATACCATATTCATTATATAAAGTGAGTACCCAGTGGGCACTTAGTTATATCACATAACTGGCCTAAAATTGACCATGTAAAGGACCTCCATTCTGGGACCTATGTGCAATGCTCAAATACAAAATCTGGAAACATAAGGAAAATGGTGAAATGGTTAGCAGGTGATAATGGAGAATTACTCTTGTCTCATGTAGTCTAAATATCAGTGTTTTCAAATGTTAACTATGGATCTTGCTATGCTATGCACTGGGCTTATTTTATGATGTAAAATGTATACTTTTGGTTCTCTCTACCCTTTTAACATAAAGTTAAAAGTAAGGTAATATTGCCTTGATTGTAGAAGGCCTAGGATGATATACAAAGGCTATTGAGCTGGGAACAAAAAGAGCAACTGTATTTCCTTGGACTCAAGCTGATGTATTAACATAGCTCTCTTTGACTTCTCAGTGTCACTAGGATTTAGTGTAGGTGGAATTCATCCCACAAAATGATAATAGGATTGTACTGAACATTTCTAAAATACGTTTCCCTCCCAACAGATGTGCTCCCTACTCAGGGAATTTATTTCTTGCATCTAAGGAAAGTGTAATTTCTGAATGCTGGCCTTCATTGGGTGTAAAATCTCAAGATGATACAATCAAATAATATTTCAGTCTGTTTCTTGAAATGAAAGAATTGATTGAATATGGTTCATTAATTTTTATATACATTGGCTCAACTATTTCATAAGCTTATTGTAAGGGCAACATGCTATATGGTATACACTTGCAGTGTACAAGGCTCACAAAGAGAAAGTATAACAAAAAAGTATATGTGAGATGTTAAAAAAGAAGGGTGTATTTTTTCCATTCTTTTTACCTTGTTGATTTTGTCCTCTGTTGAGGATCTGTGCGTGCATTTAGATCACAACAGTCAATGAATGCTTTTAAATGGGTCAGAAGTTTATTGCTCTAGACACCCTCAGGACAGAGTCATAAAGCATTCTATAGAGGTGTTTACAAATTTGCAGAAATCCCAAGGGTTGAAAATGTAGTCTAGTGGTAATATATTTGAACCCCTCCCCCCTCTAGTAATAAAGCTTTCTGGAGGTACCAGTGCTAAAGCACTATTTATTCTTCCATAAAATGCTGTCCTTTTCATACTTACTTTTTTGGTTTTACTATAAAAATACAATCACTTCGCAAATGCATTCTCCTTTGGGGACTGTGAAAAATACACATCAGATTCTTTAGAAAAGAGTACGAGTAAAGGCATGCTAAAACATTGCTGGTGTAGTATACTTTACGCATCTTTATCCCAAGGGGAGCCTCTACATCTGTTTTGGTACCCAAGTACATTTTTTCTTCTTTTCTAAAAGCTTGGAGAAACTTCAGAAGACTAGCATCGCTGTTTCACTTTCCAATAGATGTGAAATGTACGTGAACATAAAAGTGCAGATGGCCTGATTGTAAAATAATCCTGTTAGGTCTAGCCAAACACATGGGAGATGAGGTTACTGTAGCTTCCTTCATTCTGTTTCATTCATTCTGTTTTCTTCATGAAGTGTATAGATAGAATAGAATGATCAAACTGAAGGTACATTCGCTTTGAATTTGCTGTCCAGGATTGAGGGTTCCCATATATTTGGGAAATACCATGATTATCCTTTTTTTCCCATGCACCCAACCTTGGTGTGTTTAAGTATGTGCACAGTGACCTTTGTGCATAGGTGGGAATCAAGTGCTTTGAGCAACCTGTTTTTGTTTCCAGAATTGTTTATTTTCCACCTTAATCTGTATATCTTATCTCTATGTCTGTGTGCACATTTTCCTGTCAACAGGTGGTGCGTTTGGTTGGATGGATAAGGTGCTGGAGTCTGGAATAGCAATTGTCCTCCCCATCTGAGCATATACTGAAGTCTCAGTAATCTGCAGAGCAGTCAGATGCGTATATCTCTGCAGAAACAAGATAACAAAAATGCCTGTATGGAAGTAGTGCTTGCTTTGGGATTGCCTTTTCAGTGGCAGGCAAAAACTGTCATATTAAATCTGGCATTTTAAAAATCTTAACATTTTAATTTTCATCTGTGTGGTGCTCTTTTTTTTTGGGTGGTGGGAGCTAGTCTGTTATTGTGGCTCGAGTGTTGGACTGGGACCTGGGAGATCTGGGTTCTAGTGTCTGTGCAACCATAAAGCTCCCTTGCTGACCTTGGGCCTGCCATAGACTCTCAGTGTAACCTATCTCACTGGGTTGTTATTGTGAGGATCACATTGAATTATGTAAGCCACCTTGAGTTTCTGACAAGAGGAAAAAAAGGCAGGATATAAATGTGATGTGTGTATTGCTATTCTTATGTGCTTAGTATTAACATCCCTTCTTATTTTATTTTAACATTATAACTGTCCTTGAAGTCTTTGGAAAGTAGATGATATAAAATGTTTTAAATAATGGAATAATCTGAAAATAAAAAATGTACCTTTATAAAGATGTGCACTAGAAATGTAAAATGTCTGGAAATTTTGAAGTGCTAGAGAAAAGTATTCTTTAAATTCTCTGTCTAGGGGCACAGTCCAATGCCCTCTGTGCGTGGAGGTTTACATGCATCAAGTGCAGTGGTTACTGCAGTGGACTGAGATTTGGAGGATCTAGTTTCTTGGCCATGAAGCTCAATGTGTGACTTTGGGCCAGTCACACTTTCAGCCTAACCTACCTCATAAGGTTGTTGTGAGGGTGAAATGGAGAAGGAGGACCATATAAGCCCCCTTGTGTTACTTGCAGGAGTTAAAAATGGGTTGGCTATAAGTGTACAAATAAATGAACTGCTCCTCCTGTTCTGCCCTTGGATTTTAAAGATGTGTTGCCCTCAGTGGAAGGGACTGGGTGCCAGGAGCCAGGTAACAGACCACTTTATTGCTAGTGATTTGGAAAGTGAGATGGGAAGAAAGATAATGGAAACAGCAAGCAACATCAACCAAATGAGAACAGGTGAGTCTGGGGAGCAGGGAGGGAAGGTTGAATCTGCTATCTCAGAGCAATGCTGTGTCTCAGAGGAGGTAAAAGCTGCCCCAATAATATATATATTATTTCAGTGTTTCTGTCAGTCTCCTTCTAGGTCAAAAGAAATCAAATAGGTAAACTTCCCCAGAAGACAGCCTGTGCATCACTAGTGATTGTCTCTTACAATGTGGGTCCAGAGGGGAAGCATTTTCGGTTTCCATTCAGGCAATACAGGGCCACCAGGAAACTCAACAGATCCATGCAGAATGAATATATGTCCAAGAATATTTTCACAAAGTGCAGGGGTCCTATGGTAGACAAGGTTTCCTTCTCATACTAGTCACTGTAGAAAAAACTTTTTTCAAGTTTAGACTATCCGAAGAGAGAGGGAATAGTCTTGGGTTTACTGCTGGATTGTGGTGAAATTTTGTTAGGAGGCCAGGCCTTGACACAGGTCTTTTTAATTAAATTTTTATCTCCCACCTTGTTTTTTGCAAAGAACTCACAGCAGCATACATCTCCTCTTGTTCTGAATCTTATCCCCACAACAGCAATCCTGTGAGGTAGGTTGGGCTGAGAGTCCGTGACTGGCCCAAGGTCACCCAGCAGGCGCCACGGCTGAGCAGGGACTAGACTCTGAGTCTCAGTCCCACACTCTTAACCACTACACCACACTGGCTTAGCTCTTACCAGATGCTCTCTCTGCCAGGAAGTGAGCATGGCCAGCGCTATATGGGTTTCTTTTCCTGTAGCAGAATGTTTACTCACACTATTAATTGTGCTGTGATTCCCTAGCAAGCTGTTTCTTTGGGCATTTGTGTGGTCTGCTTATCCAGGGTGTGCCAGCAGACTACAGTGCCTTGTTCACTTCTTTGGGAGATGACACATTGTGGCACAGCAGAGGGAGATGACCAGAGGCCCACTGCCATGACAGTGTCAGGTATCTGGGCAGCTGAGGAGCAGAGCGATTGGATGCCAAGAACTGTGATTCTTTTGCTTTGATGAAGGAGATGTACCCCTCAGGCTAATGGGCCACAGGTGTCTTGTGAGACCAGGGCAAAAGGAAAAGGGTGCCTGAAGCTTAGGGATTAAATAATCAATCAACCCTGCATTAGCTAAGCAGGACTTTTCTATGGCTTTGGATGACTCTTTAAAGCAAGATTGTGGGGGGAGAGGGTAGAGAGTGCATTTTGTGACAAGAATCACATTTTGCCTTTTACATTCAGGAATTCGAAAATCAGACCACATCATCATTTTGGGTAGGTCTGCTTTCAGATAATTCTGATCTGTCCAGTGAATTGCTTCTAATCTGCATGTATGGTAAATTAGGTCTCTCCATGGTATGTCTTCACTATTTACTGTTTTACTTTCAGGATCAATTTTATTTTAGTATGCAGATAATGAAAATGTTCCTCTGTTTCCCCTCCCCTGGTCTAATTAGAGAGAGCCAGTAATGCTTAATAAACTTAACAATGGTAATAAACAGCATCCTGCAGCCTGTAAGTACAGTCTTTGATTTGCGTAGTGAATAATGCTATGCGCAGACAAACTGGATTCAATTTTCTCCTGTGCCATTATGAAAATGTAATTGCCATTAGGATTGGTAGGTCTTATTGTGCTTCGATATCATGGACACACCTGTTTTAACATGTTGATGGAAATCTTGTATGGCACTTTGTTGTTAGGACCCAGGGCTTTCTGAATGCATTTCTTCATGTGCAGCTAGGAAACAGCAAAAGAATGCTGTATTCTTTGCTCTTATGTTATGAAGAACTATGGAACAGTACTAGGTGTTTGTTATATAGAGGTGCGAATGTTCAAAAACCAGTTGTTAATCTGTCTAATGAATAAGGAGCTTTGTAAACCCATAATATATTGGAAAGGATCATTCCTGTGCATTCATCAGGTCTGAATACCACTACCACGTGACAATTTACAGTAGCCTTTTGTAGTCAGGGGGATTTAGAGGCTTGCAAACATCTTAACCTTCTGGAAGCTGCAGCTTTTATTTGTTAGCAGTGCTCAACTGAGAGTTTTGTCTTTGGAGCATCCCTTCATTATGCAAGTGGAAATACATGTGTCTGAATAATTACCTATTCTAGATTTCCAATGAAAAACTGAGTCTGGAATGAATTCTTCACACCAGTCCAGACTGGAAAGGAAGGAAAGTCTTGTCCATCTTGGCATAGTTGCACATTTCATATGATTTACATTTTCATCCCAGACTTCTTCCAAGGAGCTGAGAATAGTATACATAATTCTGTGTTCCCTTCCTATGCTTCTAGTCTTAACTCTGTGAAGTACCTTGTGCTGAGGGATAATAACTGGTAGCCCAAGATACATTGAGCTTCAGGACATAAGGGTAGCTCTGCTGGATCAGTGTAAAGGTCTGTTTGGTCCAGCATTTTGTTACCTGTCCAGGCCAACCAGATGCTTATGGGAAGCCCATAGCAGGATGCGAATACTGCAGTAGTGCACTCCTGGTTGTACAGTGTATTCCAGCAACTTGCGTTCCAAAGCATACTGTTACGGAACCTGCAGCTGGCATCTAGACATAAGGGCTAGTAGCCATAGATAGTACTACCCTATGTTGGTGCTCATCACCACAAGGTGTCCTCTCACATTACATGCTTTCACTCTGTAGTGTGTGAAGAAGCATGTATGACTTTAACTTTAGCATTCAGCTTCACTGGAAAGTAGCGTATTCATATAAGAGAAAGAGAAACTTCTCTCTATTCACTGTCTTTGAATCATGTACTGTATGATTGAGTAATCCTCTGTCACGTGCCATCTTAATCACATGCCTCCAGCCTCCAGCCCCCACCCGTGGGCCACATAGCTTCAAATACTGTAGTAAAGGATTTTACACTGTACAGAGTGAGAAATGCTTGATGTTCAAGCTGGATTCTGAAAAGAAAGAGGCACTTGAGATCATATCATAAATGTACTTTGGCTAATGGAACACCTCACAGAATTTCAAAAGATCAGTTTGTGCTTTATAGACTACTATAAGACTTTATAGACTTTATAAAAGCCTTTGACTTGTGGATCTTGAGAAACTGTGGGTGGTCCTGAAAGAAATGGGGGTGCATCAGCACTTGATCATCCTGTTGGGAAAGAAGCTACAGTTAGAATATAGAGGAACAGAATGGTTTTGTATAGACGAAGGAATCTGACAATGGTGTATGTTATCCCCCTATCTGTTTATTTGTATGCAGATCATAAGGACAACTGGATTAGATCAGAGGAAGCAGGAGTGAAAATTAGTGGAAGATTTATCCATTATTTAAAATATGCAGGTGATATCCTATTACTGGCAAAAAGCAGCAGTGATCAGGGGATCATTTTGTCAGCAGAATCCTTCATGAGACTGGTTCTAATGTAACTTTGCCAATGACCAACAACCTCTGCAGTGTCGGGTTGGGAAAAGCTGCTTAACTAGCAAACTATTTCCCAAACTTGCAACAGAAGCTTTTTGAATCACTTAAATTGAGCGATACTCATATTAACCCAACATGGCATTTTACCCTTTGATTTACCACTGAAGCAAGTGGTAGACAATAAATTTGTTTCAAAGTAAGAATGCATAATTTGAGAAACTCAGCATTTCAAAATTAATTCTTTTTCTTCCAGCATTTTCCTTATATGTCTGAAAGCTTTCCTGTTACTGAAAATTGATAGTCCTGATACTCTGTCCACAGGTTAATATAAAAATGTAATCTCATTAAATGTTTTTCCTGCCCACATCAACACTCTCTTCAACTTGTTTTCAGTGCTAAGTTTAAGATTTGGTCTGGGTGAGACTATTTAAATTTATAAGGAGTGCCTTTTTTCAAAGCAAAGGTATAGGGAGCAAAGACAGTCTTCTCTTTGCTCCCTGTAACTGATTTAGCATTCTCATGTACTATTGTGCTGATGTAACAATAACACTGATGTCTTTTTTCTATAAACATTTTTTGTGTCTAATCAGTAGGTGCTTCCCAAAGTTTCTTGTCTGTGTTGCTAAAAGATGGAATAAAAATTAGCAAACTAGGAAATTGGTTAGAGAATAGTAGTTATATAGGAGGAAGGATGTAATTTTGGCTCATCAAAAATACATTGTAATTTTGAATTTGTGTACCCACTTATAAAAGGTACTAGAATTCGAGTACTTAAAACATTAGCCCTTTCATTGGACTAATACTTCTTGATACATAGCAGTTTAAGCATCCTCCGCAGCATAGAAGAATAAATATTTCTGCTTGGATTGAAGTGGAATTACAATTAAAGAGACTGCCAGTCCCATGGAGGGAAGAAATATATGCATAGCAAAAGTAAATGCCTAGGCACTCAGCCTATCGGGTGCTTGGAATTTATCCAGTCTTAATCCAGAGGTCATGGTTGGGACAAAGGTGGGCTACTTGTCATAGTGCAGGGTCACACCAGCGCTAGCCACCTTCTATGTCCCTGTATAGCCCAGGCTTTTGCTCAGCTTCTGAAGGACCTGAGGTCATTATTCTCTAAACCCTGTACCTTGACTCACTGTTGGAAAGACTATAAAAGGTGAATGCAGATGCTGGAACACAGGTATAAAGTGCTGCTTCAGCTACTTATGAGGCAAGGGCAAAGAAGGACATGTAAAAGAAAGCCATCTTTCTCCATATATTGTCATGTGTACTTAGGGCTCACCAAAGGAATATTGGTTTGGCAAGGAATGCAATTTGACTAGAAGATCCTGTTTAGTCTTCTCTCTTCCTCTGCTAGTGTCTGAAATTTCAGCAGGCATTGTGCATACAACTTTGAAACTAGAAACACGTATGCCAGAGATTCTAGAGTTTAGTACTCAGAACATTTTAAAATGCATGATAACTGAGGGGAGATGTGCATTAGAGCCCCTTCTGTATTTATCACAGCTGGGGCACATGCTCATGAATACAAAGCAACTGAAAATGTGAACTTTTTTCACACACAGATGTAATTGCTGGAGAAGCCAGAAGAGTTGGAAAGGAGACATATGAAAGGATATGGCCCTTTAAGTTCCGTTTGTTTTTGTGTTTGTTTTTTAGATCAGTTAGCTGTGCAAAGGTGTGAAGGATCAGAAAAGTAGAGTTTCTTCATCGTGGTCTCTGTGCATCACACATATGGGTGCTGCGCCTGCGCAGTGCCTAGGCTGGAAGATTAGAAAGCTAACGGTTTTTGGCGGGAAAACGCTCCGCTCCCCTCCCCCCTGCAGTATAAATAGAGTGGAGCGTCCGCCATTTTACTCAGTCTCTGCAACCGCTGTTCACTGTGCCTCGTGCCTGTTCGTCTCTTGCTTAGATCTCGCCACATGCTCCTTTACGGTTATCTTACTCAACTTACCTTTTCCTCGTTATATATCCCAGTTTCTCCTTTCCTTGTTGTAGTTCCTCTGTTCATTCTTTTTCTAAAAAAAAAAAACCCCCAAAATATTACTTGTCCTCTGTACTATCATCTCTTTTTTCCCTTTTGCGATGGCACAGCGGGCGGCATTCCGCAAGTGTAGTTAGTGCGGCTCCAAAATGTCTCCCGCGGACCCGCACGACTTATGCCTCCTCTGCCTTGGCAAGGGGCATAGGACCGATAAGTGCAGGCATTGCCTGGCCTTTACCTAACAGGCCAGGAAGAATAGGGAGAATCGTCTCCGCAAGTTACTTTGGGACCAGGCCTTGCTTCAATCTGACCAGCTGGTCTCAAGGCCTACCCTCTCCTCAGCTGCGCCGTCTCAGCACTCCATCTCTACCCCGGCCGTGCCCCCTAAGCACCTCAACTTCAGCCGCACCGCCGCAGCTCCCTTCGGATGAAGGCGCTGCTCCAACGGAAGTGCAACAGCTACCTTCTCCTCTAACCAAACAAAAGGAGAAGCGTAAGCATTCAGAGCTGGAAAGGCCCTCTGGCCATAAGAAGCCAAGGAAGAAAAAGGCAGCTAAGGCAGCCCACAAGGGCAAGAAACCTGACTGCCCCAAACATCGAGGCTTGGGTTCATCGGGGTTCTTGGTACCGACGGCCGCCACGGTACCGACTCCTTCGGGACCGGCCCTGCAGTTCGCTATGCAGGTGACGCTGCCGGGATCCCCCAGGCCTGTTCTTCGGCCTGAGAGCGTGTCTCCTCCACAGGAGCCACCACTTAGGGAGTCCATCTCTGATGGAGAAATTAGAGATCCCCTGCCGAGGCAACACCCCCCGACGCCAATTCCTGCTGTTGGGCCACCTGAGAGACCAGACTCTCCTCCTAAGCGTAGGAGCCATTCGTCGGAGCGCCATGCAGATGACTGGGCTATGCATGGCTATGGTGGCTATCCTGCCTGGAGTGGACTCCATCCATATGCCTTTTTTCCCCGGACCGTCGCTCGCCGTTGATCCCGAGAGAGGCACTGTCCACTTCTGGTCATGCAGAAGGCAGACCTCCTCCGTCTCCTGAAAGCTCTTCATCCAGTAGACATTACTGCTACCATCAAGACTCGGACGAGTCGGAAGTAGACTCCACATCTCTGGACGTGGCTATTACTTCCAAGACCTGGGATCCCTGGATGAGCCCCATGTTTCTTTTTTGGAGCTGGTTTCTCGCCTAGTCCGGTCACTGGAGATAGAGGCCTACCACCGCCCCGGGCCCAGCACAGACCGGTTTTACAACATCGTCTGAAGGGAGCAATCTGCCACTGTTGCCTTACCGTTCATTACCACGCTTCACCAGGCAATGGTTCAGCCCTGGGACCAACTGGCTCGGCTGCAGACGACATCTCGCCGGTACGAATCTATGTACCAGGTCCGAAAAGATGACATCCTGTTCCTGCTGCGCCACCCGAAGCCTAATTCGGTGGTGGTCGAGTCGTCCCAGGGCAGGGGGGCTCGGGGACATACAACACCCTGAGATAAGGAAGGGAGGAAGGTTGACATGATTGCGTGCCGGGTCTGTGTGGCTGCAGGACTCGGTTTGTGTATTTCAGTTATGAGGCTACACTGGCACGTTACCAATACTTCATTATGCAGAAGCTGGAAAACGTCGTCTCCTCCCTCCTGGACCAGCAGGCAGACCTAGCCAAGGTCTTCTTAAATGAAGCGAAGCAGGTGGCTATTCAACAGTTGTCTACTGCAAGACATCACGTAGACACTGATTCTTGGGCCATGGTCAATGCTATCTCCCTCCGACGACACGCGTGGCTCAGGAACTGCAATTTCCCTGAGGAAATGAAGAGGAGGATAGAAGAAATGCCATTCGATGGCTCCAGCCTCTTCCACGCGAAGACCAATTGGAAACTCGAAGCCATCCATGAGTCCCATATGACGGTGCGTTGAATGGAACTCCCACAAGCGAGACGTAAGTGGCCATGGTCCCCTACGGGCACCAGCAATATCAGCCTCGCCAGCAGTTCCACCAGCGACAGCAACGTAGGAGGCAACAGCCTCCACAGCGCTTCTCCCAGGGCTGCAAGCGGTTCGACACCGAGAAACGTCCCCGTTGATGGTCCCGGCAAACTAATTCATCTCTCCAACTCCCACCTTCCCCTCTCCCCTTTGGGAGTCGGCTCCAAAGCCGACTTCCCATTTGGGAGGCCATTACATCTGATAGGTGGGTGCTGTCCATCATTCAGCTCGGATATAGAATAGAATTTGACATCGTTCCACCATCGAGCCCTATCCGATTTACACCACCTTCTTCGGTTCTGTGTGATGAAGTCACCTTCTTCATAAAGGAGCGATTCGACAACTCTCTCGCACTGATGGGCTACATGCATTCTATTCTAGATATTTTACAGTCCCCAAATGGGATGGTGGTCTTCGACCTATCCTGAATCTAAGAGAAGTCAATAGATATATCAAACCGAGGAAGTTCTGCATGACCACTTTACAGAATATTCTTCCGTTGCTGAGGGAAGGGGATTGATTCCCCTCATTGGACTTGAAGGATGCGTATTTTCATATTTCTATCCATCCTTCCCATAGACGCTTCCTTCGTTTTGCTGTCAGATCCGATATTTTCGACTTCAATGTTCTACCATTCGGATTGGCTATTCGATGCATCTCTCATCGAATGGGGTGCGACATGTGCAGGACTTTGGGTCCAAGGGGCATGGACCCAATGAGAAGTGGCGAGGCATATCAATTTCCTCGAGCTTCTAGCAATTTTCAACGCTCTCAAATCTTTTGAAACCGTCTTACACCGCCAAGTTGTACAGATTGCATCTGACAGCATAGCTGCTGTTTTCTATGTCAACAAACAGGGCAGGACAAGGTCACCTCTCCTGGCCCATTTGTCAATGCAAATCTGGGACTGGTGCATTCCTCGGAGCATCATGATGCTGGCAGTTCATCTTGCGGGAACCGACAACATAGAAGCCGACGCACTGAGCCGACAGATGTCAACTACCCACGAATGGGAGTTGGATCGAGTGGTTTGCAACCAGCTGTTCCAGTTATGGGGACAACCAGATATAGACTTGTTTGCAACCTGGTTGACCAGGGTGTGCGGACTGTTCTTTTCCAGAGGGGGGCTGGGATTGGACTCGAAGGGAGATGCCCTAACGCTCGACTGGAACAACCTGTTCTTCTATGCGTTCCCTCCAATCCCACTCCTCATGAAGGTAGTGTCGAAGATCGTGCACGACGGCACCACAGAAATCCTGATAACCCCATGGTGGCCAAGGCAACCCTGGTTCACCACTCTCCTCACTCAGTCCAGAGGAGTTTTTTGATGACTTCCACTAGTTCCTCATCTGTTAACACAACACAACGGGATAGTCCGACACCCGGACCTACTCTCATTGAAACTAACAGCGTGGTGCTTCCAGTAGATCTGAATTTTCCGTCAGCTCCGTTGCCGCCCCAATCGACGCAACCAACTCCTCCCTCGGAACTGTCAAGGTCCATTTTGGGACTGATAGTGTTATCCTTGGATATCCAGGCAGTTCTCGAATCTGCACTATGACCTTCCACACGCAAATCGTATTCAGCAAAATGGAGAAGGTTCTCTTCCTTTGCCAATGCCTGTTCCTTCTCTCCGGAGTTGGCTTCGATCGAGAATATTTTACAATTTCTATTCGACCTTCATCGCTCGGGACTCAAGCCTTCATCTATAAAGGTCTATACGGCTGCTATTTTGCATTTTCATGGCAGCATCCAGGGGTCATCTGTTTTTTCTCAACCCCTGATTCGTCATTTCCTTAAAGGGCTACAAAATTTGCACCCGTCAGTTCAACCTGTTATGCCGATGTGGAGTCTTTCTGTTGTACTTCAGGCCCTTACAAAACCTCCATTTGAACCTTTGGCAACAGTAGATTTACGCCTAGTTTCATGGAAAACTGCCTTCCTTGTTGCAATTACTTCAGCCAGGAGAGCCAGTGAACTGTGTGCTCTACGCATAGACCCACCGTTCTTGAACTTTCACAAGGAAAAAGTCGTCTTCCGAATGGACTCCAAGTTTCTTCCCAAAGTGGCTACACCATTTCATTTGAACCAAAACATTGTCCTCCCTGCGTTTTTTCCATCTCCGTCAACTCCAATTGAGCGCTCT
>NW_025335568.1:50746890-50821817 GCF_004798865.1 Varanus komodoensis | reverse complement strand
CTCTCTCCATACGCTGGATGTTAGGTGCTGTCTAGCCTTTTACAGGTGTCGCACAGAAACGTTCAGGAATTCCAATAGACTTTTTGTCAAGTATGCTGCTCCTGACGAGTTTTCCAGTCTCATCTCAGCGACTGTCCAAATGGATTGTGCAGACCATAGTCCTAGCATATCAATTGGCAAGGCTTGACTTGCCCTCACTTCCCAGGGGGCGTTCTACGCGAGCAGTAGCGACTTCGTCAACCTTTGCAGCAGGGGTCCAATTCAGGATATTTGCAAGGCTGCAACTTGGGCTGCTCCATGTACTTTCGCCAAGCATTATCGGCTTGATGTACGTGCCAGAAGGGATTGTTCCTTTGGTAGAGCTGTGCTCTGTGCCATTCTTCACTGATGACACCTTCCCTCCTCCAAGTCTGGTAAGCTTGCTAATCACCCATATGTGTGATGCACAGAGGCCACAACGAAGAAGAGCAGGTTGCTTACCTGTAACTGATGTTCTTCGAGTGGCCATCTGTGCATTCGCACAACCCACCCGCCGGCCCCGCATGGTGTCGGTGAGTGGACTGTTTTTTCTTACTGTCAGTTCCATGTTATTCCTATGGTACTGATTTTTTTCTTGCTGTGATGCTGTTTTTTGAACGATAGGGGGCGAACGCCGGTCTTCAAGACTGAGTAAAATGGCGGACGCTCCGCTCTATTTATGCTGCATGGGGGAGGGGAGCAGAGCGTTTTCCTGCCAAAAACCGTTAGCTTTCTAATCTTCCGGCCTAGGCACTGCGCAGGCGCAGCACCCATATGTGTGAATGCACAGATGGCCACTCGAAGAACATCAGTCACAGGTAAGCAACCTGCTCTTCTTTTTAAAGGGGGAAATTGACAGTTTCTCCTGTCCCCTCACAAAAATCATGGAGAAAGATAAAGGGTTCTGTTGTTTGATCCTATCTTCCCAACCCCCCAGGGAGTGAAGGCTGAAGTTAGTCAGCACCTGCATTCCTCTCCAAGAAGGTAGAAAACCACAGACTTTCCCATGAGTTAGCTTCACTGGGGTCGATGTGAATTATTTGTGAGTGAGGCCAATGAAGAGAAACAGATTTATTTCTGAGTGGACATGCATTTCAGCCGTTGTTCCTTGTGCAAGAGGATCAAGGAAATAATTCACAAGGCTTGAAAAGACTCTGCAGATTTTACTTTTGCAGTGGAGAGGGGAGGGGGCATTTGCAAGTCAGAGAAACAGAGACTTGGAGCCAAGGAAAGCACATGATGGATCCCAAGTTGCTGCTATTTTGCTGAAGCCTAAGCGTCCACTGAAACTGCTCCTCCCAACCCAATAACAGGGCTACAGGCTTAGCACTAACTTATAGAAATGCTGGGGGGAAATGTGGCATGTAAAAAACATGATATAGCATGAAGAAATCTGGGATATATTGGCATAAGGAGGACAGGTTTGTGTGATGGTTATGTGAGACAATGTTGATAAAAACACCTATTGTAGAAGTCTCTAGAATTGCAGTCTTAAAGGCAGTTTCTCTATTAGTCTTAAGCCAGGGATAATTGATCAATTGGTTTGCCAAATTCTCAACCAGTCTTCTCTCTTCTTTGTAGCTTTGCCATTAGCAGCTGGATCAACAGGAAGGGCACATCCATAAAATTTCATTTGGTGGGTCCTAAAAATTATCTTTGGAGCATTCATAATGCATGCCAGTGCAGTGTACTGGAAATCCACGAACACAGCATGTCCCCCTACAACATATCAGTGCATTTTCATTGTTTGTATTTCTGTGCACATTCTTAGTAGCTTCTAGTCACATTCCATGAGATTTAGGAGGCTACAAGTGGCAGAAACTTTGCATTTAACAGCAGTAATGCAAAAGAGTGTTATATTAAAGATTCACACAAGAGGCATTGTTGACGCTGAATTGTTTGTTTGTTTGTTCGTTCACTCTTTAGAGTGAGGGTGTTCAATATACTCCATATGTTGCACAGCTCCTGGATAAAGATTTCATTTTGTAAATGCAGACTTCTGTGAAATAGTTCCCAATTCCTTCCTTTGCAGCACAATTTCTGGATAAAGCTATCAGAAAAAAAAGAGACTTGAATAAAAAAAAATCACCTTGTTATGCAGCACATGTTTTTTCACTGAACACACATATCTGATATGTTTGTATAAGCAATGCTGTTAGCTCTCTAAAGTTACACCTTGGGAATCTAATATTCTGTCCAGGGATGTCCCTGGTAGTGGTTACTATTTAAAGCAACACTATCTCTTGCACTGGATTTGGGATAGCTGGGGAGATGTGTTTCTGAGGCCAGAATGCGACTTAGGTAGGGTTAGCATTAAGGTTAGGCAGGTTTGGGTACCTGTGTTGTTCCTCTTGATCACTGCAACTTGCCTGAGTTGCTCTGGCCAAAACAGGTGGGGTGAGAAGCAGTAGAAGCTGTTGCCTAACTGCTCACTGGCTCTCTGTTAACCAAGCACTAACTGGTGCAGTGATGGCGAACCTTTTAGAGACCGAGTGCCCAAACTGCAATCCAAACCCACTTATTTATCACAAAGTGCAAACACTACAATAAAACCTGAAAACTGAGGCTTTTAGTTTAGAAAAAACAGCTCACAGCCAGTCGAAACAATTATATAGATATATCCTTGGCAGTGCACTGACCAGCCATGCAAAAGTTCGGATGAGTCACAGCTAAAGAGTCATGGCTCGTGAAGTCATCGCCTGGTGCCGCTGCTCCTTTCCGAGCATGCACATAGCCCTGGGTGCGCTGTTATCCGATGTGAGGCTGCTGGGGTGATGCTGGAGCGACTTGGCTCGCGTGCTGACAGAGAAGGCTGTGCATGCTTGCAGTGGCCCGCGTGCCATAGGTTCACCACCCTAACCCTACCCTGGTGCACTCCCCTAACCCTAAGGGGTGATTTTGAAAAAGCATTCCTTGAGTAGCTTTTTCTGCACATTTTTTCTGCCCATTCAAAACACATTGTAACCATCAAAATATTGCCACACCTCATTTTTGTAACCCTAACCCTACCCTAGTGCACACCCTTAACCCTAATAGAGGGAGAAAGTTCCATAGAAAAGGTCGATTTTGAAAAAGCCTTCCTTGAGTAGTTTTTTTTGGCACAGCTCATCATTTCTGCCCATTCTAAAAACAGTCCAACCATCAAAATCATGCCAGGATACCTCGTTTTTGTAACCCCAACCCTACCCTGGTGCATACCCCTAACCCTAATACAGGGCTAAAGTTCCATAGAAAAGAGGGTGATTTTGATAAAGCTTTCCTTGAGTAGCTGTTTCTGCACAGATCAACATTTCTGCCCATTCCAAATACATTCCAACCATCAAAATCATACTAGGACACCTCATTTTTGTAACCCTAACCGTACCCTGGTGCATACCCCTAACCCTAATAGAGGGAGAACGTTCCATAGAAAATACTGTGATTTTGAAAAAGCCTTCCCTGAGTAGCTTTTCAGCACTGCTCATCATTTCTGCCTATTCGAAACACATTCCAACCATCAGAATCATGTCAGAACACCTCGTTTTTGTTACCCTAATCCCACGCTGTTGCACACCCCTAACCCTAATACAGGGCAAAAGTTCCCATAGAAAATACTGTGATTTTGAAAAAGCCTTCCCTGAGTAGCTTTTTCAGCACAGCTCATCATTTCTGCCCATTCTAAACACATTCCAACCATCAAAATCATGCCAGGACACCTCCTTTCTCTAACCCTAACCCTACCCTGGTGCACACCCCTAACTCTAATACAGGGCTAAAGTTCCATTGAAAAGAGGGTGATTTTGATAAAACCTTCCTTGAGTATTGTTTTCGGCACAGCTCATCATTTCTGCCCATTCTAAACACATTCCAGCCATCCGAATTATGCCAGGACACCTCATTTTTCTACCCGTAACCCAGTGATGGTGAACCTTTTAGAGACCAAGTACCCAAGTGCAACCCTAAACCCACTTATGTATTGCAAAGTGCCAACACTGCAATAAAACCTGAAAACTGAATTTTAATTTAGAAAAACAACTCACAGCCAGTCCAGGCAAATATATATGTCCTTGGAAGCTCACTGACCAGCCATGTGAAAGCTTGGACGAGTTGCAGCTAATGATTCACAGCTTATGATGTCATTGCCTGGCACCACTACTCCTTTCCGAGCATGCGCATGGCCCCTATGTGTGCTGTTATCCCATGCTCAGCTGCTGGGGCGACTTGGCTCATGTTCCAACAGAGAGGGCTCTGTGTGCCCCCTGTGGCATGTGTGCCATAGGTTCGCCATCACTGAACTAGTGTCTGGTAGCACTAACAAGAACAATAATGAGGAGCAATTTGGTGACAATGGTAGTGAGAGGGGAGATTCAGTTAGGGAGGGGGCACATTGAGGGTATCCTGTCAGAAAACCTAGCCCAGCACTGTGGTAAGGAAGGAGATCTTGGAAATGTTTTCATATGAACTTGTACTATTAATCAGAGCCATAATGGCCTTGAACATTTGTTGCAGCAGAACAGGTAGGTTCTTGTTCAGAAACATTTTTTTAACCTCTTCATGATAGGAAACTTCAAGGAGAAACAGGAATTTCAAAATACTGCTTCAGTAATCCAGAGCTGTCAGACGGGGTACTCAGGAGCTCTGTGGCTGTAATGTGTGCCTCAAAAGGAGACAGTAGATCTGAGCCTCCACCCTAGATGAATGAAAAACAGAACATCAAATATATTACTTTATTTCTGATTTTTTTACCCTGCTTAGGGAGTCTTTTTGGACTACTTGGTGGCAAATAAATAAATGTGATCTATTTACTGATTAAAAGCTGCCTGGGCAAAGCATCTGCCAAAGAGTGACTGTGGGCACAGTGCAGCGGAGATTTCTGCAACCCTCGGAACTCAGGATACCCTGTGCAGGGCAGGAGGAGCGTGGAGGGGAATGTCGCTTCGGCATGCCTTCCGCTCTGCAAAGCAGCTGGGCAGCTGATTGTGGCTGTTTAACTGAAGCACTTGGAAGGGAGGTGGAGGCTGAGATGCCACCCCTCTTCGTGGTGCTGGTCTTCTGACTTCCTTCCAGTACGCCTCCTAAACTCCTTATATGAAGCAGCTCTTATTATTTAGCCATTGTAGTTCTTTGTGTGTGGGCTGCAGTGAGGAAGGCCCTCCAGTCTTGGACCTGTTACTCATGTTGAAGCTGGGACTCTGAACAATCTCCCGGCCCCTAGCCGCGATCCCAGAGTGAGACACCTCAAATCCATCAGCCTGTGCGCAGAATGCATGTACACAACTGTGGAGCTATAAAGTTTGCCCCAAAGTGAGAAAACAAAGTTAAGCTGCATATCTATGATTAAAAAAAAAAAACTAAAGTGAAAAGAAAAACTTAAAAACATCTTTCCCCTGATTAAAGCCTGCCTAGGCAAGTTCCTTCCCAAAACTAGCTGACTATAACATATCCCTAAACTGATGAAGCAGTGAGTCCAATAAAATAGCTGGGAAAGAAAACGCTACTGACTAGCACCTGCCCAAAGCTGTGTGATTGCATCCCACACTGCAAAAATAGCAGAGCTACCCAAACCAGATAGAAGAAAACCCATATAGAATTCAAACCATAAAACTAATTAATAAAATGCAATGGAGTGACTAGTGTCCGAAATAAAAACACAGTCCTCTCAAAACAGAGTCCTTCAAAAATTAGCAACTACCTTGTGCAACTATTTATATTTTAAATTATGCTAAGAGAATTGTGTTTAACGTGAAGGCAGCACAGAAATACCCTGCAGTCACTGCCTGTATTGAGATTTTGATCTTGCAATCTGACCAT
Source organism: Varanus komodoensis (assembly GCF_004798865.1). Classification (NCBI taxonomy): domain Eukaryota; kingdom Metazoa; phylum Chordata; class Lepidosauria; order Squamata; family Varanidae; genus Varanus; species Varanus komodoensis. The sequence continues at coordinate 50,816,009 of NW_025335568.1, read as the reverse complement.
CTGTTAATTTTCTCTACAGTTCCTTACAAAGAGATTATCCATTTCCTCTTTATTTGTATATTGTGGTTGGATTAGTACATCTTTCTGAGTTTTATGTGATCTGTAGGTAACAATACTTTGTAGAGTGGTTATAGATGGTAGAGTTGCATTTTCTGAAATACTGCAACTGACAAAGCTCTATAGCTAAACCAGTTAGATACTTAACAGCCTGAAAGAACGTTCCTACCTATTTTGAGATGCACTGTGAGATAGTTACAGGACATGTATTATTTATTTTATTTAGTTGATTAATTTCTGTATTGCTCCATAGTAAAAAAAAAAAAAAGGCTCTCTGGGCATTTCACAAGGTTAAAGTATAGAATAATCACAAAATGCAATACCAACAATAAAATCAAACATAATATATAACACAGTAGTCAGTCTTCAGCACCTACTGTGAGCAGTGTTACTGTGCTATACTGTACTGTGTTTAAGGTGATCCCACTATTTCTTCTGAGAATAGATTGAATGTTGTTAAAAATGTTACCATCCAGAGAGCCTGACCTACTTAATGGGTGGTATAGAAATTGAATGAATGAACGAATGAATGAATGACGAAAAACAGACATGAGGTTGCACAACACAGAAATTGATCCTTCCAACCCTTATCAGAAACTCTGTTCTAAAAGAAACTCCTGTCAAAAGTAATTGCTCCCATAAATGAGGTGGGCTGTACTATTTCACTTTCTAGAGCACCATCAGGTTCATAAAATACTGAAAACTTAGGGAACACTCAAAATCTAGAAAACTTCAGTGCAAAGGGTGTAAAATAGTTACCACTCACTTTCACAAGCGAGATCTTCTGGCTTTTTCTCTTGACAGTTCACTTTTTTACAGTGTGAAAGCAAAGCCTGGTTTTGAAGCCTGGCTTTGTCATTGCCCATGGATGTTTTCTGTTTGACAGTAGAAGCTATTTAAGGTGTTTATTCAGTTTTTAAATCTAGTTTTTAAAATTTTTGCAGTGAAATTTATATATCTATATTTTACATGGTATTTTATTGTATTTGATCAGCGGATGTAAATTGCCCAGAGAACTCCAGCCATTGGTAATAGAAAAAAAAAAAATAAAGAAATAACAACACCAGGAGATTGACCTGGCAAGCCCTGCATGTTGGGTAGTTGGAGTTCATTTGCACAACTTTAGCATCTGCCTCCCCCCCCCCTCAAAAAAAAAAAAGGTGCTGGATTAGTGACAACCACTCCAATGCACCATTTGAGCACTTTGGAGATTGCAGAAAGTGATCTCTGGGAAACATGGGAATGGAAAGTCCATGGGGACCAAGAAAGGGGTCACAGTTGGAGCAGTGGAGAGCAAGACAGTGATGATTGTTCCAAAGTGTTGCCTGAGCACTTAATAGCATGGCTGTTACTGGCAATGACCCAGGCAAGCTTGCAAAAAGCCACAAGGGGTGTTTTTTCACTGTTAGAAAATGCCTAGTGGCTGATATGTGTTTTATGGTCTAACCAGCAGAACTAGCTATATGTTTTCGGTGTGGCTTTTTTGTCCCCAGACAAGCCATTCCGCGTGAAGCAGTCTCCATTCACATAACCCAACAACCCCCTATGCCTGGTTACCTGTGGCAAATTGTTATGTTATGTGAATGCAGTCATTAGAAATATGTGGCTAGAGGGGATAATAGTCGTATTTGTTTTCTGACATTTTTCTTTGAAGGATAGTGCATTTAACAGGAAAGGCAGATCCTACTGCATATGCTGCAACCCTTTACATGTTTACTCAAAAGTAAGTCCTTTGATTTTCAATAGGACTTACATTCATTATGCATAGGATTGCACTGTTAATTGGTGAACCTCCTGCATTATTTCCATCCATTTGTAAATGTGTACTGGTATCACTTTATGAGGGAGAACATGTTGTACCTGTTAAAAGCTCCTTTTGGTGTTGTCAGTCACTTGAATCTTAAAGAATTGTATCTGACCTTGCATGATCATATACTTTTAATGATTATAAAATATACATTTTAATGATAATCCTGCTTAGTATTTAAATAGACAGTCTTCACACTGTTGTTAGCTTTTAGTTGGCTATTCTTATGAATTGCATTTTCAGATGTTTATATTTGACTTTATGAATTTATATTTTATATACATTTTTCTGTAGACTTTTATCTTTTTTCTAGTTGTATGTGGTTTCTGTTTTGCATATGAGCTTCTGTCTTTCTGAATCGCTTTTAATAGCATAGCTAAATAAATTTACCAGTACAGTAACTGTCTTGCTGATATTATTAACTCAGGTGGTAGAGGCTAAGTCATGCAGTTCATTATAGGAATGCATTGTGAATTCGTATCTGTCCTTGGTTCCTTCTGTAAGACTTGCAGACTAATCATTTACAGATTTTAATGGCAGGAAAGACTGCAAGCTGTTCTGTGTCTTCTCAGTTTGCATATAATTGCTCCATTTTTACTTGATATTTCTCCCCAGTTTTCATTTGTGTGTTGCCCTCATTGAAACAAATCTGCCTGCTTATGTCATCCACTTGCGGTTTGTACCATTGCTAAGTCATGTTGTTCCCTGGTTCTGGTGATTAATGAACCCTGGCAATATTCCTCTCGAATCTGATGTATTTATTATGGTCCAATGTATTGTAATCTGAACAGGAGAAGAACTGCCTAACTCCCTGCCTTCCACTCCTACCAAGGAGCCAGGTCTCTCTCTACCTCCTTTAAAGATGGGAACATTGCTGGATTCCATATGCCAGGGTGGTTGAAAGGCCTCTTGTCCTGCCACTGTAGGCAGGTAAGGAGGGGCAGAGATTCTGGGACTTTGCCTGGACAACAGTGGAAAAAACAGAGGGCTCACCACTTTTCCTAGTTTCTACTTTCACTTTGGCTGTCTGGATGACTATATCATAATCTCAGAAACCCTGAGGTAAAAAAACAATAATACATTTATATTTTCTTTGGTTCTTCCATGCTGGTTTGTGTATGTGTACAGTGCATTGCAGAAATATTCACATCCCATGAGCTTTCCCCATTAGGTTGTGTCACACAACTCAGAATTGAAATAGTTTTAGTTGGCATCGTTACTACCCAAGACACACAACGTTGTTGTAATGTTTTAAACTATTCTTATTGTGACAAAATGTTTTTGTTTACATAACTTTTGTGCCACAGTAAAAACATTTTGTGTGAAACAAGTAGTAAATCAATTTCAGCTGCAAGGGACTTTATGTATATAAAATGTTAGAGCAGCTTTTCCTTTACCTGCTACCCTCCAGATGTTTATTTCATAAGAACAGCCTTTCCTGGCTGAGAGATGCTGGGAGTTGAAGGACAATATAGCTGGGAGATGCCAAGTTAGGGAAGGCACCCTCATATACAAATTATGTCAAATTGATGTCAGGTAGAATACTTTGAAATTGCTTTGTTTCTTAGTCTAGACACTGGTAGCAGTCATGAAGCTGGAACCCCCTTGAGACTAGAAGTGTTATTCTTTCTTTTGATAGCTAAGATCTGGTGGCATTTTTAACATACCAAGTGCATTAATCAGTACACTAGAGGGTAATAAGATTAACCAATATAGATGCCCTAGAGGTGTACGCACATTAACGTTTCATGTTTTAATCTTGCAGGAAGCGCTAACCTTTCCATTTAATGCAGCACTTTAGAAAAGTATGTCATAAAGAAGCTTCTCTTTTTAAAAGCAGATCCAGAGAGCAAGTCTGTCCTTAAAAAAATCCAGAAGGCATTTTCCCTTTATAATATTAATGGGATATTTTTTTAAAAAGTAGATTTCTCTTTGGAACCATAGTTTCTAGGCAAACTGATGAGCTCATAAAGTAATTTAACAAGATATATGATAATAGTTGTTGAATTTGATTTTGCCTCAATTTCAGCCTCACAAAGGAACTGAAATATTTCCATGAAATTGAACCGTTTAGTTTCAGTTTGACTTGGTTTAGGTGTTTTTCAAATGCATGTTGGATTGTGGCAGCTATCTCTTACCCATTCAGAAACAGCTGTAGTGAGAGAACTTCTGGGGTCTGCAAAAGATAAAACTCAGGAGCCTCTTTCGCTCAAAATTATTTAAAGGTTAGTTTTTATATAACATTGTTGAAAGTTAGTTTCAAAAGTCAGAACTTGCAAAGTAGCCGAAAGAAATAAATTGACAATATCTTTACACACACACACAGCTTCTTTGCATACTGTAGCACACATAAATATTTTTTTCAAGATCTAATCCAAGTATAATGACTTTTATTATACAAATAAATGAATAATACAACTTAGTTTCAGGCTTTCACTTGAAAACATTGTTAGTTAAAAATAGAAAGGAAGAGGTGCTTATTTGATTTATGATGTTTTCTCTGAAAATGTGTTTTAATTATTTAAATTGTGACCACCTAAGATGACAATACTTTTCTATTAACTGGAAATGCAAACAGATTGATCTATGAGACTTGATAAATTTTATCCCATGGTTGGTTGGTTTGTTTGTTTTTTTTACTCTGATTTTGGTAAGCGATCTGATTTCCCAAGTACGTGTCATTGCATTATACCCTGATAGGTTTAGAACTGGAAAATCAAATGAACACCACAGAAGTTTTAAATGGTTGATTATTTTCTTTTTCACAAAAGAATGATCATCTGATACTGATGTAATCTGGTACACTGTGAATATTGGCTGCAAGTTTGCCTGCCTGCTTTATAGATACAAATGTCAACTGTTACATGCTATGAAATCATCCAGAAAATATCCTTCCAACAAATGCACATTCACTTATGTTAATCATGATGAAAACATTTGCTAAAGTCTCAACTGTATTGAAGAGCTGAAGAGAAACAAGTGACATGAGCAGGCACTGCTGTCAAAGAAGTAAAGATGAAAAATTTAAAAAATGGCTTCAGTACTGAAGAGAGATAGTTGTTTTAGTACAACAGAATATACTTCTCCTTTCCTTATTCTGTATTCCATACCGTTCCTTCATTTGCTAGCATTTCTTTCTCATTCCCTCTGATTTTAGGACATTGGGTTAGAGCAAGAATGTTTATGTTAAGTAGAGACAGTGCTATTAAATGGTCACATCACTAATAGTGTGGGTCAGCTCCATAGTTCTTCAGGTTAATAACTGAAGAAATGCCTGTTTGGAGGATTTTCCCTTCTTCTCTTTCAAAAGCAGTTAATTTTATATTAATGATTTGCCTTTGGTTAAGGTATATAATGTTTGCAAAATGACGGTACATCTTCTAATAGATATCCTGAAAGACATAAAAGTATGTAAACTGATGGCACTTAATTTTCTATGAATTCTGTTACAAGCAGAGGGATGCTTAATCTTTGGTATTCCAAACCCCTCTCCTGTGGTTTTTTTAATGTAAGGTTTGTATTAACATTGAATTTGGCCAGTTGTTAGAACTTAATTATTGTTAATGGGGGAGGGAATGAATAATCAAGGGTCCTGAAGGTTCTAAATCAAGGTGGAAATATTATGTCCTACCAGTGGAGTATTGGATAAAATTGCCAGTAGACCAAGTAGTAACTGGTGGTGGTTGGCATTTTTTGCAAATAATTTTGGAATATGTGGCCTTCAGTCTGATCAAGGTAAATAATATTTCAGTGTTTGTAAATAAAATCTCATGCTCAGATGACTTAGATTAGATGTGCTTTTGCTCTTAAGAATTTATGAGCACACATTATTGCTATATAAAATTCAAACCTACATTTAATAGAACAAAGCAAATAAAAGTAGACCATGCAAGATTAGCTACCCTTCATCTAAAAACTTGTAATAAAACAAATAATGGTTTCGATGCAGGATTAAAGAGAAGGAGCTGCCAAATTCATTATTTATTTTTATTCATATTACACAGAGGTTTTAAATACAAGGGTAAGGTAGATGAGTTACATCCCACAGTAATTATCACCAGGAGTGCATCTTTCCAGATACCATCTTGTATTATGTTATTGACAATAAATTATCTTGTAGCACCTTCAAGTTTATTATGCCATAATAATTCAGGGACTGTGTCACAGTAGATTTGTTAGTCCTTAAGTTACAACAAGGCTTTTTGATATCTATGGTAAACAATACCTTTCTGGAAGTTGGCAAGGTAAAGTATCAGTGGGCACAGGGCAGAACTGCTATTACAACTTACACTGTGTGAGTAAAATGCCACTGACTTGTGCATTCTTAATAGAATTTTATATTTTCAAAGTATATTGAAGTCATAGAACAGTCATGTTCCAGCACTAGTGCTAGTCACACAATCAATGCTAATGCCACAGAACTGGCACAGTGGGGAAAAGTACAATTTGCTGTTAATGTTCTATTTTGCAAGCATTGGTTTAATGGCTAATGGGAGCGTGCTGTTGAATATTTCCATTGTCACATACATCGCATTCTTAAAACCTTATTTATACTGAAATCAAAACTGTAACTAAACTGAGTTATATTTATCTTTGATATCCAATTAGTAAAGTTCTTTTTACAGATTAAAGGGAGCTAGATTACTTATATTGGGATGGACAGAAGGTAAATCTGGACTGAGCAATCCTCTAGGTGATTTTCAGTAAATCAGCAAAGATTTCCAATTCCTGATTGTTTAACAACACAGTGGCTCCCCATGGCCCTAAGTTATATTGTTGAAAGGAAGAAAGTTTGGGATTAAAACTTAAGAGTGGATTTTCCCCTCTGTTCAGATTGGGTACTCAGAAGAAATTCCTGGGCTCAGAATTCTTTAATTGTATGTATTTTGTCAAACTCCAGTGGAAGGGTCTCCAGGTTTAAGGAAGTGGGTTTTGTGAGCCTGAAATCTTCACCCCGGTTCATAATCATGCTGTACCTGTTTCTATGGTGCATATAATGCTCTTGCTGTTTCATAAAATAAAGTAGGAGTCAGGTTGCTATTCTGAGAAGCTTATTTTCCAAAGCTTGCAAGGGAAGCAGCTCACCTACATCCCCCCGCAACATGTCAGTTTAAGTGTGTTGACTCCCCCATCCCTGACAACTCCACAAAATTTATGTTAGCCAATATTTGCATCAGTATGCTCTCTTTTTCATATTAACGGGTACACTAATCACTCTTATTTGTGTTTTTTAAGTTTGGATCAGGGAAGAGTAAATTAACTTAGTTCTGTCTGCTTGTCATTTTCCTAGAACAAAGCCCCAATCAACTAAAGCACAAGGCTTATGTTCCATGAACTGACTGTTTTAAACCCTTATCACTCTGGCAGTTTGAAATCCTAAATTCCTAGTAGAAAAGTATTGCTCTAGTTCTTGAAGTGCAAAACTTTATCAAAGCTTACCAAAACACTTCTTTTGTCTCTGTATAAACATGCTTTTAATTTTGTTCTTTGCCACCAAGGTCAAAAGAAAGCCTATAAAACTTAGAAATACAGGTGCATCTTAGGGCATATAATTTTGCAGACTTTTAAACTTGCTACAGGATTACTTTGCATTGTTAAATGTAATTAAAATTTACTCATAGCTTCTTTAAAATACTGTACTTCTGTTAGTATCACATGCAAACTACAATTTCTGTTGGAATTCTGTATATATTTTTATAATAGGAGGACAAATGAAATCTAATGTCATCCCACTCTGTAGGACTAGTGTAGATTTAATGATTACCTCTTGTTCTGGGGTTGCACACACCTCCCTTCCTCTTGAAATTCCATTGTCCACACCTCCTCCCTTGTTTACCATTTTGAGGTATTGCATCTGATAGCTGCTAATCCTGTATAATGGTATGGTAACTGAGGTTAGCTGCTTCTAGGACCCAGTCCATAATCCAGTGCAGTATCCATCAACAGGGCTGGGAAAAACATAATACAGGAAAGTATGGAGGGAAATGCACATTCCTGTCATCCATTCTGAGCTATCATTAGCCATTGCAACTAGACACACTGGCCCTTAGAGTGTCGGGTTGTTTCCATCATGATGTATTTGAAAAGGCCCTTTTCTTTTCTGGCATCTGGATGAAATAAGCCAGAGCAAGAATAATGTTTATTAATTAAGGTAAATAAGCTGTTTAATGAATTCTGTCTCAGATTTAATCATTTGTACCATTGCCTCCAGTGGGGACAATATCCAGCTTACTCATTGTTGGGAGTGAGAAAGAAAATTTGCTCTTGGCATGCATTCCCAAGGCTTTCTGACAGGTGCTCAGAGGAGCAGGAGGAGGCCTTGGAATGTGGGCCAGTTCCAGATGTTGAGATGAGAGAAGCAAAGGCACTTATCTCAAGGCCAGACTCCCCAGGTGCTCAGGCAGCCTCTGAAAATAACCGATACACTTATCAGGAGGGACCTTGGAAGAGGGACAGAGGAGGCAGGTACAGCTCTCAGCCACATGATGCAGTGTCAGCAGAGCAGGGCAGCCCGGATGGAGAATCAGCATGCCGAGAGGAGGCACACTATTCTCCAAAAGGCCCCTCCTGAAAGGATGAGGCCGAAAATATTTGTAAGGAGAGTTCCTAGAACTAGATACTAGATTGGGCTCAACAAATGGTTTATTCTGGGTGTTTGTGCTTCTGGAAGATGGTCAATAAAAAACGATTTGCAAGAAAAGTCTGGGCTTTGCAGAAAGGAAACCTAGCTCACGACAGTCACAGTGAAAATGTAAACATGATTAAAAGCATCCTGCTCATTGTAGAGGAATGTCATGTTTGTAGCGGTCATATTAAACAACTAGTACTTGAATTTTGGGATATGATATACATGAGCCTTGCCCCTGAAGCCCACTTTGTAGCAATCCCAAAACAGTAGTGAAGTGTTCTGGCAAAAGACAAAGCAATACAGAACTGCCTCAAATAGTATCTCCTTTCAAGTTTAAAAAACATAATGATAGCAGTTATGAATGTAACAGTTTGTTACATTAAAATGAATTGTCTGCAATTTAACCTCTTTTTAAAAATTTGTTCAGCACAATGCCATGCAGGTTTATTCATCATTAAGTTGCATTGCATTCAGTGGGACTTAATAACTCTGTTTAGGATTGATGCCTTACAGCACAATTCTATGCATTTTTATTTTTACTTAGAAGTAAATCCCATTGTTTTCACAGGTACATGCATGCTTAGATTTGCAGCTTTAATCATGGTCAGTCCAGACATGCCACATACATCCAAACAGATGACAATGCAAAGCTTCATAAGCCTCATTTATGAATTTATAAGCACAATTCACATTTTTAAAACGATTGATATTAATAGAGGGACATCTCACTAAAGTCTATACAGAGATTTGCCAGGGCATGTGGTTGGGTTGTGATATGACTTGCAGAATTCCTTGGGATACATAAGGTGCTTATGGACAAGGCTTGTACTGTGTTATCAGTCTGCCTTCCCTCAGAATTTTACAAGAAGTTCCAGGTTTTGTTGTCATCCATTAGCAACCCTCCTGTGTTTTCCCATCACTTCTTCCATTTTTTTTTCTTAACACAGAAAATAAGTTAAGAAAAAAAAGGCAGAATAACTACACCATGCCTTCTGACTGGTAGGAATGCATATCCTCCATCTAGAAGTACTGATAATATAACAGTGTATTCAATCATTTCTTTCTTCGGGTATTTCACTTGTCCTTTACAATCACTCCAAAGGTTATCGAGAGTTGAATTTCCATGAGTTACATGCTGGCTAATAACAGGAATCAAACCTGCAGCTTCTTGGCTGGTACAGTCCACTGACATGTGTTCTGATGCCCTGAAATAGACTCACTGAAATATTGAAAGAGAAAGGTACATAATTGTATTGGGGTTGACCTATATATGATATGTGGGTTTCTGTGATTGGAATATCCAGCATACTTTTATTATACAAAAAAGCCCTTTAGTGGTGGGGAGTGATTTAGATTAGGACTATGATATTTATTTATTTATTTATTTATTAATTATTTATTTAGGACATTTATAGGCCGTCCATCACTGTCATCTCTGGATGGCTTACAGAATACTGAGGAAGAGGAAAACTAACTCATCAATTTAACATGGCCCCCAAACTGCTATTAGCACCTTTCTCCAAACTTCCACTGGAACATAAGCTTTACTGTCTTCCCCCTGTCCCCAGCAAGCAACAGCTTCAGTGGAAAGCAACAGATACAGGTATGTGGCAAAGGATTAGGCCCCCTTCCCCCTGCCTGCAGTGGCCTTATTCAAAAATTTCCTGCCCCACACCTGCTTTCTGCGAAGTAAATACATGTTGGGCATTCCAATCAGAGAATTCCAGGTGTGCTTTGGTTTTCGCTCCTGTTTGAAATCAAGGGTAAAATTATTAAGCCTGGAAAAGAACTGATGCCTGTAAAAAATAATGGTTTGACTTCTCAGTAATTTTAATTTTTGTTTTCTGTGTGTTCCAACTTGCGTTTTTAACACATGCCTGCTGATCATGTTTATAAAAAGCATAGGCAAAGTTCATTAACTATGTGCTACTGAAACTTGCTGGTTGTGGGCGTCTGAATATTGAACAAATTGTCCACCTTTGATCTGACTAAACTAAGTAGATTGTGGCAACTCCAGCATAATGATAAAACAACATTTGCCACTTTGTTTTAGCTTTGAGCAGGTGAATAGAGTATGTATTAGCTTCACAGTAAACCATCAGCGTAGTGTCAGAAGCAAGGCCCCGTTCATTAGCGAGTCCCACTTGGTACTTGAAGTTGTGATTTTGCTTCTAGAGGACATTTAGTTGAGCGATATTGTAACCAAGAGACTTTGACAGCCAAAATTAACTTATGCAGCTCTTCTTGTTAATGGTTATGCTAGCTGTGCATTCATGCAGGTTTTATAGTGTTTAGATGAGATGACTCATTTCTTAGCCACTTTTGTGTTGCATTGGCGCTGGTACAGAATCCTTCCAGCCTGTACAATGAAACAGAGAGGGAAGGTGTGAGAGATCTGAGTCTTTCGATGCATCTTGGAATTTACAAGATAATTGGATTAGATAAGGTTTATTGATCCAGTGCAGAAAGGTTATACTGCTCTTATAACAAATACCTGCCTATAAAGTGTGGTGGTTTTAATCAAGGGCCTCAGGGAATGCAAACCCAAAGCAAGAAAGCATAAGTCTGGGTTTTTATTTGAAATATTTTAACACAGTCTTTTATAAATAGCCTTGGCAATCAATCAGTATAGAAATGTAATAAATAAATAAATTCAGTGCCATTCTTAAGTTATCTCAGTTCAGGTGCATAGCTTACCAGCTTTCATGCATGCCATCAATATGAGACTGAATTGAAATTCATCAGCAAATTTCATGCCGCAGAATTTGATTTCAACAGATCCTTGAAATTTCTGGCTCACTAGAGAAAGTAATTGCCTTCTTCATTGTATGTGATTGATTGCGCTCAGTTGTTCCCCACTAGTTACAGTTAGCAGTCCGAGATGCTGATTGGATCTTACTCATTTTAAATAGCCTCTGCATTGGTTTGTGTTCCAGTTAATGATACAGGAGTTAGTATCTTTTACATTGCTTGACCTTTGGCCTCACTGTGTCTTTATATTTTTAAATTATATTTATATCTTACATGTCCTCCTCTCCATTTTATCCTCACAACAACCCTGTGAGGTAGGTTAGGCTGAGAGTCAGTAATTGGCCCAAGTCACCTGACCGCAGGCCTGCCAAGTCCTGCTGCAGCACTCCTAATCAGTACACCACACTGGCTTTCTTTTAAAAAAAAAAGGGTGACATCCAGCATAACTAACTTAAACATCACGCTTTCAGTGGGTCTGTCGAAATAGGATTAATGGAAGAAACTTAGGGTCAACCTACCTGCTGCAGTAACATGGTGCACAGTATGGTATCTCATCTCATGGTATGGCATTTGATGTGTTTGCTTTGTTAAATAGTCACTGGAATCCCCTATCCGGACTGGGACTGCAACATACAAGAAAGCACAACTAGCAGCTTCCCTTCTGCACTTTTCAGAAAAAGCATGTGTGTGTGTGTGGGGGGGGGAGGGGTACACTGTAGGGGAAAGGGTTAACTCCTTCCCCCATTATATCAAGTTTGATGGTTGGGTCACTGCTCATTTCGTCTGCCCCCCATGAAATCTTACATCTCATGTTAAAGATAAAATGACATCAGTTTCTTCTTGTCAGTTGCAAGAAACAAACACCAAACACATGACTGTCCCTCTGCAATTTATCAAAGGGGAAATTTTGCTTTCTTAGCTCTCTAAATAGTATGCACAGAAGTTCCTCTTTTAAGAACATCTAAGTATATAATTTGTAAATGTGACAACTATACCAGCTTGCTCGTTGCAGGTTTTTGCATATTTTGCAGGTGACCATTTTAGAAATACAGGGGTTTTTTTTGTAGGGGGGATCATTTACATTAAAAAAAAATCCAATCCGCAACTCTTCAAGTGAAAGTAGTATTTTAGCAAGGCAGGTCCTGAAATGAGGTAAGATTGTTTACTGTAGTAACAGTGTAATCTCCACTTCTTAGTATTTTTCTTGCCTTTGTCCTGGGTTATTTTTAAAGCACTTAACTGGAATAAAAATCAAATTAAGAAGCAAAATATCATACCTCCTTTTGAAAGTCAGAATGTGAAATGCATTTTGACAGCTCTTTCTTTTGGAGAGATGGCCAAGCATGTAAATTAAGTAGTAAATTAAGATATTTCAGTGCAATGCACAATCTGCATGATTTATGATTCATACACAATTTGGTAATACGGAGCATTACGTTTTTGATCTAAGAGCACTTTTGATCCTTTCATGTGAGACAAGAAATGGAATGAAATGCTCATAATCATTGAAGTTTCAAAACAATAACAATAATTATAGCTTATAATTAGTATATCATTATAGTTTATAATGTTGGTGTGAGCTTAAGTGGACTCCGGGGGATGGTGGAGGACAGGAAGGCCTGGAGGAATGTTGTCCATGGGGTCGCGATGGGTCGGACACAACTTCGCGACTAACAACAACAATAGTTTATAATTAGTAAATTATGGTTTATAATTAATAAACCATGATATATTATAATTAGGAAATCAGCAAACATTCTCAATACGTTATTTGTAAATGAAGTTATACCTTTGGGTCTCATTTTTCAGTATACTTATTTTGCAAGTAAACGAAGAATATAATGATGGAAAGAATCCCCTATGATGTTTGGAATAAAATACCATTTTCATACATTCAGGGGCATGAGATCATAGATGACATAATGTCTAATTTTGTAGGTAATCTATAATTATATATGTCTCTTTCCTTCTTCCTTTTCATTTGGATGGTGCACTTTTTGGGAGTGTTATTGCTTTTTCCCCTGGAGTGGCCATGCTCTAACAAAGAGCTCCTCTACATATATACAGTTATAATGTGGTCATTTCCAGAGTATTAACTGGCTGGTTTTTCTCCAGCAATGAAAACACACATCCCCATCTTTAAGTGCATGTCTACTTTTAACTTTGGAGAACTGAAAAGCAGGGGATGAAGGGGCTGATGGAGCTACAGTGTGCCTGTGGATCTGGTTGGTGCAAGTGCCATTAAATTGGTTCAAATCCCATCAGTTGTTTGCACACTTGCAGTGGTGCTCTCATTCACTTTCCTAAAAGGCATCTTTACTGGATGTCATGGCAGGGTCCTCTTCAAACCAAAGGGAATTTGAATAGCAGCTTAAGATTCACATGCTTGACAAAAGTAAATGAGTATTCTGGCATGTGACTGTCCCTTTCCTGCTTCTCTGAATAAAGCACAATATATTTGCTGTTTGTTTGGATGCATGGTGCCATTTTGTTGCAATGCACATCTTGCCAACTTAGTGCCCTTTGGGCATGTCAGATTTCAGTTCCCAGAATGCTATGAGTGCAAGTACCCTGTATTTGGAGGGCACCAGGTTGGGAAAGGCTATCATAAAGGATGCACAACACAAACACACACAGTTTTATAATCCTGTATGTAGATGAGCCACTTTTGAAATCTCCTTCACTTTTAAACTTTTTGGCATCAACCAAGCTGGGCTACTATTCAAAGAACAAATTCCACTGGGTAGAGATCATTAGAAGTTTAACCTTCTAATTTGGCTTAAATTTCAGGTTTTTGTTGCTATCTTAGCACTTACTTGTTTCAGCATGAAATTGTTTCAGGCAATATGTTTTTATTGAGGTGCAAATGTTAACAAACAAAAATAATAATCACCATCCACTATCAAAGCCATTTGTGCTCCACTGCAGGAAAAAGAAACACAGTATACAAATGTCATTTTTAATGCTTCAATCAATTTTGAGTGTAGTGTTGAGTCTAGTGTTGCTCCATTCCACTAAGATATCACTGAGAAATAGTAAAGTATTAAGTTTGAATATGTTAATATTCAGCTTGTGCTAATTTCTGAAACCCAAGCATCCCTTACATAAACAAAGTTTTCCCACTTTTTGAACTGCTGCCAGTACTACTGTTTAACTTCCTTTAGCTGCCAACAATGCATTTAGAATCTTGCATTCTTCAGTGCAAGCAGCTTGTAGGACCGGATTATACTTTGATCCTTTGAAGACCCACATTACTGTAACTTCACTAAGTGCTCATTCTTACTTCAGTCAATAAATTTTTAACAGTTCAGGTTCTATGTTAATGTTTACCCATTTGCTCTAGTCTGGGCTTCCTACTGAGTGTAATTTTCACATTCTGGGTACCTTGTTGTATCATGACCACTTTGCATACCAGAGAGTATGAATTACAGAGCCCTGAGTATATTACTGGGATGTGCTATCATTCATGTTTGAAACAGATATGCATGCAAGCTGGACATGCCTGCAACAGGACCCTCCTTCGTATGTTTTCCAGCAGCTATTGTACATAGGCATGCTGTCTCTGTTATTGGAGACAACCACTTAGCCATCAGGACTAGTAGCCACTGATAGCCTTATCTTCCCCAAATTTGCCTAATCCCCTTTTAAAGCAGTCCAGACTGGTGGCCATCATTATATCTTGTGGAGGCAAATTAACAGTTTAAGTCCAATAAAAGCCCTGTATCCGCTGTTTCAGTTACTGCGGTTTCACTTAACTGTGGTTGGCCATGGTCTGAAAACAAGACCAGAGGAGCCAGAATGTAGCCCACTTTGAGGGAGCTCATCCTGTGTCATGTTATGTGGTTTGTGCATGGCCACCTGCTCACTCCCAAGTCTGACACCTGCCCTTGCCAGGGGTTGGCTCACTGTTCTGGGCCGGCTGTAAGAGAAGCTAGGAAGGGGAGCATTCCCCATGCAGCTGTCCTTGAAGAGTCGCAGTGCGGCCTGCACAGGTCTCCTCCCTTTCGCCTGCCTACCCCGTGCCTCTCCACAGTGCAGTAGTCCACAAAACTCTTTTTTTAGAAATCCCATTTAATAATGGATGGCAAAGTTGCAAATAATGAAATGTATGAAAGTGAAACCTGTGAAAGGTGAGGTTCATGTATATATACTCTTTGCTACTACCTGCAGTCTCAGGCATATGCTGGGGGCCTGGATCCAATTCCCTAGGGATACGGGGGTCCTACTGTACATGTTGAGTGAAGAAGTACTTCCTTTTATCTGTCCGGATTCTCAAACCAGCCAGCTTCATGGGATGCCCCCAAGTTCTAGTATCGTGAAAGAAGGACAAAAAATATCTCCTTTCCTATTTTATTCACACCATGCATAATTTTGTAACATCTCTGTTACAGGACCCCTTCCTTTCTTTTTTTCTAAGCTAAACAAATCTTGGATGTTGTAACCTTTCCTCATAAGCCCCTTGATAATTTTAGTTGTCCTTGTCTGCACTTTTAACAACTTTTCAGTATCCTTTTTAGAAGCAGTGAACGGAACTATACGAAGTATTTTAGTTTGGTTGCATCATAGATTTTCAGAAAGGGAGTAAGCTTCCAGTGGTTTTATTTTCAATTCCTTCCCTAATTAAGCCTAACATGGAGTTAGCCTTTTTTCACAGCAGTTGTACCTTATGTTGACATTTTCAGCCAGCCATCCACCATATCCACAAGATCTCTTTCTTGGTTGGTTAACCCAAGTTCAGATTCCATCAGCTTATACTTCAAGTTTGGATTTTTTTGTAGTACTGTGCACCACTTTACTATAGCTCACAGTGACCCACATTTGCCCACACTTGTCTATTCTCTGAGTTTGGAGAGATCCTTTTGGAGCTTCTCACAATCTCATTATGTTTTAAGCACTTTCAATAATTTGATGTTGCCAGCATATTCTGCCAATGTTTCCTTCTAAATTTCTAATCATTTGTGAATGAGTTTAAAAGCTCTGGTCTAAGAACAGATCCCTGTAGGACCCTAGTGCTTATATCTGTCAATGGGAGAAATTATTATTTATTCCTACTCTCTGCTTTCTGTTCTTTAATAAGCTACTTTTCCATAAAAGGACATATTTTATTTCATGAATGCTATGATGTTTAGGAATCTTTGAAAAAAGATTTGTCGAAGCCTTTTGGAAGTCCAAGAAAACAAATTCTACCAGATCGCTCCACCTACATGTTTACTGACATTTTCAAAGAGCTCTGAGAGGTTCGTGATTTACTTTTACAGAAGCTGCATTAATTCTTTCTCCTTCTACGCGCCTACTAATTTTATCTTTAATAATGCTGCTTTCAGCCAATTTCCTAGAACAGTTATTAAGCTATAACAGGCCTCCATAAGTGCTGCAAATGTGACAATCTAGGTTCAGTTACCACACAGGGATATTCTTAATCTGTATGAAATGGCCCTCAGGTAAATTGGAGAAAGTATGCAAAGCAATCTACATAGTTTCAAACAGCAGTGTTATGATTATCCATGCCCTTTATTAATTGCCACCTCAGCTGAAAGATGGCATTGTGTTTTATTTGTGCTCCATTTAGGGATATCAGTCATGGGGATATTTAGTCAGAGGTCAGTCCACTAGGGCCTGGTCCACACATTCTGCAGAGTGGGATAGCGGCAGGCTATGGTGGTTAAATGGACTATAGCACTTCAGACTCTGCGCATCTCCGTGAGTACTCATTGGGGATGAATATTCCTAGGCCAGTTTTGTCTCTGCTTTGTGAGTTTCCTGTTTACAAATAAATCATCCCCACACTCCATAGATTAGTTTTATGGAGCATAGTAATAATGACAACTACCACCAATAACCAATAATAGAATGATGGTATATGAACACATGGAAGACATGAAGAGAACATGAAGGAAAGTCTGTGAGGAAGGGATGATCCTTACTGAACTAAGATCCAAATCCTGAACTTGTCTTATACTAATGGCAGAGTTCTCCGAAATGTAAGCATATGTCTGATTAATTTTGATTAGATATGGGCATGTGCTGTCCAAAGCAGTGGGCTTTTTACCATTTAACTCTGCTTTGAAGGGTCCATAATTTGCTGTTTTCAGTATGTTAGTATTTCCTTAGAACCTGGAGGTAAAACTGAACACTGATTAGCTTTATCATAGGAACAGAATACTTGTTTGGAGGTTTACTTTTGTTATAGGCAGAAACATGATACTCAGATATACATATAAAATATTCCTGAAAATACTGGAGCTAGTACAAACTATAAAAAACCATCAGTGGTTTACTGCTGTTAGATGCTTATTTTCCATAATACTTTGTCCCAGTATGTTATCTCTTTGAAGCATGATTTTAAAAACATTTTTGAGTCCTATAAAAATGTTTTGCTTAGACAGCTGATGTTCTCACGCGCATCTGTGACCTTCTGTTTGCTGCCTAATCATTATTATTTTCTGAATTATATTTACAGCTGGTACTTCCGTACCAGTTAGGCAAATATCCCAGATAAACCCCTTCTTTTGGCTTGTATCACATCCTCTTTAGCATTAGGCTAAACTCTACTGGAAATAGAAAGCTGTCCGATTTTTGAGGCACTGCTGTGATTAAATGTAATGTAATACACTTGGTATGAGCACTTAAAGGATAAACATTCCTTTGCCTACTGCAGGTAGCTTTATATCTTGCTTGGATGCAGCTTATTGTGCTAGCAAGAAGAGGAGCAAGAATACAAAACTCATTAAGCAGGAGAAAAAAAAAACTACAGTCAGCCAAAATGAATTCTGCCTGCAGGTGCAATGAGTTAAATCTACATTGTAAAAATAAGCAAGTGCTTGCACTGGGAGAACTGTATCAGATACCCTATTTGAAAGATTCTTTTTAAAACCCTGTAGCTTTAACTATGGTACAAAATCTTATTTTTAACCCTGATTGCTAATGCCTCATTGTTTTTGTACATATATACAAGCGCTCTGATAGTGATATGTTGAATACAGACTTGTGTTCTATTAGTAGCTGTGACAGTGAACCTAATCCACTGAGATGCTCACCTGTGAAACCATCTTTGACCCTGGAGGGGAACACATCTGTGTGTCTGAGAAGTTCCACTTCAGCACAGTTTGCTTAAGAGCGGCTGCATCGTTCACTAGAAGAAACTATGACCAAGTTTAGATGGGAACAAAGTTGAATATACAGCCTCTCTGGGCGGTTGTCATGTTGTGCCAATCAAGCAAATGTCAGATTTTGCAAAGGTTAAACAAAACTTCCAGGACCCTAAAACAAACTACGGTTAAACATTCTCACCATGGATTATGGGCTGTTGTTTTGTGTGACCAGCCCCTGCACATGACACATAGATAATGGAAATGCAATGTCTATAGCAGTCTTCCCTTGGTAGCTTCTAGATATGATGGTTACAATTTTTATCATCCTGCCAACATGGCAATTTAAAACAATAAAATGCTTTTTAGAAGGATGGTAATTGTATGGCTATTGCTGGCTGGGATTAATGGGTGTTGTAGTCCAATACATTGGGAAAGCATCAGGTTGTGAAAAGCTGCCTACTGTATCTTTTATTCTTTTGTGTATTTAGAAATGAATCTCTTTAAAATCAAGAGGAAAATTCTTTCCCAGTTAGTTTATAATCAGTTGGACTAGCTATGCTGCTACAGGTCAGGATAGGGCTTATGTTTAAATCCCTGGTTTTAAGGCTTATGCTGATCTCATAAACTTCACTTGGGTTTACACATACTACAAAATTCCAGTCAGTGGAAAATGTTTAAAATTGTTTTTATCCATCTTAATTATCATTTAAATTACATTGTAAAATAAAGAGAAAAGATAGTGTTGCACTCTATTAATGTTTGTACATAGAACATTATATGGTATGTTGTATTTTTTGAGAATTAAACTATTTTCCATCCTATCAAATTTACTCTTTGATATTTAAGTATCAGTCATAATGTATTTCTCTAATAGGCTTCTATATTACCTAGTTAACATGTGAAATCATTTTTGTTCACTGTAGTTATGATGGAAAATCAAGGTATAACAGTGACTTGTAAGTAAGGGGGGAAATTTAGCCTCCAGTTAGAGGCAAGGGAGGTCTGAACAGATGACAGGAGATTGTATGTGTGCAAAAGAGATGTGGGGAGATGGAAAATTAACCCGGATGCTTGGCAACATTGCTGGTATAGCATGTTTTCTTCCAGAGCTCATCTTCTCTATTGATATAGCTGCAAACTTGGAAGCAAAGCAGGAAACATCCTGCAAAAAAGGTACTTGTGACCTTACAATTTTGGAGCAATAATTGCTGATTATGCATGATAGATACTATTTACCTCATGCTTATACTGCTTATATATTTGGACAGGCTGGTGTTGGTCGGCACGGGTTTGCAGATTAGCATGCCAGTCACCTACAAAAACACAGTAGAAAATGAAAGATATCACTTGTACCATAAAAAAACTTTTATTTTGTTCATTATATTTTAATCTATCCAATGATTGAAACATTTGTGGGCAATGTACAAATAAATTAAAACCATAAAATCAAATCTATCAAAACAAAAATGATTAAGCAACACAGGATAATGCCAAAATAAAACTAACAGCTAAAAATACATCTGTACTAAGAACTGGGAGCGCTAAAATTGTTCCTGGAACACCTGGAAAAATACAGTTCTCACCTGGCACTGAAAATAATATAGGCAGCAGATGAGACTGGCACCACTATAGAAAATGCTACTTATTCCACCCAATTTGGTGGAAGGCTTATGTAGAAGAAGGCCACAGAAGATGAACTTAGGGAACTGGGCCGGTAAATCTGGGAGGAAGTATTCCTTCGTATAACTTGACTCCAAACTATATAGGGCTTTAAGTGGTCAAACCAACACTGGCTGGCAAGTTGAGCAGGGTACTGGTAGGTATTTGTCTAGCGGCCCTGATTTGGATAAATCCAAGAGCACCCCATGCAAGGAACCTTAGAGGGAGTGCAACACCCTTTGCTAGAAGATGAACACCATTCAGTCAAAGAGATTAATCTCTCATCAACAGTATCTCTGCCTTGTCTATTGTTGTTATGTGTCACCAAGTCGCTTTTGACTTACGGCAAGCATATGAATGAATGCCTTCTAAAACATCCCAGGCAGCCCTGCTCAGCTCATGCAAATTCATGACTGTGTGGAGTCAGACCATCTCATATGTGGTCTTCCTTTTCTTCTCCCTTCACCTTCGCTAACATGATTGTCTTCTCCAGTGGCCTTCCTTGATGGAGTCTAACCTTATTGGCCATGATCCAGTCCATTATCCTAACTAAGCACTGGTTCAGAATGCCACGTGTGTTAGAAGAAAAGGGGAGGGAGAGTTGAGGCATATTCCACAGACTGATGATACTCAGCCCACACCCCCAGCTTCACACCTTCCAGAGGCTTGATGTAAATGTTAAAAAGCACAGAGGCTAAAATAGCCTGTGGAACCCAATATTAGAACTAATATGGTGCAGAGCAGGAAGCCCCCTGCATAATATTTTGGAATTCAGCATCCAAGTAGGAACAGAAACATTGCAATAAAGTGCTCCCCGCCCCCGCACAAATAGTATGGCTGATGGAAAAGCTGCTGAGAAGTCCATGTAATGTAAACAAGACTGCTCTTTCCTATATTTACCTTAGCAAAGGTTATCCCACTGAGTGACCAAGGCATTAAAACCAGGCTTTAAACTGAATTGAAATGGATCCAGATAATAAGTTTCATTTAAGAATATCTAGAGTCAATTAATGCCTACTCAAGTACTTTGCTGAAGAGGGGATGTATTACGTATTATTCATTATTGGAGTTTCCCTACATCTAAATCGGCATGGAAAAACTGAAGGTAATATATTTGGTTAGGTGAGAGTATCAGCTCAGCTGTAACAATAGCAACAGTCTGAGCAAAAACCTCAGAAGTTTACCTGTTTGGCATTCTTCAACTGCTGGAATTCTAGTTGTTCAGTAGATCACCAAGTGACCCTGGGAAGTGCACCAAAAATAACTGCCTCATCCATTTCTGACACAGTATGTGATTTACAGAAGTGCAAAGTAGAACAAACAGATCTGTGAAGGTAATATATACTACATACCTTGGAACATAAGGCGCCCTATTGATGAAGTATACATACTTTTGGCATAAAATACAGTGGCTGGGTTCAGATGACACAACAGGCCATGGTGGTTTATTACCATCATTGATGTCATGTTTTGTGAACCCCGTGGTGGTGTTTCACCATGGTAAGTTTGGTCTTTTGAAGTCATAATAAGAAGCAATGGTTTGTTCTATGGTATTTCCATATCACCATGGCTTATGATGTTGTTTGAACTCAGGGTCATTGTTTCCACAGTCCTGGTATGCAATTAGCATAGAATTACTGGAAGGCGCAGTAAATGCAGGAGTTGTGCCAGACATCCATCCTCTATGTGTGGACCATTGGGGAAGAGGCAGGCAAAATAGGCAGGGACTGATGCACTTGGGATTAGATGGCTGATGGAATACATGCCAACAATAATGTAAAAGCCACTTGATTGTCTGAAATGTAGAAAAAACCTGCAAGAATCATAATGATGTAAGGTTGCTTGTTGTTTGGTGTGAATGCAACTAGTGTGTATGTCTGTTTCTTTGTCTATGAGTCTCCACATATTACGAGTGTGTGTGTGTTCTAACTGTAGTGGATTAAATGTGTGCCCTGAAGTATTCACAAAGAGCAACCCAGAAAACCTTGTTGGTGTGCAATCATCATTTCTTTCTTTCAAATAAGTGCAACCCAGGTACTTTGAAGACTAATCCCAGAGTCAATTTAGTTAGCACATTTCTGTTTTAATACAAGATTCACTTTCTTTCTCTTGATGACTGTGATGCTCTTTTAGGTTAGAGATAACCATAAAATGGTACAGTATACTCATCTGTTACCTTGACAACAGCAAAGCTTGCTGAAGGCAATGATGGAGATGCTTCAAATACACAGGCACGTGATGTTAATTTTTCCTGGTGGATTATTGTTGAATATATCTACCATTGCTTATTTAAAATATTATGAAATCATAATAAAATATTATGAATCATGATATTGCTGAAATAGGATGTTTTCCTTACCAAATATCTACATTTCATGAACAAGAATGCTTGTAAAAGCAATGTGGAACATTGATGAAAACTCCCAAATTGATTTGTATTAAAACGTACTAATTACACAGAGCCTGTAAGATGAAATCTGCTTCAGAGGTTTTCTGGCAAACAACAACTGTCTTGTAATTCCTGGTATTGCTTAAGTGCTTAAACGCAGTTTAGTGGGATTTTCGGTCTGTTATTCATAAGCTTTACAGGCTGTGGTTGATTAATTCCAGAATTTGCTTTAAATTACTAGGTTGGTGCAATGCCAATTATAAAATGAATTATTAAGTTGAAATTGTAATCTCTGTTTATATAGCTGAATTTCAAGATATTAATTATCTATAAAATAGAAAATATTGCCAGGAGTTAGGCATTTTTCCATGCTGGAATACTGGGCACTAGTTAGTTGTATAGATGCAAAGAGTGAAATAACACTTTCTCTAGATTAGCAGGGGGGGTTTGTAATCTTTTTTTATAATCATCAGCTTTCCTTGGATGCAATATATTATGGTGTGTTGCATACATTTCACTAAATTAAGTATTTGATGTATTAAAGCCATTTTTAAAATATCTTGCTAAACAAATAAGCAAAGAAAAAAAATGGTAAACCTGCTGTGCCTAACAGCATATCTTTAATTTCTTGCTGGAAAAATGCATTTTGGCCAAAGCACACCTTCCAGTGTAAAATCTTAATGCAAAGCTATTGTCAAATAACAGTCTAATGAATTTGTTTCAGTAACAGTGTCCAATTAGAATAAAGTAAAAATGATCCTAATGCAATTTAGTGTGTTAAAAAGAAAAGTCCATTAATAGTATGATTATGTTGGAGGTTAATTGCAGCACCCTTATTATTACTCCAGGCAGCCCCTTGAGTGGTAGGTATGCTATCTTCATGTTCTTAGGAATATTATACGGTTTCCTTGATGGTCTTAGTATGAAGGAAAAAGCAGAGGAGTCTGCCAAGAAAATGCAGCATAGGTTTAGCGCCTCTTAGAAGGCATGTGGATTCCAGGCTCAAATCCAGAATTACTGTGTGCTTTACAGTCATAGCCATGCCTATCATCTGAATCTCATATCTGATGCTGTGAGATTTGTTTCTTAAATATAGCATCTTAGCCTACAAAGAATATTAAGA
Organism: Varanus komodoensis; assembly: GCF_004798865.1. Lineage (NCBI taxonomy): Eukaryota > Metazoa > Chordata > Lepidosauria > Squamata > Varanidae > Varanus > Varanus komodoensis. The sequence goes on along the minus strand of NW_025335568.1, from coordinate 50,792,504 downwards.
TTATTCAAGTTAATTGTACATTACTAGGTTTAGCAATAAAATGGGTTCTTTAAGCATCACAGGGGGATTTCTTGAGCATAGTTTTGTGCACATCCCAAAAATGGAAAAATCAGTTCAGGGTTTCACAAAAATAAAAAATGGCCCTGCCAGTTATTAAGTAGGCTCTAATAACCTCTCATTACTAATTATGAAATTTAATCCTTTGATTTTGAACTGAGAACCAGCAGTTGGTTAAAGGGAAAGGGTCAGAAAAGGTTGCTAGGGGAGTTTTCTTTCTGTACAATTAATTTTACTGGATTTTTAGTGATTGGGTCTTAGTTTTCCTTATTGTAATATTAGGCTGGTCCTATTCTAAGTTAGTCAAGTGAAATTAAGTCATGGCTAATTTGTCCCATTGATTTCAAGTGATTTTGTCATGGAAGGCTCTAAAATATTGTGTAATTTTGTCTGTGTTGATCTATCTACTGGAGGGTTGATAATGAGAGCAGAACAAACAGTGCCTGCTTGGTTTTCACAAGAATAGGTTCAGATGCCTATCTTGCTTCTTGATGGCTTTTCCCAGGCTTCTGAACTCCCTTTCAAGGAGTGATGTGGTTTCCCAGGAAAAGTGGAACTGAACATTTTCTGGACATTTTTCCAGAAATTTTTCTGAGGCTTGTGTTCGTTTGATGCATTTTTATTTACCATCATGCACTCTCCTCAGGAAACATTCATATTTTATATTGAATAAACAGAACTAAGATGGTAATTCATGTCAATTTTATGTGTCGTATAAATACACTAAATTTTCCCCAATAGCTAGAAATATTTGAACTGATCCCCCTTTGGACGCATGCCTCAGTGTGGTGAGGGGATTTGAGAGTGTTTAAGTCAACAGCAATGCCACCAGGAGGCTAGACTCTTTCATTAGTCTGGTATCATTCGAGGGTCACACAAAGCAGAATGGTCAAAGCTGAGACAAAATATTAAGCGGCATTTGCCCTCTTCAGGAGTACCTGTCACTTCAACAGAAGAAATTGATATCTCTTACAGTGATGGGGGCAGAGAAACTCATGAAGGGCAAGAACTGGGCAGCAGTGGTAATTGAAGGCAGAGGATCATTTACAGACAATGGCAGAAACACTGGAGCTAATTCTGGTTAGTGTTGTGCAGAAGGCAGCAGCAAACCCCATCTGAATTTTCTTATTTTGAAAACCCTATGTTGAAATAACCTAAAATGAAGAGCAAAGGACAAGTATGAATAACACTGTTGCTAAGGTCACAACAAGATCAAAGCCGAAAGGAAATCTAGAGGCTGACATGCACAGAGGTGAAAGTCCAGTACTGTACGACACATACAGTTGGAACACAAGAAATAAGAAATTACTTTCTTAAGAAAGAAAGAGAGAGAGAGAGAGAGACAGAGACAGAGAGAGAGACAGAGAGATGAATCAAGGCAAACTGGAAACAGTAAAGCAAGAAATGAAATGGTTAAACTTCACAGTGTCTGGTGTGAATGAACTAAATGTGACAATTTCAGTCAGGCAAACACAACAGTGTTTTACGCTGGAAATGACAAACTCCGGAGAAATGCAGTGAGGCAATATGCAGCAAATGAAGTAAGGGATGATAACACAAAGTCCAACCAGATCATATCAGTCAGAATTTATGAAAAACCTATTAACATAACCATAATTCAAGTTGGTGCTCCAGCAGCAGATGTTGAAAAAGAAAGAAGAAATCAAGAACTTTTACGCAGGCTTTCAAGAGGAAATTAATAACACATCAAAACAAGGCATGCAGATAAACACGGATAACTGGAATCCAAAAGTAAAAACAAAGCAGAATCCAATGTTATAGGAAATTTTAGTTGAGTGGTATGAAATGAAACAGGAGAATGACTCATAGAAGCTGATATATAGGACTATTTACATGGACATCACAAGTTGACCAAGCTAGAAATCAAATAGACAATGGAACTAGATGATGGAGAAGCTGTAATCTTACTGCCAAAACAAGCCCAGGAGCAGGTTGTGGTAGTGACCATGAACTCAGATATCAGAACATAGTGCCAAAAATCCCTGAGGAATTTAAAGCCCTCATAGAACAGATTCGCTTTATTGAACTCAATTGACCATGAACCAGCAGAAATGAAACCAAATACATTTTTAGAGAAGAATGCAAAAAGACCATCCTGAGACTCATTGTAATAGGATGGGATAGAAAAGCTATAAAAGAATGAATGGGCAATTCCTGTACAAAAAAGAAAAGGCCTAGATCATGGGTCCTCAAACTACGACCCAGGGGCCGGATCTGGCCCTCCGTGCCCATTTATCTGGCCTGCCATGGCCATTTGGACCTGCACAGGGAGGCAGCGGTTTCCAAAATGATCTCCAAGCAAGCAAGCTGCTGCCTCGTGCGCCTGTCTCGTGACACGTGCCCACCCCCACCTCCCCTCCCCTCATCGCATGTGCCCACATGCCCCTCACCTTGACTCGCCATGCGCTCTGCCCCCACCTAAGTGCGTGCGCCTGCACGCACTGCCCCCACCCCCTTGCCGACCCTCACGTATCACTGGCACCTTTCAACTGGCCCCCTGGTGTAAAAGTTTGAGGACTCCTGGCCTAGATGAATGACAGAAGAAACACCCACAATTTCCTGAAGGTGGGAGAGTAGCAAAAGGCAACAGAAACAGAAGCCTGAATGCAACTTTTGAGTGACTATCATACAGAGACAAAAATAATTATTACAATGACCAGTGCAAAGAAATTGAAGAAAACAATGGAAGAGGAAAACCTTGAGACCTCTTCGAGAAAATCCAAGAAATCAAAGGGAAATTCAAACCTAGAGCAGGAGTGCGGAAAAAGCCAAAGGGGAACATATTATCTGACTAGGAGAAAATAAAGAGAAGATAGAAACAATATATAGAACTGTACAAAAGAGATAAAATGATGACATGCTCCTACAGAGAGGAATCTTATGAGGAAGAGCCTTATTATGTTCGTAACTCAGTGTATTTTTTGTATTTTTGTATTTAATGGTAATTTATTATGTTCTATTGTATTTCAATGTATTTTATTGTGTTGTAAGCCGCCCCGAGGCTTCGGCAAGGGGCGGCATAGAAATGTAATAATAATAATAATAATAATAATAATAATAATAATAATAATGATGATGATGATGTTAGAAAGTGAAGAAGCTGCTCTGAAAACACTTGGAAAGAATGAAACACCTGGAGTAGATCGGATACCAATAGAAGCATTCTAAGCTGCAGAGAATGAATTTGCCCAAATCCTAACAAAACTATGCCAATGAATATGGAGAACAAGCAGTAGCCTACAGATTGGAAATGTTCAAGTCCCAAAGAAAGGAAATTCAAAGGCCTGCAGTAACTGTAGGACCATTGCATTCATTTCCTGTTCAAGCAAAGTGATGCTGAAGGTGTTGCAACAAGGATTTTACCACATAAAGAGTGAGAAATGCCTGAAATTCATGCTGGATTCTGAAAAGGAAGAGGTGCTCATGATCATATCGCAAATATACATTGGCTGTTGAAACACCAAACAATTTAAGAAGATCAGTCTGTGCTTATAGACTACAGCAAAATCTTTGACTCTGTGGATTACAAGAAGCTATGAATGTTCCTGATGGATGTGCTTCAGCAATTGATTATCCTGATGCAAAAGCTGTATAATGGCCAAGAAGCTACTGTTGGAATCAGAAGCATCAGACAAGTGTCTGTTTTATCTCCCCAATATATCATAAAGGAGAGATGAATCAGAGGAAAAAAGAATTAAAATTAGTAGAAGATACATCAACAATTTAAGATATACAGATGATACCATCTTATTGGCAGAAAGCAGCAATGAACTGAAACAATTCCTGATGGAAAGTGAAAGAAGAAAGTGCAAAAGCAGGACTGCAGCTGAGCACTAAGAAAACAAAAATAATTACTTTGGAAGAATTATACAACCTTACTGTCAGCCATGGATAAATTAGAATTATGAAAGATTTTGCGTACCTTGACCCAGTCATCAATTCAAAGGGAGACTACAGCCAAGAAATTACGAGAAGTCTGAGACTTGGAAGGGCAATTGTGGAGAAACTAGAAAAGAACCTCAAGTGTAAGGCTGTTACACTGGAGACCAAAGGCACGATCATCCAAACTATTGTATTCCTGATAATTATACATGGGTGTGAAAACTGGAAAGCTGACAGAAAAAAATGATACATTTGAAACAAGCTGGAGGAGATCTTTGCAAGTACCCTGGACCAATGGGTGCTTTATCAAATCAAGCCAGAATCATCCCTGAAAGTAAGGAATATGAAACTGAAGCTGTTGTATTTTGGACTCATAAAGAGTGGGCAAATACTCTTTAGAGAAGACAATCATGCTTGGGAAAGTTGAAGACAGAAGAGGAAGACCAATTATTGGATGAATTGACTGCATAAAAGAAGCCACAGCCTTGAGTTTACAAGAGCTACGAAGGACAGGACATTTGGAGGGTGTTCTTTCATAGAGGCAACATAAGATGGAGGTGACTTGATGACACATAACACTGGAACTGAAATATTTGCTTCGGGGGAGTTAAATTAGTGTTAAATATTATTTATATTCGGGCCCACTCAAATCTTTCAGTACAAATCCTTTTATTGGAATATTTGTAAAACTAACCAGTAGCAAATATCTAACAAAAAGTGACTACACATGAAAGAACACAATTTTGGGATATATACCTAACAAGAGCTGATATATCTTAAATCAGCCCTTTAATTTTCTTTTGCTGAGGTAACTGTAGCATCCTCTGCTCTGCTTATCTGTTCAGTTCACACCTATGTGAACAGTGTATTTCATTAAAGGATGAATGTGGGTCTGTGAGTACAGATTGGGAAGGAGAGTGCTCCTGCACTCATGTCCTGCTTGTGGGTTCCTATAAGCAACTGGTTGGCTACTCTGCGAGCTGAATGTTGGACTAGATGGGCCCTGAGTCTGATACAACATGGTTCCTGTGTTCTTAACGGAAACAAACAGTTAACATAGTACTAGTTTCAGTTTTACTTCAACATTAGCAATTATGAGTGAATATGTCATACATAAGTCAGGTCCAGACTGATCCAGGAAACAGTTGCACTCTGCACAGGAGAGGTTGCCATACCTTATTTCTCACTTCCATGATGAACAGCCAGGAAGGGGTGGAAACTAGGAATGGATTTTGTGGGAAATGACAGTGTGCCTATTTGCCCATGGGCTGCAAATATGCCTAGAAGCACACTGTTCATTTTAGTAGTAAGCATATGTCCACTTCCCCTAGCCACCATTTTTCAGCTGGCTCCAGCTGGTAGAATTCCTGACTCTAGTAAAAAGTGAAGCCTTTTAAGAACTGTTTGTAGAACTTTTGGATATTTGCTTTTGGTTTCACTTTTGTTTTTGTGTGTTGTGTTGTATTTTCCCTTTGCCACTAGTTTTATGTTGCTATTTTAATTATTGTTTATATTTTATATTTACTTCTACAGTGTCCAGAGAATTCGAGTTTTTGTCAGTGTAAAACATGAAATAAGCCAAGCGTGGGCAGGAACTGCCTTATTTAAGTGACTAGAAGCAATTTATAATAGCCCCAGTGTAACTCATGATGTCATACTGAAAGATAAGCAAATATATGTGCACATAAGTATTTCCTTTAAGCACATAAGATCCTTGCTGGCTTAAATCAAAGTCTATCTAGTCTAGTATGCTGTTTTCCACAGTGTCCAAGTCCAACCAGATCTTCCATGAGTGTGGAAGCAGACCATGAATGCAATAATCCTCCGCTAGTTTGGTGGTAGGTTTTATTAGTAGACCTATGGAGATTAATTGGTTCTTATTGTTATCTTTTCAGGTTTTTAATACATACTCTAATGAAGACTATGACAGGAGAAATGATGAGGTCGATCCAGTGGCTGCATCAGCAGAGTATGAACTGGAAAAACGTGTAGAGAAGCTTGAGCTTTTCCCAGTAGAACTTGAAAAAGGTAATGCAATCTACAAGTGCTTTGCTGCAGGACTTTTGAAATATATAAAGGACTGCTCAGACATATAGTAGAATTATAGCACTTTCCTAAAATGATTCCCTATGCATCCCTGTTAGGAAGAACTTTCTGTAGAATGACAGTGTGTAGATTTTAAGCTTTTTCAGCATATTTATCATAAGCTAAAATTTTGTGGAAATTTTTACTCAAATTGAGAAAGAATAGGACCAGCAATATTGTTTAAGTTGGAAAATTTTTGATCCAATGCCCTTCTCTTTGCTTATCTGCTTCTCAGATGAAGATGGTCTTGGCATCAGCATTATTGGAATGGGAGTTGGAGCAGACGCAGGCCTTGAAAAACTGGGCATATTTGTCAAAACAGTAACAGAAGGTGGAGCAGCAGAAAGAGATGGCAGGTGAGTAAACATTCAGTATGCAATTATGATCATGATTGTGATTGTTTTAAAATACAAATTCTGGGCATATTTTGGGCATGTTTTTATCTGAAAACTTGGAGACACATCCAGATTCCTAGCATGGATTTCTAAAATGTAAAAACTACTCAAACTTTGAATAGTCCTCAACATTTGTCACATATTGTTGTTGTTTGATAAACTGCTATATTAAATGAATGGTAAATAAGCTAGCCCTAAGACAGGAACAGAATGACAAGTGTGCATTGTTCAGGAGTGACCCTTTTGGCTTCACCACACATCTGGATTTTAGTACAGGCCTGAAGTCTATGCTGAGATTCAATCAGATAGGCCTTTTATCCGAACAGTCAACAATGTTCTTATGATGCAAAGGCTTCAAAGTGATTATCTCAGACTCCAGGATTGGATGAAAGCATGCTGGAGTATGCATTATCAGATATCACAGATAGCATCATGTCTGGAGACCAATGATGAATGAAAGGATATCACATGGGTCTAGAAAGAGAGGGCAAGACCCAAGGTGAAGTAGCTTAGAATTCACTGATTACATCATAAGAGTATCAAAACAGTTAGGCTATTTTCCCATAATAACCAGAAGAGTTTTACTGAATCTATAGCAAACAATGATTGTACATTGTCAGTGAATTATTGAGGCCCAATGTTTATACAGATACCTAGATATAAATGAATATACTAAATTGTAAGGCTGTGAAATACTTCTTTATTCAGGAGTGAAACAGAACAGATCTGTGAGATACCAGGCAACCTTACCCTCCTGCAAATCACCTAGTTGAAATGTTCTCCAGTCTCAGTAAACTGCAGCCCAAGGGAATAAAAGGAACATGGTCTTGGTCACCAGAAGTGCATCCCCCATGAATCTGTGAACTGTGTGTTCTTATGTTCCCCCTTTCCAAATCTGTATATGTGTGTACATCGTGAAAAGCTACTGGGGAATGGGAGGCCTACGTGGCCCCCATATCCCCCATCCAACCCTCCCTTTCATGCTGGTGGAAGTCTGTTGGGTGGCCAAGCAGGAGTAACACCTTGTAAAGGAGACTGGACAAGGATATGGGAGGCATGTATAGACCTCCTAATAGATCATCACATGATGTACATGTCTACATGTGTGCCTGTGGAAAGGGAAAGGGGATCCTCACTGCATTGGTTTTATGTCTAGAGTGGACTAGAATTATGTCCCAGTTGTGTGCTTTTCACAGAGAACAGGATGAATGTTAAGAACTCTTATGCAAAAACGCATAATGATTTTCATTTTTGTAATGAAAGAAAGTAATTATGCCCATGTTCTGACTAATACAATGAAACATGAAATTTAATTTCTTATGTTAAAGACCTGTCTCTGTAACTTTTATATAAAGCACAACCATGGACTGTATTCAATTCACTCCTGAATAAATGCCTCCCTGTATCAGCAAGGATTGCAGATTTACAGAAAATTCCAGCTATCTGGCTAAAGATAAAATGCAGAAAAAAAATCTTTTTAAAGCATTGACTCTCTTAAAGTGCTTCACCCCTCTCCCCCAACAGTAGCAGTATAATTAGATTTTAGCTGCCTAGGCGTACTTGGATACGAAAATATCTTCCTTATTCAGTGCCTACAAAAAAAAAACAATCATGGTAGAAGAAATGATGCCAATCTACCCAATGATTTCCAAAAATGAGTCAAACAGGAGGAAGGCATTAACAAGTAGGAAAGCAGAACTGAAAATAACTCCTTGAAATTCAATTCTGAATTAATAGTTTTTCAGGGACCGTTTTTTGTCTTCAGGTTCTTTTCAAGTATTTTCAGTGTTTAAAGTGAATTATATTTTATGACACAGTTTGGAAAAAGCCTAAATAATATTCTTATACTCTTGTTTTAACTTTTATATTTAAAGACACACACACACAAACACACTAACCAGCCCAGAAAATGTTGGGCACAAACCGGTGAGAAACTCTACTGCCCAGATGTTTCATGAGTGCACTGTATATACTTTTTGTTGCTGCTATTCATTTCACTGGGGTTTGCAGAAGAGACTTTCCTGGTATATTGTGCCCAATAACCTTAATATATTAACAGTTAGGAATCTCATTTCTTTTGTACAATAATTTGGGAAATGAAGTGGTAAAAAGGAAGTTGACAAGGAAGATCAAATACCTCCTTTTGTAACTGGAAAAACGTGTCTCGTTCTGATAGTTCTTGAAACATGTTTGCCTATTGAAGAACTGATTTTCAAAATATTAGATAAAAATGAGCTACCTAGAATTGTGTGTGCATAAACTTATGGATACTGTACATCAGGAGCTAATAGGACAACGCTAACAAGCTGCCCCAAGATGTTTGTAGTGGGCAGATTAGAAAAGTTTTTAGTAAGTAAATAAATAAATAAATAACCTACTTATGCAATCACTTATTTTCCATGCAAACAATTTGTTCAATGAATAACAAAAACAGATTCCGTGTGATGGAATATGCTGCATCAGGAGTGGATAAGAGAAAACCTATTTTGAAAATTAATGCCAAATGTATGGATCTGCATAAAAATAGTGCAACCATATTCCCTTGGAAGGTAGTAACCATAAGATGCATGACTTCATACATTTGTAAAACATACATATGTTCATAGGATAGGCAGCATCTTATTATAGAGCACCTGGCCTCAAAAAATTAAAAGATGAAGATTACTTCCCAACTGGAAAGGAAAACAATGGAGATGAGAGAATGAAGCAGCATAAACAACATGGATTACAGTTACTTGTTTGTCTGCTGATTTTTGTTACACAAAATTATAGGGTTCAAAGGCACATGAAAGTCATCCAGTCTAGCTCCCTTCCCTGAGGCAAGATTGTGCACAAATTAACCCCCTTACAGATGAACCACAGTAACCAGATTATACAGTACCAGAAGCAATGATAGGAGTGAATAAGGCACACCCTGCCACATGCAAGCAGTAGTTTAATAAAACAGCTAAAACCAAGTGACTTTACAGTTTTGGAGGCATATGGAATATAAATGTAATAGCCAGCTCTATTTTACAGTCTTTGGTTTGATTGACATAAGGTTCCCAAGTACAGAGCTGGTTATGTGGTTATTGCAATTATCACATTTAAAAATAGTTGTCTCTTTAGATTTCTGGTTATTTCATCTCAGCCAACTAGGTTGATTTCTGACCTAGAAGAAGGAAGTTTAATGAAGTATGTCATAAGGGGAAAATTTGCCATTCGCTCCCGTTGACACTTGTGCTTAATGGAAAGCCTCTTTCCAGAGGGTCAGGGAACTTGCCTGGAGAGAATGTGGTTTGGTGATTCAGGCATGGTTTGGGGCAATTCCCCTACTGTCTTCAGAGGTCCCAGGAAGGATTATGTAGAAACAGTGGGTTGGGAAACTGTCCTCCTATTAAATTCCTGTAGGGCATAATCCTATGCAAGTCTAGATAGAAAAGCTTTCTGTCTAAAGTAGCATAGGGTTGTGCTTAAATTAACATATTAGGATCTAGGCTTCCATTCCATAAGGTTATTGATATTATTGTTATTACGGCATTTAATAATAAAACTCGTGACAAATGAAGTAAGTTGACATTTTGTTTTTGGTGCTCTTAAACATAATCTTTGGGATTGACAAACCAGACCATGGGAGAAAATTCATTTTGGAGGACATTTTAAAGGGCTTGAAGATTATTCCCCAGAATACAAGCAGCTACTGAGTTGATTTAATGACTTGTATCGCATAAATTTGCTGAACATACGATTCTGGCATACTTGCTCTGGATACTAATGTTCAAGAAAGACTGCTTTTTAAAAATACTTTGATTAGAATACCAAGTAAGAGAACTAGTGTAGCAGAGCAAGGGAACTGTGAATCTGGTTTGACTCTCACCCCTGCTGTGAGCTCACCAGGTGGCTTTAGGCAAGCCTCTGATACAGTTTGTATGATCACCTCTGATCTGGTTTGCTTAAGTCATGGTGGTCTGTGGCACTGCAGAATACGAATCTCTTCCTTTACTGTTTTAACAGTCACGTAATACAGTGTAGTTTAATATTACCTTTAATGCAAGCGTGCAGCATGCAACCCGAAATTTGTTTGGGTCTCCCTATGTACAGATCTTGACATGGGGCTTTCTCAGAGCTTGTTCTGCAGCAACTACCAACAGCTGAAGTGACAGGCCACTTTTTTTCTTTGCAACAGCTTGTTGTGGCAAGTAGTTAAAAGAAGACCCTGGCTGCATTGTATTGTTCCTATTTTTGTAAATAGCTCTTTTTTACAGTGCTCACCATCTATAATATAGGAGCTCAGGTCTATTTTGATTATAAGTAACTTGGGTGAAGACTGTGTTACTATCCTGTACATTTTTGGCATGTCTTTTGCATTATTAGTACTTAGTTCATAATTGAGCAAGTGCAAAATGAATGTTTAATCCTGGTGTAAACCAGGAAAGATATTATTTTACAAATTTATTCTGTATGCTTGCTGCACAAAAGAAAACTTTCGTATTAACTACAGTATCCAGAATCCAGAAAGTTCCGCCTTTCATTTAAAATCACAATGATCTCAGGTCTTATCTTCATTCTTCTCATTTCATCTTCCTTGCTCATTAGTATGATCATGTTCTGCCCCTTCCTTTCTCTCTGTGTGCTGGTTCATTTTAAAATCACACCATGTTCATTTATATAAATTCCACTTCCTATTTTTAAAGCCTTCCACTCTGCTCTTTTGCTTATGTTTTCTTTTTAAATTTCTCTTCAGAAACTTTCCTTAGAACCTTGTACCAGAATTTACACTTAATGGGTTGTATGCAAAGTCAGTCCTTCTTAGGGCTTTCCCTCTGAAAATAATGGGTCTTAAATTAAAGTAGCATTAGATGGAACCCAGTGTCTCATGCTTCTGTCCATGCTTCTGTCCGTTTTCTTTGCCTCCCAATATTTGCATAATCCAGTTCATCCTCTTCAAGAAACACACCAAGCTATATTTTTCTTTTGTGCTGTCTTTCCTTATCTTTTCCTCACATTTAGTAAGCTGCTTAGACTGTGAGCAAGGTTTTGTTCTTATTAATTCTTTGCTTCCATACTGTGGAATGCTTTGCTTTCTTAAGTCATAGTAATTGTCATTGTTATCACCAGCTGTAGTGAAAAACTGAAGATGTAAAAGAGCTCTTTTAGTCATGTCCAGTGGGATTTGTCACTTTGCCTTGCACAAAAAGTCTCTTCAAAGTCTCTTGCACAAAAAGTTGCTTCAAATGTGACTTGCCATGTGGAACAGAGAATTGCATGGATGCCTGGAATGGGTTGTACTGCCCAGCCACAAGCAGTTCAGTGACAAAATTGTACAAACCAGAGGGAAGCTGGGTAAGACGCTTTGCGAATAAGGATGCAACTGAATACCATATAGTGTTCTGCTTCCTCTGCTGCCCCACCATACAGAAACACTTTTTTGTGGTTTTTGACCCTTGGTTCTTGCCTACATGCACAAAAGCAGAATTTGGATTTTTATTTATTTATTTGTTTGTTTGTTTCAGGGATAGAGAAGTTGTGGTCCTTCAGATGTTATCAGAGGTTATTGATCCGTCAGCCCAGCCTGTGTACTCAAGAGTCAAGAATGATGGCAGCTGTAGTCCAGTGACATCTGGAGGGCCACAAAATCCCCATCCCTGATTTAATGGTCCAGAGTTCATACACCTATATTTAGGAAGTGGCAGAAGTAGAACATTTTGTATTCTGACTCCCCATCATAACAAGAGGGAAAGCTAGTTCAAAAATGTGTGTCTTGAATTCAGAAGGTAATTTCTGCCCTGAAACAATGTAGCTGCACTCCATGCATCTTAAGTAGATTACAAGATGTATACATTTGTAACTGAATAAGTTATTTATTCCTTCTAATTTGCATTTTTAACAAAAGGTTGCTGCTGGCTTTTTAATCTGTTTCTTGAACATCTATCACTTAGATTTTGTCCATTCTTTTTATTCTCCCTGAAAGGATCCAAGTAAACGACCAAATTGTAGAAGTAGATGGGATCAGTCTGGTCGGTGTCACACAAAATTTTGCTGCGACTGTTCTCAGAAATACCAAAGGAAAAGTCAGGTAACTTTGCAACATCCTTATGGAGAACTTTTAAAATCTGGTACACTTGCAATATTGTCTGATAATTCAAATGCTGGATTGTAAGTAGACAGATTGAAAACACATTTATGATCACAGCTGTCTTAGTCACAGTAGATCACGTCCATCAATGAGAAGGCTCAAGGGGAGGAAAATAATCAAGGGGAGCCCAGCGGTTTCTCAGAGGTCTTTTTCCATGAAGTTGAATTCAGATGGGTGCCATCTGCATCCATTTGATTTGAGAATGCTGGGCATAATTCGGTTGGTTGTTACTTTCTATTGTCAGATGTGCTTAATATAAGGATCTCTCATTTCTGCTTTTTTCCTTTTAGGAGACTCACATTTCTGTAAGCTCCTAGGCTGTCATTTGTAGTCATCTTAAGAATGCAGAGCTTTCTCAGTAAAACCAACTGCATAAGTTAGTGTCAGAATTAGGTAGTAATATTCAAAAGCCAGTTTGCATATTTTTACAAAAATTCTTATCCCAGAAATGCATACTTTGATTAAAGGTTCTTATACCCTAATTTTATGAATGGTGATACTGCATGTTATTTATTCTGGTATAGCCTTCTATGTGCATTTCCTTTATCATCTAACAGCCACTTGAGTCCCCATATATTACTGGCATAATTTGACACATAGTAAAACATAGAAACTTGTGGGCTTAATGGACAAGGGAGCTGTTTCTTGCTCTTTTGAACTTCTTAGTTTAAACTTCAAGTTTATTTATTTATTTAAAATAACTTTACCTACATTTCTGTTTTAAAAAGCCTTCAAGTGTTTTACAAGAAAACTCCATCTCTCCTGGACTTAAAAAAGCCTTGCCCAGTCTAGACAACCCTATCAGCAAAATCCTACATTCAAGTAGAAGACACAAAGAACAATAACATGGATCATTCATTTATTTGTTAACCCTCACAAACTGATGGGTTTAGAGTAGTTTACAACCATGTCGTCTGTATCCAAAGCCCTATTCAGATATAAGGGTCACACATACAGCATCAATACTTACGTCCTTGCTAATACCCTCTTGATTCTGACCTTGATAATAGAGCTGCAAGGTCCAAACAGGAATTCTGCTTAGATTAATTTGATTGCAAATATAGTTTCCCAATGTGAGCAAGTGTCTTGCTAAAACTGACACCTTGAAAAGGACTCAAAGGTCTGGATAGTCCATCAAATGCTCAAGAAAATAGCCAAGAGAATCAAACCAGTCTGCTCCCAAAAAGTCGGCACCGTATGAGTTTGCCTGTGGAGCAAGGTGCCAGCACAGGAAAGATTCTATTCTCAGATGTCACTTACCTGATGCTAGAAAATGGGCCTTTGCAGAAAGTGACCTCAGTGAATGAGCAGTTTCATATGTTACAACTTAGAATTTATTGTAACTGGGAGGGAACCAGCTGCCAATAAAGATCTTTTAGCACTAGTGAAATAAGTTATATTTGATAAACCTTAGTGAATAACCTGGCTGCTATATTTTGGACTAGATGTTGTTTTTAGATGGACAGCGTCATGAACAGCACTTTGCAGTAGTCTAGACTGGTTACCTAGGCAGGACTATTTTAAGTCCAGGAGAGATGCAGTTTTATTGTAAACTACTTAAGGTTGTGAGGGTATGTTCAGCTACATTTCATGCAGCTGTACTTCATAAAATGTGTGGGAAAAGTAAATGCCTTCAGTGAAAGCATCTCTCAGCTTTGGAAGGTAAATTTTCTCCCTTGGCAATAATTTTTATGTCTAGTATTTTTAGCTGAAACATGAGCATTTATGGCACTTTCAGATATCTGTGCAAGCAGGATTTGAAATGCAGGAATTGATGTTTGCTACTGAAATGGTTAAAAAAGAAAGATGGATTGAAAATAAAACAGCAAGGATAATAATGCTACTAAATAAATAAATTGTGTGCCCACATTTCATATGTTGCATGCACTTCTGGTTTCCAAAGTTATTGCCTAGCAGGAGAAGACAATTAAAATGATTGGGACAGTGGAGTTGAAGGGTTTGTTTGTTTGTTTAACAAAAATAACCATAGGGTATGGGAATGTCAGAGTTTTAAAAATCTTAGTGAGGGGACTAAACAGAAAAGAGAGGGAGGTATTTTCTAATTCCCCCACTCCCAAACTCTAAATATACTGTCATCAAATAAAATTGTTTGGCAGGCGATTCAGGACAACCAAAGGGAAGCCCTTTATTACAGGATGTATAATTAGTTTTGGACTGTACTGCTATGCTGTGATGATTGCCATGAGCTTAGGTAGCCTTTATAAAGAGTATCATGGCACATTGGTCTATCAATACCCATATGCCATTATACCTTAATAGTACTTTCATGTTAAAAGGCAGTGTACTGCTCATTACCACACGCCTAAGAAAAACAGAATGGTTTTCCTTACTATTTGCTGTTTTTTGCTTCCTGGAGGAATCTGTCTAGTTATTGCAGCAGCAGAATATTTGCTTTGATGGATCTTTGATTTGGTCTAGCAGATTAATTCTAATAGTTTCATGCTTTCTGATTTGCAGCTTGGGCTTGTAAGATTCTGTGCTGATTCTTGGAGTAGTAAGTGTTTTGGCCTTCCAAGCTGAGCTACAAGAGTATTACAAAACAAAATAAAACAGCACAACACAAAACAGGATTATCTAAATTTCCAAGGAACGTGTCCATTGTTATTGTAACCTATAGGTTAGCTATATATAATAACACTGCACAGTGAACATTGTACTCAATGCTTTTTAACTCCACTCCAGTGTTCTAAGTCTTCACACTGCTTAATAGGCATAAAGTGACAACTATAAGTCAACTGTATAGCTGCAACCTCTTTATAGGAAAGGTGTTCTCTGAGGATCAATCTCCCTTGCCTTCACCCTGTTGGATTCAGTTACTCCCATAGCAATGCAGGTAATCAGAGGCCTTAGATTATGCTTAGGAAAATGTCTGGAATAACATTCCTTTCTTCTCCACAGCTGTAGCCAGTGGGGAGAGGTTGTTGGCACCTTAATTAATGCCATTAATGACATAAAATGTGTAGAAGTAAAGGTTTGCTCTTGGTGCAGTGCTTCTTGACCTTCAGGTTCCCACAATGTGCTGCCAGTGGAAATACAAAGTATTCCAGCATCATCACTGACTGGTGGTTGTGAAGATCAGCAAGCAGAAATTCTCCATATTTACTTTGATAGGCATGATCACCCAAGTATTGTGAATACCTACATTTCCATTTCCACTTGGCTCTGTAACCTGCAACATCAAATAAACTCTAAGTAATTTGTTTCTATTAGTACTATTTTCCATTTATATTTTAGAGATGTGTTTTGTGGGCACACTTAATTTCCAGTGTCATTGGTAATTGCCTCCTTAAATGTGCTTTCCTTTTTCTTCTTTACCAAACAGAGATCAAAGGCGTTTCATATATGAGAAATTATATTTGATAAATCATGCAGAAGAAAGTCTTAAAAGAAGTTAAATTGCAGCTTGCTTGTTTGATTTTTCTGTAGTAATTCAGTCAATATCACTTTGGAAAGCCTACATGGTACTACTGTTTAGTGTCTTTGATTCCTGCCAGGCTTCATGAGTGTTTTTGAGTGGTCGTGACAATGGAAGTCAGTGACCTAGAATAGATGCTTCGTTGTAGCTTCCAGATATAATATAGCTCAACTGTCTTCAGCTGACACAGTAAAGAAACAAAACTGTGGCTTTTACCTTCCCTATCCACTCTAGTTTTGTCACAGGAAACTGGCCCAACTTTCTGCATCAAAATATCTTTTCTCCTTTATATGTTAGGTAGAATTAATAAATAAAAGGCTTAGCCTGTTTAACTGGAAATGCTTTTCTTGCAGGCAGCAGCATTTCATACTTTTGAGGAAGATAAAAATTAATGGCATATCTCTTGGATTTCAACTAGGTTATTACAAATTTAAGGTGGTTTTCTGTAAATAGAAATATATTTACACTATATGATATGAGTGGTGAGCCACCATGTCCAGCTCTGTATGGCTTTCAGAGCTGGATATCCTGACCCCAGCATTCTTTCTGAGTTAATTTTCAGTACTGTTTTTGATTAATGCAAAGCTCCTGTGACAGATGGCTTTTGTTTCATCATTCTGCTTTCCATATTTGTTACAGATGTATTATCTCCTAATATAAAGAGTGCATTCTGCTGGTTCGGGTTATATAGTTTGGATTTATTCATTTCTATAAAATTTTCTGTAATAGAATTTATTCTAATTGAATTCATTCCTGAAAAGTGCAAAACATCATTCTATATACACATGTCTTTCCTCCTGCATCTTTGTCGGGTTCCAAATATCATCTGTATTTGTATAGTATTTAGTTAGGTTATTAATCATTAAGCAGACACTCTTCCAGGGCCCTTCATATAAACTGAGCTGTTCTGCCTCAGTATATTTTGTACAGGGTTGTTTAAGATAATCCAGCTTATCATTCTTCCTGAGGTTATCATTAAGTTTCCCCTGTTGTGCCATAAATCTCCTTCCCCATCAAACTATCTTCTGGTGGTTGCACAGAATGCTGTGCTTGCATTCTGCATCTTCTTTATATCAAGGACTTAACTGCTTTCCCCTGAAGCAGTCCTGTTTTCTGTTGCACCAAAATGCTCATTTAATGTGTTTCTTGTTGCCTTGCCAGCTATGAAATCAGAATTAGACCTCTTTCGAGCCCCATGTTTACAGGGCATCGTGCCTTTTAGAGATACCTGATATGCATGGCATTGACAATATCTCCCATAGATATAGTTGGAAATGACGTAGTTTAACCACAATTTAATGCTTAGTTTTTAAAAAGTATTGGAAGCCATTAAGAACTATCTCCAAATGCTCCATGTAGGTTTTCTTTTATTTGGGTGGCCTCTCTCTCTCTCTCTCACACACACACACACACACACGCACACTCACACTCTTTAATGTGTGCATTTGTCTTATTTAGCACATTCACTTTGGGACATACTCTTGCACAGCACCCATTCAGGTCAATAGGATTTACATAAGAACATTTGCTGGTGGACTCTGCCTTTGATCTTCATGTTCCTAAGAGTTTATTATACTTTCTGTCTCTCAATAACATCTTGCCATTACTAAAGTACATATCTAGTTCTAGTGAACCAATAATAAGTATATAATTAGCTGGGTTATTGAAATGTTCTTATTCTTTGGTGGCTACTCTTTCAGGCAGTGATTCAGAACATTAAGCATCTTTTATGCAAGCTTCTATCTGCATAATCAGACCTGGAATATATTTAAATATAGTAGAAATTTGTTCTCTACCAGTACAAATCTATATTTTGAGTGTAAGCTGCTTTAAAGTATTGTTTCTATTGATAGTCTGGAACAAATTGGTCTTCATTATTGAGGCCCCACAGTCAAGCAGGGCCAAATAGGTTTTTACATGTGAGGAAGAGGCTTCTGGAAGAGCAGCCCAGTCTGTTCACTTGAATGGGGCTCCAATGTGGATGTATCTGTTCTTAATTGTTTCAGTAAGAAACAATTTGAGTGAATATATGTTTTGAGAGACAGGGTGCATTCTCTAGTCATGCTGATGCATTCTGTCATTAAGTCTTGGTGAGCTGATCATTGATGGTATGCCCAACCGACAGTTGGGTTTTACCATGGGTTCTTTCCCCCACTTTCCCAGTCTCCAGGAGGACTGAGTTGTCTCCCATCCCTGCTGCAGTTACAAACTGTTTTTGGTTTGTGACATTACTTTCCCCTGAAAACTCTTGTCTCTTTTGCAACTCTCATTTTGACAACCATGGATAGGCCCCAGCAGCACCTTGGAGGGATGATCTGTGGTTGCCAAGCTAGGTTTGGTTTTAACAACTTAATTTTTGCAAACAATTTCTAAGAAATCAGAGTAGGCATTGGGAGCCAGCAAAGGCAGGATGCACTGAGAGCATTCCGTAGACAGACAGTAAAAAGGCGGTTGATGTAGCAGCAGAGCAAAGGATTACAGGATGGGAATTTTCCTGCAAGGTCCCCTGAACACCTGCTTGCAGTGGGGAGAGTGAGTGATTTGGGAACAAACCGTGACAAGGCTTCGAGACGTCTGCCGGCACCATTGTGAGTTACTCAGTGAACAGCCAGCCCACCATGACTCATTTGCAAGGTGGTTTTGCATGACACATGAACCTTCCCATTGTCTTCCTTGTTTTTTATCATGTGAAAAAGGTCTGGTCTCTCATTTGGCAGAACTGATTCAGTTAGTGGGAAGAGAAGCTGCACTTGGAGGCCTGAGGTGTAGAAGAAGGGAAGCGACTGAAAGTTAGTGAGGTTGTGCGTGCATATGTGCATGAGAGAGGGGGAGAGAGGAGGCTGAAGAAACAAATCAGGTTTCCATCTCCCCAGTGTGACTTTATGTTGTAGGATCTTGTTGACCTTTGAGGGACAGGTGTAGTACAAGTGAATATATTGACTGCCATGGATTTCCCCTAGTCTTGTATGTACCCTGTACCTAGTTATTTGGTCTCTGAGTTATTTCAGATGAGGTCAATTCAGATACTTATTTTTCGCATTTGGAAGCCCTCATCAAGGACTGTGCCTGTCCTGTATTGCATTCTTGCCTACTTCTCTCAGACTTCATGTCTGACAAATGACACAACAAAGGGGATGCTCTTGAGGTCTTGGTGTTGCAGATTTACACAGAATCTTAACTGCCCTTGAGGAATTCCAGCACTGGCCTCTCAGATCAAGCAGTCTATCCCATAGCATAGGAAAGTTTCTGAAATTAAGATCTGTGTCTCTCACTCCATGTTCCATGACAGCAAGGTAGGAGACATAAATTAAATAAACCTATGAAGTAATTTTCAAGAAAGTGACCCTCAGTAATTACTAGGTAGTCAGTACATGCAACTCTGTGATATGGTTGTATGTTAACTGCTTCTTCCCAGGTGCATTAGATTTCTGTTTCCATCATTCCCAGCAAGCATGACCAATTAACACCCAGGGGTGGCTGTGCCCATTGTTGTTGATGGGACTTGTAGTCTAACAGATTTGAGAGTGACAAGTTGGGGAAGGCTGCTGTAGAGAGCAGATACAGAAAATGTTTTTCTCTGTAAATTTCTACTAGCTTTCATAGCCTCTTAGTAAAATACAGTTCTCACTTTGAGTCATTTAAAAATCCTTCTTTGCACTTGTGATTTAACAGACTATTGATTGAATTACATGATGTTCCAGTATCCACAAGACTTGCAGCCTGGGTACATTTAGACCCATGTGCCTTCATGAAGGCAAAGGAAAGAAATTGTAGTAGCTATTCCCTCTAAGATAATCCAGGGACAATATAAATGTTCTCAAGAAAATACAGAGAAAATGGCTTTTCTGTAACATTTGCCTGTTAATTCATGCTGTTAAATAATGGGGGAATTATCTGAGCATTCTCGTTGTGGGCAACTAAAGGGTTGGTGGGGGTCCACAGGTTGCTTCAGGTACATGTCATTGCTTCCAGACCGGTACTAGGCTTTTGTTCCTCTGCTGTACTCTGCCCTCCACATGCTGCCTTGGGAACTGCTGCCCTTGGCCTTTGCATTGCACAGCTAGTGTGAAATACATTACAGGAGGATTCTCTTCAGATGGGGGTCCTTAGAAATGGTCCTCTGCTAGGTGTGTGTAGGGCTCCTTGCACGGCCCATTGGATCCAAGCCATAATATGTAATAGCATTTGCTCTGTCCTTTAAAATATCTTTTCTCCTTTGATTTGCTACATAAAGTCACAGATATCTAAGATAAGGGCTATCCTAAGGGCTATCCTACTCCTTTACATATTTATCCGTTTAAATTAAGCCCAAAGCATTTCTAAAGCATTAAGGGGAAGCATATGCATTCGTGTAATAACCTGGAGTGCAAAAATCCAAGTGTCCAATAAGAACCTAAAACTTGGTCTGAAGGCTAATATCTGGGTTTCTGAAAGGGGAAAAATACCATTGTATCTCTTCCCAGTGTGCCTCTTTTTGTAAGCCCAACTGTTGCTTCTTCCTGCTCTTACAGGGAGAACAGGACGTACCAACGAGAAGTTCCCTCCTCTCACTGGTACACTCAGTTCACCTACTCTCCTTCCTAGATAATCCCACCAACCCCTACATTTTTGCAAAATGTATTTACATCATCTGTATTATAACATTTCTGCAATCACATTATTCTGGATCATTAATGACTTCCCAAACCAGTGATAATGAAAACATGCATTCATGGTTTCTAATCAGACTTGCATTCCTCGCAACACAGTCCCAAACAACCATTCACTTACTGTAGATGTAAATCAGTTTATTTGCTTTTGGCATTTATTGTTCTGCATTCATGCTTGTGCCATAATAAACCTGCTACATGAGGTGCTACATGACCTTTTGCTGTATTAGGGCATTTAGTGTATGAGGAGAAGAAGGAAAATGATTTTTGTCCACTGATGTTCTCCTCAGGTTTATAATTGGCAGAGAAAAACCAGGACAAGTAAGTGAAGTGGCTCAGTTGATTAGCCAGACCCTAGAGCAGGAACGGCGCCAGAGAGAACTTTTGGAACAGCATTATGCACAGTATGATGCAGATGATGATGAGGTAACATGTTTGCTCTTCCTCTTGTAACTTCATGGAATTCCCTTTCCTTGTCTACTTGCATTTCACTCTTTCGCTAATTCTTCATCTATTCGCTGTTGGATACTGTCTTTTTGCAGATAAAAAAGCACTCCGCGCTGCATGGCCATAGTCATAGTCATGCTGTGCACTATAAATCTCTCTTTAAAAATGTAAGAGTGTTGTTATTGAAAACTGATCTTTGGGAGTATAGAAAATTCACCATGGAACTGGACAGAAAAATGGCATTCTTGAATTCCAGCCAGGGTCACATGTTGTCCATGATGTCTGTGGTCCCCAGTGCCCTATTGGGCTGCTTTAAGACTCTTGCCAGAAGGCCTGAGAACCCTGCTTAATTTTTTAAAGGTGTGCAATTGACACCATTGCGGACTAGCAGCCAAATGTGATAAATATTTTCAAATGCAGAGGGAGGGGGAGATTCCCAATTTTAAGGCCTTCCATGGGCTGCTTTACATTGATTCGTATGGTGAAATAAAATAGGTAACCTAGGGAGTTCTCTGACATCTTTATGTTAGCCTTGTTAACAGTTCTTCAGTGTGCCAGGCAGATGTTTTTCAGACCTTTACTTTGGGGTTGCCAGGAATTGGACCTGGGATCTTCCGCATGCAGAGCATCTGCCTCACTATTGAGCAATGGCCCTTGTCAGTTTTACATGACGATTGTTCCTTGTGAATGGATACCAGTTGGTATTTATCATGTCAGGAGAGTTTCTTAGTTCCTAAACTTTGGTAAATACCAGCTGTCATCAAATTTCTAGACACATGCATTTTTTTTCTTTAAATACGACCTGCTCTCAGACTTTTTAGGGCTTTATGGGTTGAGTGCTTTAAATTGTGTCTGGAAATAACTAGATTCTCATGCAAATCTTCAAGTGGGCAACTTTAGGAGCCAGGAGGACCCTTTTCACACTCCCAGGGGTCTTACAAATAGCTTGAGTTTGGCCTTTTTAGGCCACTATTGCTGTTTACCACCAAAAGTCAGCAGTGTGCATTTGAAAAGACTCCTCCTGGCTTTTAAAGTTGCCCACTCATGACTTAAAGATCTGTATAAGATTATAGTTATTTCCAGGCACAACTAAAAGTACTTTGCCAGCAAAATGCAGCAAGGAACTGAACAAAGAAGAAAATTACAGGGGCAGCAATAGATGGACATAAAGAACCCATTCTGGATCCAGTGGCCCATATATTCCAGCACTCTGTTCACATGGTAGCAAACTAGCTGTCCACAGGGTCCCTCAAGCAGGATGCGTACAAGTCCTTCTTCTGTCCATTCTTCTCAACAACTCCGTTATGCAGGCATGTCTGCATATACCCAAGGTGGCTAGTAGCCATAGATAACCTCCTCCTCCATGAATTTGTTTTAAAGCCTTCCAGATTGGTGTATCTAAGTCTGGTGATCCACTTATGACCATGGGCTACAGGCTGCCCGTTTTGTTTCAAAGGCTTGTCAACTATGTTTGCTTCTAGTAATCCCCAGTTGATAAAATTCCTGTATAATTCTAGAGCAGAGGAAATTTCCAGACACTTCTGAGAGGCAGCCCCCTTATGTAAACAATTGTATTCCACAAATCAAGTATGGATGTTACCAAAGGAAGAATAACTATGAAATCTCTTGCCAGAAAGGATTGCTGCTAGCACACCAGTGTTGACGGAAAGTGCTTCACATCAGTTAGGACTTCATAAGCCAGGGGTGTGGGCAGCTTGTGGTCCTCCTGACCTTCTGGCTTACAACTTCCCCCAGCCCTAGCTAGCATAGGTGATAAGGTAAAGGTTTCCCCTTGACATTAAGTCCAGTCATGCCTGACTCTAGGGGGCGGTGCTCATCTCCGTTTCCTAGCCGAGGGAGCCACCGTTTTTCCACAGACAGTTTCCGTTGTCATGTGGCCAGCATGACTAAACACCGAGGTGCACGGAATGCTGTTACCTGCCCACCGAAGTGGTACCTTTTTATCTACTTGCATTTGCATGCTTTCGAACAGCAAGGTTGGCAGGAGCTGGGACGGAGCAACGGGCACTCACCCAGTTGTGCAGATTCGAACCAGCGACCTTTTGATCAACCAGCCCAGCAGCACAGTGGTTTAAACCACTGCGCCACCTGCAGTCCCTAGCACAGGTGATAGTAAGCAACAGTTGGAGATTCAGGCCAAATCATCTGGAGGGTCACAGGTTGCCAAGCCTGCCATATCCAAAGCTATATCTAATAGCACCACCAACCTGCTATTAGATCCACCTTTATCTGGTAATACATAATTCATTCTTAGATTGTCACACTGGAAGATAAGAGTTCAAAACTCTTTTCAAACAATACTTTAGAACAGAGATTTTGTCCAAGGGGGAGCCCATGGGGCTTGCTTGCTTCATTCCTCCCTCATTTCTTTCACTGCAGATAGAAATAATTTCTTTTTTGCTCTGCACCTTCTTGCTGAGGTTTAAAAAAAACAAACAGAGTACAGCAGGCAGAAGCAGCTTAAAAACAAGAGATCATTCCTAAAACTCCTCAGTGCAGCAGGTCAGATGCCTGCCACTATAATCCTAGGGATGAAATGCCTGCACAGGCTCAACAGAATAATAATTGTAGAAAATTGTAGAATAAATGCCAACCTGTCCATTCACTGTAGGCTGACTTTTCTGTGCTCATGAAAATGATATGCAAATTACCTTAATTGCATGTTACTAAAAAAAGTGAGTTACCTGAATCCCTCCAACTCTGCAGATAGCATTAGTGATGAAGAAATTAGAGAAACAATATATCTATCCTTTTCTATAATAAAAATCCATAGCTAATTTCTTTTCTGAAACAGTTGTAGAACTTTTAGCTTATAAGTTTAATTTTTATTCCTTTATCCTTGAGAACAAATACTAGTCTTGATGTGAGTTGTACTTCTCTAAATTTTGCTTTTTCTCGTGGAGGATTATGCTGCTTCTGTTTTAAGAGCAGAGTTTGCTAATACACAGAAGTACTGTTATCTGTCCAGGCAGAGGATTACTTTTATCTTCCTGTAATTGGTTTTGAAGGTGGTGCTATGTAAGAAGATGATACAACCATTGCCTCCTCCTCCAACTTTTTTGTTTTTTTTGCAGGCCTGCTATGGATATTGGTTAAAAATGTTATTTGATATCATATTCCCAATTGTATTTTTGCTTGTCATTGAAGATGGAAAACTATGGCATGCTCCAAATACATTTGCTCACTTTTTCATTTTCCAAAAGCTACATGCATCAATTGTTTGCATGCACATCCACTTCTCAGTTTCTGATTCCCTTAATGCACATGGGTTTCTCATAAGGTGGGGGAAGACTGATCTAGAGACTAAGACGTAACTGCTAAGCTGCCTTAAGTTTCTTGAAAGGGAAAAGGGCAGGATATAAATACAATAAATTCATAAATAAGTGAACTGTTCATGTCATTCATATGCAAAATCACAAGTGGTTTTTTGGAACAAAAGCAAGCCAAACATAAGTGGTGGCAAATGCCAGCAAAGCTACCTTGACATCTTCCAGCATATTTCTCTTGAAGGGGAACAAAGGTCTTTGGCACTTTTAACATCCCTCTTTTGGTGAAATCGACAATTCACCATTCCAAGGGACCTGAGTTAGTGCCAATGATGTACTTGGAGGAGGACAATAAAGAAAAATGATTCCATTGGAACCTATTGTGTAAGCCTTTCAGTTCCCATCAGCCTCAGCCTGTATGATCAAGGTGATGGGAGGTGGAGTCTACCAGGTTTCATACTCTTGTTGTAGAGGCTAAACAGATGCATAAGCTTTCTTTGTCATAATATCATTGCATAGAAGAGTTCTTATTTAATGTTTGTTATCAACTGTTTTAGAGTACTGAGAGAGAATTTCATGGAACCTCAGGCAACTTCAGTAAAAATAACAACTGTTACCTTAAAAAGGTTTGTGAAGAAAGTAATTTGTCTCTGATTCACTGCTTCCTATGCTATACTATTTTTAATAGTGGCTTTTAGTGTGTGGCTTATTAATGCAACACAATTTCTAAGCAGCTAGTCTTGCAACAGTTCCTTCTTCATTTATTCACTTGCAAGCCAAAACATGATCCCTTTTTGAGATGTCAGTTTGTCTGAGATTGATTTGGATGTTGTTGGAGTCATCTAAATTTCTCTTAAACTCAGAAGTTTTTGCCTAACAAAATGCTGGAAGTTTTTACCTAGCTTCACTGAAGATAGTTAGAAGCTACCAGAGATTCCCTGGAAATGTGTCATTTAGTCAATTAATTATAATAAATCAACAGCTAAACAAAATTATCTTTAATGATGTTTAGGTTTTGTACATTCAAGTTTTTATTTCTATATGTGACACCTTCATTACAATGTTTTTGTTTTTGCCATTTCTAATATTAAACTGTTTTGATTGTACATACTCTTATCTCTTAACCCTTCAACTTATTGTGATGCAGTTAAATAGAAACACGAACCCATGAAAAGAAATGTAGCCCTTGTGAATCACTTTCCCCTCAGGTCTATCGCCTATAAGTTCTAATTACTACAGCTGAAATCTATAACTGGAATGTACAAGAAAACAAGTGAATTGATATAATCATGTTAGAGGTGACACCTAGTAAATTGGAAAGGGGGCTATAACATCACATATTTATTTCATTAGATACCACTTGGGAGAGTCAGTGGTATTCACATATCTCCCTAATCTCTAGCTAGGCCTTCTAAGTGGAAACTTAAAAAGGATGAGGTCCTTCAGTGAAAGTATACCTACGTTTTACTTCTCTGAGCATGTTGCCAGTCCATTGTTAACGATCCTTCATTAACAGGTTAAACTCTGCAACTAACTTTTGTAGCAATCTCTGTTAAGATTTAACAGGATAGAATCCAATAGACCTCAGTGGATTTTACTTCTGGTCACACCTACATAAGATGCAATCATACTCCTGAAAAGAATAATAATTAAGAAAATATCTTGAAGATGAGTAAGAGAGAGGACATGGGGCTTTTTCAAATTTACTTTACAAAATCTCTGTCCTTCTTTTATATTTCAGTGATACAGGAGTGCTATATACATGGGCTCTCCCTGTTAATCTCGTTTTAGAATTAGAAGCAGTATTCTTGTACAGCAATAAAGCATCCGAAAATACTGTTTTGCTTTATCTTCTCTCTGTTTGTAGTATCATATTTCTCATTGTAACACAACAATTTCGACTTTGGTTTCCCTCTTTATTTAAAGCTTTTCATATCCTGTTTTTCAGGCTAATCATCCTTTTTTGCAGGTATTCCTTTCACTGTTCAGAACAAATTTTTAAAACCTTTATACATGGAAATGCAGCATGGGCTGTAAATCTGAGCACTCAATTTTTTCTATTTTTAAAAGCAGGGTCTGATTTACTTATTATATATCAGGCTGGACTGTAAATTAAGCCAATGGTAGGCTACAGAGGAGATGGCTGATGTGATGCTGGGAACTATGAAGAAAGCGTCTCATGTTCCTGATCACAGAACTGGAAATACTGGCAGTGTCTTTGGGGGAGGAAAAGTCCATAATGAATGAATGTTGCTTAAGCAGGTTGCATAGAACAGCTTTCTTCAGTCTAGCTCCCCACAAATATGTTCAGCTGTGGATCTCATCATTTCCCGCCTGCAATGGCAATGCAGTTCCCACCACAGAAATGGTCAGGCTGGCTGGGAATGATGAGATTTGCAGTCAAACAGGTCTGGAGGGTAGCAGCCTGGGAAAGATGGATACCTGATTTTTCTGTAGCAGAAACACAAGCTGTACTAGACTGCTCCTACCAAGTGAGATTTTGCACAACTAGAGAGTTTTGCTGCCAAGCAGAAAATGCAGGTGATATCTGCCTGAACAGTGAAGATGCAGCTGTTATAGACCTGCTCAGAGCCTATCAAGATGATATCACATCTGTGCAGGCCACCTAAGGTCTCTACATAAGCACGGTGTTTGAACATTTCAATTCCACCCATCTCTTTGCTTGCTGCCTGGCATTGCCAGCTGGTAGGTGCACAGACAGCCTTTGCTAAATTGAATTGCTGGTTTTCACCATAGTCCCTTCCAGCTATGGGAATAGCATTAGCATCTTCTGGCATTAGCTGAAGCAATCTGCTTCTGTACCACAGCAGTTGAGTGGATTTAAAGAGTACTGATTTGTTTCCTAAATAACAGGACCTGTATGATCTAGTGGGTAGGATGTTTGACTTTGACCAGAGAACCCTAGATTTTGATCTGGATGCAGCTATGTAGATTGATGCAAACTACTGGGATATTACAGATTTACATGGCCACTTTCCGCATATAGCCCTCTTAAAGAAAGTCTGTATGTCCAAAAACTTCCTGTATGTCTCTAGAAGCCACAGATTCCCAGAACTGGTTATCAGAAGAACTACCATTGTCTTCCAAGAAGATTTTGTTTATTTGCTCCTTGAAGAACAGTTCTTTCATTGTTTGCTAACCATTATACGTGCCTTTTTTTCCTTTTTTGAGGGAAGAGCAAATAAATAATTTCCCCAACTGGTTTCCTTCCTTCTTTCTGCAACTTGCAGCTTTTGATGGCATTCCTCCTCCTAACTTCAGGCTGGAGAACAAGGAATACGGACAAAATTCCAGTCTTCTCTTTGCAAAAAATAAAGTGAAGTGCTGCTTCTCTCACAGTAGAAAAAAAGGCTATTCTTATAGGAGTCTAGAGCAAGGCTTTACAGCCACTACCAATATCTATGCCTGAGCCACAGTACCAGAAAGTTTGTATACATGAGGTTTGTCATTAAGAGGAATGATGCCTGAGCTGGTCATATACTTAATAACATTGTTGTGAGGTTAATTTGGGATAGCCCTGTGCATGCACCTGTACGCTTGATAAAAGAAGGATGGGACCTGTGCAAAAAAAATTAAAAATAGATTTCATGCAGTTCCTGTAGTCCAAGCTATTAGAATTCTGCTGTAGCTTTAGGTATTAGAACATGCATTCCCTTGTCATATTGTTCCAAAAGATTCTACCTTGTGCTTCCTGCCACTGCTATCATTTCACACTTACTCGTCTCATTTATCTCTCTAGAAGTGTTTGGTTTTTGTGCAAATTCTATGCAGTAAAGCCATGCCTTTCATAAGTGACAGGATCTCCGAAACGCTTTAACTTTGTGCTTCTAAGACAGGGGAATATGCCACAGATGAAGATGACGATGACATGGGCCCTGTCCTTCCAGGAGGTGATATGGCCATTGAAGTGTTTGAGCTCCCTGAAAATGATGACATGTTTTCCCCAACGGAACTGGATACCAGCAAACTGGCTCACAAATTCAAAGAGGTATGTTGGAGAGCCTGGAGTGAGTGAGTCTTCAGACAGTAGTATTGACTTAGGTCATTGTATTTTTCCTCTCTTTGAACCATTTAATTGATTTGCTACTGCCGTTTTAATCAATATATGTAAATTCTTTAAACAAGACTTCACTTCTTAAGACAAATTTTGCCAGTTCTTCTTAATGTCCATTGTGATGAGGCTAACGCTGTGCTGTTTTGACAGTGGTCCATAAACACGCTAATGCCAATTAATTGGAGTTGTTTTCCTAAAACTACTTAGTCACACTAATTTCAGTGGAATTAGCCAGGAGTAAGTTGTATACTGCTTACAGTTAAAGGAATTGTTATAAATTGGATGTATTGACACAGGTTAAATTCATCCTGCTGTCCTTTTTTCAGTTAAATTAATCATTACAGAACACTTGATTCTCCTAATTTGTTAAGTTTAATCAGAGACCACCAACTCTAATAATAATTATTTATTTTATTTATTCATTCATTTCCAGTATAATGCAGTAATTGTTCGGTATACCTGAATGTATAACCTCCAATTTTAAATTAAGATTAAGCCTGAAATTCAATGCAAGCTTTACTTGGGACTTTTCTGAACAAACATACATAGAATTGTTTTGGGCTTTTCCCTGTACTCTAAGCCTTATCTGCTACCTCAATAAACTCCACAATGATGCTATCTGGCGGTATTTCTTTAGGAATGATGGTTCATTGCAGAACTAAGCAGGTAACTAGTTATGTTCAAGTGAGGTACTGCAAGATGTGAACAAACTGCTGGCAGAATTCATGCTAACTATCTGCCTTTACATCTTCATCTATCCTTGTGAAATCTGCCAGACCTGATTTGCTTACTTGACGTTTACAATTGTAATTGCCTTCTTGGGTGATGATGAAGTCCCCACAGCTGGAAAGAAGCAGTGGTGAGGCCCTTGTGGAAATAACCAAATCTAGACCCTATCTTAACAGAAAACTAATGCCCAGTATCAAGTTTGCCATTCTTGGGCAAGGTGCCGGCATGTGCCAGCATGTGGTACCTCATAAAGCCAAGCAGTGTTGGATGCTACTGTTTATTTTGAAATATTTAAAGTAATGTAATTGGCTGCTCACTCTAGACATAGAACTGACGGATACTATATCTTAGCTTTCCTTCACATTCGTTGCATTTGCGAAGGAATATCCATGTACTCATCAAGTTAATTATGACCTGCAACAAACATACATTTTGTCCTATGTCAGGGTTAAGGAACTTGTGGTCCTCCAATTGCTGTTGGACTCCAGTTCCCATCATCCATTATCATTGCCTATGCTGGTAAGGCATAATGGGAGTTGCTCACCCATGCCCTGTGTAAACAAGGTGAAATATGTCTGCAAAAATAGATGGTTGTAGTTTTATCACAGGTAAAAATAGAAATGTGGGTTACATGGTAATTCTAAACAATTCCAATTTAGAATTGTTCCCTGAGGATGAAACTCTTTTTGTGTGGAGATGAGAGTAGTGCCTACATTTTGCAAAGCACACTACCAAAACGTGAAACAGTTTAGTATTGATTATTAGTTCAGAACTGATTAGTAGTACCTGGGAATAATTGGGATAGTACCTGGGGGAGGTAGTACTTGGAACAGACATTGGAGACTGACATCCAGAAGTTTGAGAGTCCACTGTGGACAGGTGCAACGAAGCTTTTGGGAAGCTCTTAGAATTGTTTGGTAGCACCTGAGTTGGTCTCTGTCTACTTTGTCCCCCTCAAAACCAGGGAATGGGTCCCATCTCTGTCCAGGTCTGTTATCAAGACTAGTGTAATGCTTCATTAATTGGACCTGTTTGCTTTTCTGTGCCTCTGATAATGAGACTAATATTCAGATTCTGTGGCATGTAGAAAGCCCAGGTTCAGTCTCTGGGACTACTGGGTGTGACTAGGAAAGGCTTCTGTGTCCAGGGAGGCTTACTTACCAGCAAGTTTGTTTAGGAATGCAGCTTGATAAAGCTTCCATTATTCTTTATTTTGGCTTCAGTTAGGGACATACATGCATGTTTATATTGTAAAACAACTTTCTCTTGCTCAAATACATCCTTTGTAATAACACAGACCTATTGATCCTGTTTGGACATTAAGTCAGTGTCCAGCAGAAATTCTTTGGTTTATTAATTAACACATCATTGCAGGGTGTGGGTAAACTGCTGCCAGTTTGAACAGCCCACAAACGCAGTATTTATAGGTTTTAATGACATCCGAACCAGGCTATTTGGCTTGTTGAACCCCAAATTAACCTGCCCCAAGTTAACCCTTGGTATGTTGGGTAAACTTGGGGTTGTTTAGCCCACAAACACTCCCAACTGAGGAAACAACTTAAAAGGCCACAGGAAACTGGAAGCAATGTGTGTGTAGCTCTTTGACTGCAAAGTTCCTGGGTTCATAACCACAAATTGCTGCTCAGCCCACTTGTTACATCTGGATGGTATGTTGGAAGGGACCTACTCAGTACAGACTCTGTATTTCAGGATGCAGGTAAGGCATCCCTGACAGATAACCTGACTACTTGCCTACCTTGCTAGTTGTAATAATTTAATGCAATTAAGTTTGTATGATTTTTTTGTTATTAGCTACAGTGCCTTGCAGATATATTCATACACACTGCCTTTGACTTTTACATATTTTGTTGTATTACAACCTGGAATGGGTTTAACTGGCATTGTTACCACTTGATGTACTCAAGGCACTCAGCACAGTGAAGGTGCAAAACATTTTTATTGTGACACAAAAGTGAAGCAGACAAAAGCAAACTGGTACTTGTTGCTTGTACCCACCTCCTTTACTGCGACATGGCCAAATAAGCTGTGGTGCAACCCACTGGTTCCAGGAGTCATATATTGTTGAGTAGTTGAATGGAGTCCAGCATGTGTACAATTTCAGTGCCACATGATTTCACATTAAAGATGTGTGTTTCTGAAGGTCCCAGAATTTGTTGGACAGGATAGCTAAAGAAAGAGCAACATAAAAACCAAGGAGCTATTAAACCAATTTTGAGAATAAAGGTTTGCAGAAGCACTAATCAGAGCTATAAAAATTGTCCCAGACTACAATATGAAAATTTCCCATGGCACTGTCAGAGTCATTATTACAAAGTAGAAAGGATGTGACTAAACCATGAATCTGCCCAGAAAAGGCCACCCACCAAAACTTGATGACCAGGTAAAGAGGGCATTAGTCAGAGAAGCAACCAGCAAGTCAGTGGTGACTCCGGAGCAGCTGAGATGGGAGACAGCTGTCCCGAAACAGGGCTTTATGGAAGAATGCAAGGAAAAAACAAAACAAAACCATTCCTGTAACAAACCTGTAGAAGATGGTTCTGTGGTTCCAAGCTGTACTTTCTGGCTACAAGACACTATGTGTGACCCAAAACTAACAGTACTCATTTCCCTGAGAATATCATCCCTATAATGCACCCTGGCAGTTGACAGCATCATGTTGTGGGGTGCGGCTTCCAGCATACCTTTTCTCCATAACAATTTTCTCCATTCCTTACTGCAGCAGGGAAAGGAAGGAAACATAAGCATGAAGAGCATTGCAGAGAAGTGGTAACAACTTTAGACTCCCTAGGTCCAGGGGGAAAAGAGTATGCTCTGCATAGATTCAGCAAGTTAATCTGTCTCTGTGTATACAAAATGTGGACATCAAATCTGTGTACATAGGAAGGGGTTATGACTGCCCCTTGAGACAGTCGATGCATCACTGTGTGTGCATATATATGTACATGTGTAGCTGCTTACTGGAGAAATGATTCCCCTGTACCTCCTGTTGTAATCCCAGTTTTTATTTTAGAGCTAGGCAATAGAATTTCCCTCTAGACTGATCCAGTACCCATCCTGAAAAGCACTTTCCAGCCAAGGTGGGAGTTTCTATCACAGGGGTTCCAAAAATCAGTTCAGGGAAAACCTTGTATCTTTGCATCTTCTTGCTCAGGTTGAAGTCCCCCAACTGTAGGCTGAGGCTCACATAAGCTTCCCTTTATGGTTATAGTATATGTGTGCGTGTGCCATTTCTCTGTGATGCGAAAGCCTTTTAGTAGCCTGTTTCTGTGTTATCTGCCCTCTGTGACATGTCTGCTTAATCTGTGCAGCGAGGCTTTCTAAGAATATTGGTGTGCAGTGGGACATTCAAATCCAGGCAGGCTAACAAACGGAGCACGACAGTTGGTATTTCCTTCTCCTCCAAGACATTTTACTTGTCCAGGCAGATTGGATATCCTAATCTGATATTCTGAGAGACCGGCCAGCAACACTTTTTCCTTAATTAACTTGCATAGACTGAGTCATTTTCCAAGCTAGATATTTTAATTTACAGTCTACTGCACTGCAGCACTTTTGTGGGCCTTCTGCTGTGTGTGTACAACAGTATTCAGGTGGCAGCATAGAAATCTTTTTTGCTAAAAGAAAATACTGGAGCAGTGGCATTTGCAGCTCACTTGTTCGCTTTGTGGTTTTGCATTTACAGTTGCAAATCAAGCATGCAGTTACAGAAGCTGAGATTCAGAAGCTGAAAACAAAGGTAAGGATGATTAGTGGCTATTAGACACCAGTTTTCTTATTTTCAGCTGCTATAGGCTATATCCAAAGCAAGAAAAAGAAAACTTCTTGTTGAGAAAACACGATAGAGAAAGCACTATGTGCAGTAGCTCAGGAAAGCTTGTTTTGGTAGAAACAGCTCAGTGAGCCCCGGTGAGAACAGGAGGAGTATTGTTAGAAGGAAAATAGCTGCAACGACATAATAAATTTTTATTCCTTTCTCACATTGTTAGATCTCTAACAAGCTTAAGAAAAAATGATAAAGTGGTCTCTTTTCCTATTTAGGAGATTTTGCTGCCTTAGTTCTAAGAGGCAGCACAGAGTATATTTTTTATTTTAAAATAGGATGAGGCACTTAACTGAAGCTGATTTTTAGAAATGCTATTTATAACTTACATAAACCAGTTTGTTATGTTAATTAGCTTGTCGTACTCTGTATGAGGCAATGATTTGTCATATTTTGAAAATGTTCTGATACATTTCAGAATTAAATCTGTTTCACTTAATCTGCCTTGCTGAATTCAGAGGATCCTTCTTCTTGCTAATTAAGTTATAAATACAAGTTGTTCTTTTTAAACTATGAATGAAAGTGTGATATTTATTTCATTGATGATGTTTGAGAGAATAGTCTTCAAGAACTGATTTAAAAGGAAATAATAGCACTATTCATTTTTTTCTATTATGATTTTCCCCTTTGATTCATTTTAAAAATGTAGAAATCTCTGTGCTAGATTAAGGTTTGATATAATAATATAATTCCACATGTGTGAAATCTGGTACCCATTGAAAATCTGATTGTCTTCAAAGCTTGTTGCATTTGGCTAACCATTCATTTTCGCTTTGTAATACAGAAGTCATTGCTGTAATTTCTGCATTCTCATTCCATACTCCCCCACAATTTTAAGAAAACTGTATATCTGCTTTCTCTGGATTGTGCTTTCTTAAGAGCAGTACAACAACTTTTAAATGTATTTTCTTCCTTATGATTTTACCCCTTATTCAGAAGCAAATACTGAACATGCACTGTTAGATAACTGGTAATTTAAAACTAGAACCAAGTTTTATTTCCAGAGAATGAGAAAATTTAAATGCAATGTTTAAATCCATAGTTTAGTTCTCAGTAGTTATTACGCAGACCCAAGTTATTACACAGAACCATGTATCTATCCATACGAATTACTTATGCGCATCATAGATGTCACAATTCCTTTTATTTCATCTTCATAAGGCTATGTTTTATTTTGTTTTGTTTATTTAAACAGCTCCATCCTGCTTTTCAGGGTGATAGAGGCCTCTCAGGTAGAGCCTTGTAATTTTTTAAAAATCATACCATAAAGTTAAAACAGAGTGAAATAGATTTACAGTAAGAATGATACGCAATTCAATGAAAAAGCCAGCAGTTACAACAGCAGCATCAGTTTAAACTTATTACTTCTATACAAGGACCAGCCTCACGTTAGCCAATGAAAAGCAGCTGAAAACATCCTGGTCTTTAGCTACCGTTTTAAAACAGCCAGTGAGGGAGCCAGGCACATCTCCCACAGGTGCCAGAGCAGTGGGTCCACCACAGAAAGATTCCGGATTCTTCTGCCCAGCAGTCTGATAAACATTACTGGTTGAGCAGGGCCTCCACAGCCAGTCTTTGGGCTTGGCCAGATTCAAACTGGTTTAGCTATTTGAACTTTTGAAGGTAAGCACCAGCATTTTAAATTAGGTCCAGATATGCACTGATACACATTATAAAATCTTGAAAAATATGAACAATTTTATTTTCTCCATTTTAAAATCAAGCTGCAGTGGATGTTCAGTGGAAAAGTATACATTTAAAATATTGATTTTGCCTTAATCAGCATGCTCTAGAATATTTATTAGTGCTTTAAGTTAAAGTGATCTAGTAGCTGTTTAGGGCTCCACATTATTACCGCTTTGAACATTAGTTTACACATACAAGTAGCAATAATAGTAGACTGCTATTCCCTGCATCCACATTTCCAAACAAGTGAACCTGGATTTAAAAGCCTTTGTCTTACTCTGTCTAGTTACAGACGGCTGAGAATGAAAAAGTAAGGTGGGAGCTGGAAAAAAACCAGCTTCAGCAAAACATTGAGGAGAACAAGGACAGGATGATGAAACTCGAGAGCTACTGGATTGAGGCACAGACCCTTTGCCATACTGTCAACGAACATCTGAAGGAAACCCAGAGCCAGTATCAGGCCCTGGAGAAGAAATACAACAAAGCAAAGAAACTGATTAAGGACTTTCAGCAAAAGTAAGCAGCAACTACACACGGAGACATTAGCTCAAGCTCTAATTTCACTCTGTGCATGCAGTTAGCCAGTGTGCTGCTGTGGTTGGACTCAGACCGGAGAGACCCAGTAGCTTCACTATGAAACTGAGCTCCTGGCCTAAGATCAGCGGGTATCTTTCAACCCACTCCTGATTTTTAATGACCATAAAAGGCACGGATGAGCCATGTACACCTGCGGTTTCCAGTGTGTTATCTGTTGGGTACACATGTCCCTGCAAACACCTGTCAGGGTACTATCCAAGTTCCCTGTCACTCCTCATTTTGATCTTAGTTTGATCTTTTGATCTTAGTTTAAATATACAATAATAATGATTATGATGATGGTAATAATTGAAAGGCTGGTCAAATAAAATGTCAGCATCTAGCATCTTTATGTCAAGAATAGTTCTGGGCACTAGCATCAGTAGCTTGCTTTCCATGAAAGGACTGATGAAGCCCAGAGATACAGGGTCAAAAGAATGTCATTGTATTTTGGAACTTGGACCCCCCCTCTGCCTTTTACTTGCTCAACAGCCTACATACCATTTCATTTAGTTTACCTCCTGTAGTTGGTGATTTCTTTACTTATGCATGCACAAATTTCTATGCCACCCATAACCTTCCTAGGTAGCTTACAGCAACATATTAAGCATATATACAAATAACATGTTAAAACACATTAAAACAATTAAAAGATTAAAACATCAATATAACAATAATATAAAAAGACCACCATCACAGGGCTAAATATTATTTTTTAAGTAAAGTTGTTGCCTCTTGTTACCAACTTCATTCATTGTGGCAGCCATTTTGTAAATAACCACAACCATTAGACTGCCTAGCAGTTGGGTTTTAAGGGTCCATGAGTTCCAAGGTGGTCAGCACAAACAGGGAACAGGCAAAAAGCAAGAAGTCAGCAATCTAGATGAGGCAAACCTGTTCCAAGGCAGCACAACCAATAAGGAGCAGTCAGAAAGAGAACCAAAATCCAGTCCCAATAACATGCAACAAGGCCACATAAAAGAGGAACAGCTGCTAGAAGGTCAGGTCAGAACAAAACTGCTCATACCAGGTATTGGTCAAGACAAAGGGGGTAGAACTCAGGAAGGTTTGGTCTGCATCATTCATAGCTGGTGCCTCCATTTTACCCTGCTGTTTCTATGCAGTGGCTGTGGGAGTCAGCCCCAAGCTTCCAGTATGAGCTGTCTGTGGCAGCAGCTGAAATGGCACCCACTTGTGAGCAAGTCTCCTGTGTGCAAGTAGACCTTCTCTCAGCCTAATATTCCTTCTGTGTTTTAGACAGTGCCTCTCAAGGGCTGAGGGATTCTTTGTTACTACCTCTGAAGCAGAGGCCTTGTCCAGGTGGTCTCATGTGGGCCCAGTCTCCTGATCCACATGCGGATCCTGGGCATTGCTGGTGATGGGTGGGATCTGATCCTCCAGCTCCTCCTTCAGAGGGGAGTGTTCCAGTGGGAGTGTGACTCTCTCACTACTCCACATGTGCCCACTGACCCAAAAAGGAAACTACCCTGAGAGCAGAATAGAAATGCTATGTAACACCTAACTGATTTTGTTTTTTGTTTTGTTTTGTTTTTTTTGCTTTAATACCAGTGTGCTGCAAAAGGGTCTGAAGGGAATATCAAAAAATTGGGTTGCTGTGTGGATTGCATCCACCACTCTGTGTGGGCACTTCTCCCTGCACTTCTCTTTCACTGTTTTCTGGGAGCTGATAAAGAATTTATATGCACATATATCTTGGACTGTTGAGTCTGATGTGCTTTCCATTTTAATTAAAACAACAACCAGGAGTCCCACCTATCAGAGGCTTGGGAAATACTGAGATAGAAAATCTAGAAATCATACAGCATTTTCTGTAATACAAATGTATTTTAAAAGGC
Source organism: Varanus komodoensis (assembly GCF_004798865.1). NCBI lineage: Eukaryota > Metazoa > Chordata > Lepidosauria > Squamata > Varanidae > Varanus > Varanus komodoensis. Next base: position 50,755,367 of record NW_025335568.1, on the reverse strand, counting down.
CTCTAATATGAACATCATTTCCCACTTTACTACTATCAAAATATTGAGCTCTTTATTGACCTGCAATAGGGCATAGTGTACATGTGACTTAGTATTGTGACTGTAGAGTGTTGTCCAAGACTTCTAAATGATAGTATACAATGGCATAAACTTTTAACAGTGGTGCAGTCACATAGATTTTTTTCTACACAAGGTTGTTAATCTGGTCTGTCAACTTTCTATTTCTCTCAGAATCAAGATCTGAGCACCACACAAAGTGTATTCCTTCCCTACTTCCTGTTTCATAATCTCCAGGTGGTCCCATGGTATGGCAGAATAGTGTAATTACACAAGTGGGAAAAGAGCTTCCTTTTCACTTTCACAAATGTTGCATTTCCCCCACCCTAATTTAAAAACAGAAGTGCAATTGGAGGGTCATGACAAAATATCTAAAGAACCCACAAATAACACGAGTAGGGAACGACCAGCAGACAATAAATGCCACCTGTAGAAAATATCACTGATTTTGGGGATTTAATGTCTTGTTGCAGCACTTAAATAATGTCATTTTAAATAAAAGCTATAAATGTATAACAATACATAGTGAATATTTGGAAAATGCTGTTTAATGTTATACTTTAAGTGATAAAAGAAGATGCACTAAAAGGAAGGAATCGAAAGAAGATCACAGCTATAGTATCTCTCACCAGCATAAAGACTTCTAAACTTATGCAGTAGACTTTTAATAGCATGCATTGAGTTTCTCCATTTCCACTGTGGTGATTACTAAGTTTTCATAGAGCAAGCCAGAAGTAATTTAGGCTAATCTTTTTCCAAGCAAGTTTCCTCTTGCTCATTTAAATATTATAGTATTTCTCCTTTTTGCAATGATATATTCATTGTTATACAATCAGTATGAAATACCTTAGAAACATAAATATCTTTTCCAAATATATGTAATATTAAAATGCTTTACATCAGTAAATTGTTTCAATACCTGTTTCGATCCAGTTTATTCTAACCAAAAATGTGTTTCTTCCCTGAAGAGAACTTGAGTTTATCAAGCGTCAAGAAGCTGAAAGAAAAAAAATAGAAGATCTGGAGAAGGCCCACTTTGTAGAAGTTCAAGGGTTACAAGCTCGTGTAAGTAATTTTCATTGCATTTCTTTGGAAATGTTGTTAGCTGTCTTACAGTTTCTAGAGAGGAAGATTATAAATGTTTTAAATAAACAGTACTATACTGCATGGAAAATATCCCTGCTTTGGAAAAGAGTAACATGAAGTAGCCCTCAGCTTATAGAATATATTTGGCCCTAAACAGTTTGCATTGCAGTGCTTCTGTCTGTTGACATGAAAGGAAATATTACAGATTTTACCTAATGCTTGACTGTATTTCTCCTAGATTAGAGAACTGGAAACTGAAGTTTTCAGACTACTAAAGCAAAATGGGAGTCAAGTTAACAATAACAACAACATTTTTGAAAAGCAGACATCCATTGGAGAAGTCTCAAGAGCAGATGCAATGGAAAACCTTGATACAAAGCAAGTGTCTTGCCTGGATGCCTTAAGTCAAGGTTTGTTTGAAACTGATAATAAATTTGATAATTGTGCTGTTTCTGTGTGATGTAGTTGTGGTGACATCAACATTTTCAGAAATGTAATACAATGTTGTGTTGACCCAGCTCAAGTACTGTCAAATAGGACTCTGTCACAACATCTGTAAGGTATATGAAAGAGCTTGTGTTCCGTTCAGTTTGAGCCCCATTCAGTGTGTCTATTGTGCTAATAAAAAGTTTAAGAAATAGTGTGTGTGTTCTTTTATATAGTCTGTATCTGTTTTTGTATAGGAATAGTGTGAGGCCCATGTTTAGTAGTGGCATCTTCAGAGGTGGCCTTCCTACATATGTGTAGTTCATTGCCTGTACACATGCTGGTAAGCCAGCGTTCGTTGTAGCTTGCTGGTGTATGCCTCATGAACATGCTGGTGAAATATGCAGACATGGCCACTGCCTGCTGTTTCCCACACAGAGATTCCTTTCCATATCAATAATGCACGTGTGTGAACTCCCTCTTTTGTACTTACCTATGTCACCAAGTTAAAATTCCTGATACTTCTGGGATTCAACAGTACCATGAACAGACATTAGGAAATGTGTGGTATCAAAGATTAATTTTTGATAACTATTTTTCCTGTATTGTTTATTATTATATTACATATATATCCTGCCTTTTTTTCCTCCTGCAAGGAACCCTGGACAGCTTAGACAGTTGTCTGTCTTATCCTCACAACAGCAGCCCTATGGTTTAGTTTAGACTGAGAGTGAATGACTGACCTGAAGTCACACAGTAAGTTTCATGGCAGACTGAGGATTGGAGCCCAGATCACCTGACCACCACATCACACTGGCTCACCATGCCCAATATGCAAAATACTGAAAAACAGAAGTTACCTATCTGGTTGAAATGATTCTTGGGTAATAAATGCACATTTATTTTTTAGCTCTGTGGTAACTCTCGAGCACTTCCCGAGTCATTATACCATTATCTAACCTGGGCAGAAAGCATAAGTTCTTAAGCATCTGACTAGAAGCAGAAAGTACCTAATTTGGCCTCTACTTTGCAAAAAATACACAGTTCATTAAGATTTGTAGAAGAGTTTGGCAGTTGGTCTTTCCCTTGTAGGTTTGATAATAGTTTTCTGATCTATTTGTGCACAGGAATGTGAGAAGGTGGTAATCATCAGGGACTGTATTATGCATTAAAGGCATTATTTATCTAGAAGGAATTGTCATGTGCTGAGGTCTTTTACGTGTGTGTGACATGATTTGTGGCTTTTTTAAAGTGATCCTGTGAGTTTTGCTAGAACTGTCAACTATCTGGTTAAGGATTCAAGAAAAGAATCCTACATTCTTGGGAAATAGAGCTCCCATTAGTTTGGCTGTTTCTATTCTGTTCTGATATTTCTATGCCCCTGTGCTCACACAATGAGTTCCAGAAGTAATACCACAAGCACCACCTAATATGTGAAAGTAAATTTAGATTTAATTTCATCCTCTGTTTAGCATGTCAACTTTAGATTTTATAGTGTGGCATAGCATGGTTAAATCTGTATTTTAGTGCTCCATGAGTTAAAGGGTTTGAACAACTGTGTCTTTCAGGTGTATTTGCAAACAAAAGAGAAAAAAATGTCTTTAGATAGGGCAAAATTTTATATCTATTTAATCTTTCTCATAAGGAACACAGTATTTGATACAGTATTGAGAAAAGTTCTCACTGTAACTACAGAGTGCTGCAATGAACTGCAAGTACTTCAATGAAAAAACTCTAGTTTTTATAAACTGCATTGTGTAACTAAATTAGTTAGGTTTTATCCTAGGAGTTCTGACCAATTCTTAAATTTATTTTGTTTTCTGCATCAGTTTGACTTGTGTTGAAAAAGCAAGCTTTTTCAACACAAGGCATTTATTGTGCCCTTGTGATTCCTTACTCATGGTTGTTTACAGGTCCTTTAGATGATATCATGATTCCCTAGTGTTGTGTCTGTATTTTAAGAGCACTTTCTGGGTGGCAGATACAGAGTGGGGAAAATGGGCTTTTCTTTCTAAAAGCGAGATAAGTGCTTCTGGATTTGTGTTATTCGGCTGTAGACAAATGGAATAGAAGAAGGCTGTACAAAGCTCGGATCTCAACTCTGCAACAAAGCAGAATGTTGATAAAACAGATTAGCAGCCGTGTGTGTAAAACCATTGTAGAAAAGCTAAAGTATACATTGCCTTCAGAGAACGCAACTAATGTTTATCTGCATCACACCAAGTCTGCCTGAGATTGTACCCATGCCTTCTATATAATTGCTGTTGCTGTAGCGTCCAACCAGTTTTAATTAGATTATGAGTCCCCGGGGTGTTGGCCGCCTGTCTCAGGGTGCAGTCCTTGAGGGTTGACACCCACTCCGTAGGGGTCTCTGCGCGCTCTGTCTAGCCTAAGCTTTGCCAGCAAGACTCAGGCGGGGAGGGGGGGATATGGCAGGAGCTTTTATGGCGTCTCCACCCATTGTGCATTTTGTGCTAGTTGAGTCTCTGAGCCCATCTAGCTGATCAACTCCCTGGCTATAGGTGAAGACAGGATTTGAGAGGGTTCTAGTTCAAACAGATCCACATCCTCTCTCCTCCCTTCTTTTTCCTCCCTACCCCATAGCACCAATTTCCTTCTTTTCCAAAGTTGCAACATGGACACACAGCTCAGGTAGAAGGTAAATCCTCAGTGTTTTATAGTCCTTCAGGAAATGCCTAAGATTCATTTGATTGCTCTCTGGACAAGACGTATATTGTGCGTGTGTGATCATTGAAGTTGGCTCATTTTTTTCAGGGCGTCATCCTCCAGGGCCTGTCCCAACTCCCCCTGCCTCCACTTTTGGAGTGAGGAAAGTCCACTATTAAAATTCATCTGCTCTGCCAGCAGCAGATGGAAGAAATTACGGTTTCTTGAACCAGTTTTGTTGTTAATTCAGTGGTCCATACATTTTACATTAAGAAACTTGGAAGTGAATGCTGTGAAATAGTATGCTTTCATTCATTTTGTTGGTTAATTATAAAGCATCTTCCTTTGTTGCTTCTATTTAAAGCACTGTTGTGCAGAAAATAAACTTCAGAGATGGCAATCTCTGAAAACAGAAGGTGGAAGCAAAGTATCAACTTGGGCAGCAGTCCAAAGAAACTTTGTGCCTGATTTCTGTTCATTTTATTTTTGTGACACTGATTTGCAGAACTGCCAGGCTTCTTTCTGAACTTCCCAACACTCAGAAAGTCCTTTTTAGACTTTGCATTTTAAAGAGAACTGAGGTGGTGTGTGGATGTGTGAGTTTTGTATTTAGTTTCCTTAGAGTTTTCTACATGAAAAGCCCCAAACTACTTCTTGAGTGAGGGATGATTTAAAAGGTAATTGGGGTGAGAAGTGAGACATTTTTGTATAGGAACTTCTGCAGGGACATTGCATGTGTAGACAAAATACACACACATATCCTTCTTACACATACATAGTCTTGGTTTCAGATCTCCTGTCCCCATTTTGTTGCTGCTGTATCAACACAGATCTGAGTGAAATACTCACTTTGCAAGCTGAGTTAATACGTATTAACCTATTGCATTTGGTCTTGAATCCTCTTTGACTATAAATAATTGCTCCAACATAATTGTCTTCAGCAGTTAATGCTCTCCTGCCCCTTCTTTTAAATTGAAATCCTGGCTAAGTGCTCTTTGTGAGACATTAAGGCTATTATTGTTTGAAACACCTTACAAAGATGTTTTGAACTCCAGTAACCATAGTGACAAAAGGGTACCTACTGACTGCAGTCGTACAAGCAGTGGTCAGAGTCTCAGCTGACTTTATTCAGTGTATTTTTATCCCACTTTCCAGACAATTACAGTTCTCCAAAGCAGCTCAAAGAGTGGCAAGACCCTGTCAGTACACTTACTGACTAAAAAACGACATGTAAGGAAAGGGGAGCAGTGGGGAAAGTGGGGAGTTCAGCTGTTCAAGGCCAGAATAAAATAGTGAGCTCTAAGTTGTCATTTGTATCCAGTTTAAGCCAGGCTGACCTTCCGTTGATGGGGTTCTTCCTGGAATAGCCTTTGATGACTCTTGTTCTTTAGCCAGTGGATTGACTCTGGTCCCAGCGATACGGACACTGCAACCATGTTAATGCTCTACTTGATCTCTGCACTCTTCAGCTTACTTAAGCATAATCCTGTGCATTTCCTACAAACCCTAGCATTGGATCGTGCCATTAGTTACTGTATCTATATCAGCTTCATCTAGGTTCGTTTTTATGGGAGTGAAAGGAAGCCTACTTATAGAAGCCTGCTTATGGCCATTTCTTACAGAGTGCTTTTGCTTTACAAACCACATCGCGATTTGTCTAATTTTTAAAATAGAGCAATGGGGGCAGCATTTGATCAGGACTAGAGCTGTCGTGAGCGAGTGCAGCTATGTTTTCCTGACTAAAATTACCTTTTTCTCAGGAGCTGAGATCTGCTGTGAGCGGGAAGCTTCCTTTGGCAGGACCATAGCATGAGGGCAAGGGTTAACTTAACCCCTGTTTACACGCATACATGCACATACACACGCATACAATTACACTGCAGTCTGAAGCTCAGATCTTCCTGGACTGCTCAACACGATCATGCAAATCACATATTGAGTTTGGCTCTTAGGTTGGTTTTATATGCATTAACTGCCATGGGATGCTGAAAAATGCTGGGAACTGTGGTTTGGTGCAGACTCTGTTAAAAGATCCCAAGACTCCCTCTCGGGACTACAGCTTTTAGATTCTCGGAAGAAAAGAAATTACTTCTTGCTGGGAGATACAACCTGGAGACTGTTATCGTACTCGTGATTGGCTTTTGAGCCTTCCCTGGTATTTCTGTTGGCCACAAGGTAACCACAATGCTGGGCTGGGTAGGCCTTTGTTCAGATCCAGTATGTCTCTCATGTTTTTATGACTGCTAAGCCCATGTATACCTAACTTTCTGGCTTCGATGAAAGTCTATTTTGGTCGTTCATGGCGCTATCCTTTGCCTGCTTAGATAGAAAAAGGGCCTACAACTCCCAGCATGTGAGGATTCCATTTGTGGGTGAGCATCCTTCAGGTTCTCTGGGCTCAGTTTCTACAAACTTCAGTCCATTGCAAGAGCCCTGAGTCTGAATTCCTGGTGAGCACTTGCCAGGAATCAAGCCTCATGTGCTGCACAAGCAGCATTCCTCTTCCATGCCACCTGCAGCAACCATTTGGGCTGATGCACCTATTGCAGAAGAACCTCTCTTCTTCCTATGCCCGGTTCCAGATCTGAGGTCTATGCTATTTACATTTAAACTTCATTTGCACAATGGGTAATTGCATGAAGGGGGTCACATTTCCCTTGGTCCCTTGTGGTTGATGTGCTGAAGAAGGTTGATTGTACAAGGCTCACAAGGAATGGAGTCCTGTGCTACCACTACACAAGCATTGCCCTTGTGCCACACCACCTGCAGCAGCCATTTGGAAGATGGTTGCTGGTTGTGTAGTCTTCATTCTGCAAGTGTTGCTGACTCCCGCTTAGTTTTGCTCACTTTGCAAGAATGGACCAAGTACAAGGGGAAGCCTGTGAATGCCAGAGGGGCAGATTCCACTTCAACCTTTACATCATTATAGAAGTAATAACAACTAGCAATACCAATTGCTTCTTTTTGCTGCTGCCATTGTAGTTCATGTTTTGTGGGAAGAGCCTAACAACTGACACAAGAACTGATTTTTCAGAACATTCCAGTTCCGTCTTTCCTGCAGGCATTAGTGTTCTGAACAAAATTGATGGTCTTAAATCTTGAGCCTTCTTAAACACATTTACCTGCTGCAAAGGAGCCATGGCATATCCCAGCATGCATAGATTGACTAAACTTCCCAGAAGTTGTGATTTAGCCAAAGAGGATATTGTATACTGATTTTAATGATTGTAAGCTGTCCTGAGATGCCATGCATAAGGGACGGCATGTAAAAGTTTTAAATAAACAAATGTACAGCCCTCACTGATCTACCCAAGACTATTGCCCCAATGCATCTCTAGTTCACTGTTCTTCAGCACTTAATTGCTCCTCCCTGTCGCAACTTTTATATTTTGCATTTCCCCAAAGCTTATGACTTCACCTCTTTCAGTGTTTCTCCATATAAACCTCCTAAAAATGGTAAAATAAAAACATAACACCCACCCCTACAATAAACAAACAAACAAAGCCCAACGTCTTATATTACATAAGATTATGGGGATATTGCTGGTTGTGGTTTGTGAGTACAGAGGAAGCAAACATACTCAGAGAGAGAATGGTCTTCTATCAGAAAACCAGATTCTCCCTTAATGCAGTTAGGACACCTGGGAGAGATCCAGTGCTACCATGCACCACATAACCATTGTGTTTTCAGTAAACCACTATGGTCATGGACTCCACACAACCATTGTGTTTTCAATAAACCATTGTATATTGAACTCATGTCACAAAGGGTGTGTTGACTTCTAATATGTGAGTTCTGCATTGCCACCCTGTGCCCAGTTAGTTGTGAGTAAGCCCCATTGAGTTATGCTCAAGTCAACATATACAGGATTGGGCTGTTAGGTCCAGATCATAACTCAGACATCAGCAAGAGTAAATACAAGTTATTTTACCCATGGGCATTTTGCCACTGAATAATAACGGACTGGATTTGAACAGTCATGCTTTTGGAAGCTGCCTTATCCTCACTTAGCCCATTGAGTCATCTACCCCAGAACTATTGATGCTTCATATCTCCTGCATTTGAAACAAGATTCTTTCCTAGGCCTACAGGGAGAAGTCGGGATTTGAAACTTGTACCTTTTGCATGCAGAGCCTATCCTATACCATTGAGCGTCAACCCCTCCAATTGATAGTGATTCAGACCAGGAGTCCAGCACAACATTTTTGACACTGTCTGGCACCAGCTCTCCAGATTTCAG